>NC_040016.1:22886247-22913404 GCF_000972845.2 Larimichthys crocea | reverse complement strand
AAAATAAAAAAAGAGGACACGGCTAACACACTGAGCTCACATCAGCTAACAGCAGCTACAGCTGGTAGCATTACTCTGTTCGTCAGGAAAACGTCAGCGTCCTCTTCACTCTCTTCTCCTTGCCATTATGTCCATAAAAGCTGCTGACTGCTGGGCCTGAAAAGGACAGATTTCTAAAAAAAAACTCACATTCATAATAAAAAGTTGAACATACAAAGACATTTTTAAAGTTACAGACGCATCGCTCGCCATCTGGAACTCAGCTCGGCAAAAAAAACTTTTGAATCAGTTTGTGGCATCCTATCTTACATCCTCCTGATTTTTAAAAATATAGCTCAGGAGGAAATTGCAGCTCAAAGCCTCGTCATGTCATGAATCATAATTATAAAAAGTCACAAAGCAATGGCTGACCCTGGAGCTGTTAGCGCTGACTTCATCCCTGAACCTGCCACAGCTCTCTCTCGTTTTTCATTTAGTGCATTCATCTCATATTCTAGATACAATAGAGCCGACTGGTTTTCAGGAGGAGGTTACGTGGTTAAAAGATAATTCAACACATCTCACAGACACTGATCTGATGTTTGTGCTTCTCGCTCCTTTTTATTCCCCTGATGGCGACGTGAACATGCAGGATTAGAGGACGCGCTCTTATAGTGTTGGAGACGTGTAGGACACCTGGACATTTCATGATCCGCTGAATGGATCCACACAAAGTAAACTGCAGGTGTTAGTGGAAGTAAGAACCATCAGGTGTTTTATCCCACTCTCATGCTTCTCGTGACTCCTGCTTGTGTGTTAAATCTCACCTGTCGCCTACCTGCAGCTTTTTAAACCAAATCACTGACAGAAAATGAAAATACTTCTCAGCTTTGAGCAGGATCTGTTGTGAAGACGTGTGAGATCACAGCGATGGCGGTCAAGACTTAAAGCTGAACTTTTCTACAATAAAAACAAATCGCTGGTTGACCCACACTGACCTGTGATCAGGTAAACTGCTGACAGCTGTAGCTGCTTGTTAGCTCAGTTCGTCAGCTTGGCGGTGAGCTCAGAGCGACGGGTACCCGTCGCTCTGAGCTCACCGCCAAGCTGACGACTGAGTGTTTTACCAACGGCGTTATGGACGCAGGAAGAAGAAGAGGAGGTAACCAGGCTCAGCAGCTCTATGGACATATGGCAGAGGAGAAGAGAGTGAAGAGGACGCTGACGGAGGAAGCTAAGAAGAGAAAAGGAGAGAGTGAGCGGGAGTCCAGATGAAAATCTCGAGCAGCTCGTTTGAGTTTTCAGAGTTGATGGAGTTAATATCGTCACTGAGAAACATTTGGGTGATTTTCCGTTGAAGAGAAATCGAGTCATCAGGCCTGGAGGCAGCGAGGACAGAAAATGAGTCAATAAACTAGTTAAAAATATTATTATTATTATTTATTTGCATAACCTCCGGCTCCTTTCATCACTCCATAAATTAGAAAATACTGCCAGCAGCCAAATATTAAAAGTTTCTCCATGTTTTTATGAATGAAATGTTGCATGAATCACTATGAACAAAGCTCAGTGTAAAAACCTTCAGACAGGAATCTAACTGTTGCTGCTTCGTGGCTCAGAGTTGGAGAAAAACTCAGTTTTAAAGATATGGATTGTAAAATTCAGACACTTTTCAAATGACTAGATGATGGTACCTGCTGATTAATCACATTAAGACAATTAGTTTTCATATTTTCTGAAATTTGATGCCTAAATGAGGCCGCTAACTTTTGGACAGGAGAAGACTCGTTAAACAGGTGTAGAGGGACGCCTCCGTCCTTCACTGCCCTCTAGAGTCCACAGAGGAGACAGATGCTACAGTTTAATTAGAGTGACTGTCTCAGCTTCTTACATTACATTACATTACATTACATTACATTACATTACATTTAGCAGACGCTTTTATCCAAAGCGACTTACAGAGGAGGACATAAGCTGAGAAAGGTGTAAAGGACACAGAGTAGTTGTTAGTGTTGTTAGTGTTGTTAGGCAGGGAAGCATTCTGGAAACAGAAAGGTTTTTACAAGTTTTTAAAGGTAGAAAGGGATGTTGCTGTTCTAGTAGCCGTTGGTCATTCCACCATTTGGGGACGACCACAGAGAAGAGTTTAGAGTAACCTCGCTTTGCGAGAGGCGAGGGTACAACTAGACGGTTTGTATGAGCGGAGCGTAACGCCCTGGTCGGGACGTGAGCCTTTAGTAAGACGCTGAGATAGGCAGGGGCAGATCCTGAGATAGGCAGGGGCAGATCCTGAGGTGGTTCCTTTAATGCACGGCTCAGTGTTTCCTCATCACTCATAGAGAACGTCATCAGGAGCATGACACAGTGAAATCAGGAAACTGAAGCCACGTTAAAGAGCGACACCTGGATGAACAGGTGGACGCCATCTTTGTCATGGTCATGGACTGAAACAAACATGGACGCCGACCAGCAGCTTGTTCTGTTTACATGCAGCAACAACACACACACACACACACACACACACACACACACACACACACACACTTTCTTCTCTCTGTGCGTGGTCACCTGTACCATGTGGTTGGTGTTCTGCTCTTTCCTCCACGTGCTGAACACGCTGCAGACAAACTGAGTCAATACACAACTTTAATCAAACCAATAACTAACATTCAGTCAACGTCAGACAGCAGGTCTCCAGTGTTAGCTGTGTTTCTGCAGCGACCTTCTGATGACATTGGACAGACAGCAGCACTGACAGTGACGCCGTGTCCGAGACGTCTGCAGGTTTCTTTGTGGAGCTCAGTGTGTTGGCTTTGGTCGGCGCCATGTTGGCAGTCCTGATCCCTCGTCCTCCAGGTGGACCTGAAGTGGACCTGGGGTGGACCTGAGGTGGACCTGAGGGGGCTGAATGAAGCCTGGTTGGTCAAACAATCCACCTGTGACCACACCCACCTGTCAGTCAAAGCGTCCACGCTCTTAACCCTGCATAACTTTAAGCCTTAATATAATGTGAACAGGTGAGTTGTATATAAATTCACCCTCAGTACAGTTGTCATGAACGGGGAAATTAGCTACAGAGACCAAAACTGTTTTTTGTACCAGGCTGTAAACATGTTTATTTCTGCTGTGAAGTTGGACATTTGGACATGGGGACTTATGGAGACTGACTCACTTCTGGAGCCAGCCTCAGGTGGATGCATGCTGTCCTGTGTGATCATCTCTTACGTTTCTGTTCGATCTATACTGTAAATCCACGTCCTCTCGTTCCTCTCGTTCCTCTCGTTCCTCCCCCTCTCCAGCTCTCTCTCTCTCCATGTGACTGACACAGAGAGTCAAAGTGCCTCCTTCGTCAGTCTGCTCTCAGTCAGTAGGTCGGTGGTTCTCAGTCAGTCTCGTCTGTCAGTTCCAGTTTTTTCTCTCTCCGCGCGGTCGTTCTGCGTCTTTACGCGCGGATCCTCCCGTTGCGCGCCCGCTCCCTCCATCCTGATCCTGATCCCTCCATCCTGATCCCTCTCCTCCTCTGTGGATATTCCCGCTCCAGCAGCAGCGATGGACGACGACTTCCTCTCCGACTTAGCCGGAGACTCCGAGGCTCTTAGCCCAAACTCCACCGAGGAGCCCGGCTGGTGGGCGTCCTCGGACGGCGGGGAGACGGTTCACTTCGCCGTGCGCTGCGTCATGACTTCGGTGTACATCCTGATCATCACCGTGGGTCTGCTGGGTAACATCACCCTGGTGAAGATCTTCATCACCAACAGCGCCATGCGCAGCGTGCCCAACATCTTCATCTCCAGCCTGGCGGCGGGAGACCTGCTGCTGCTGGTCACCTGCGTGCCGGTGGACGCGTTCCGGTACTTCTCCGTGGAGTGGGTGTTCGGCGAGGCGGCGTGCAAACTCATCCCCGTCATCCAGCTCACATCGGTCGGCGTGTCCGTGTTCACACTGACGGCGCTCAGCGCGGACAGGTAGGAAGTGTGATGATGTTCATCATTAATAACTCACAATACATTCACAATACTTCATGTTTCATGTCTGCCACTGATGGAAGTATATTTACTGCACAAACATGAAGTACTACATCGACCACAGCGACATGTTGGTACTTTTACTGCATATGGAACATGATTAAAGATTAAAGTAGAAAATCAGAAATACACGAAATCAACTTTTTTATGGAAAGGACTTTTGTAACAGATGAGCTCAGACTGACAAACAATGGTTCTCTAATGGTTCTTCAGGTGTTTTTAGTGGATGTTTCCTCAAACTGTCTGTGAAGGAAGTTCAAAATCTTTACTGGACTTATTTGGTAAATAACAACATGAATTATTATTATTATTATTAATTAGTATTATTTATTATTATTTTCATTCTGGACTCATCTGCAGGTTATTTTTCTCTGTGAATCTTTAAACGTGAGAAAACTGAAGATGACATGTTGAAACGTCCCAGAACCAAAATATGAATGTTTTGTGATGTTAGAACATTCAGTGATCATCGAGTCCATCTCATAAATCATCAGCTGATGGTTGAAGCTCTGTGTGAGCTCATGTGAGTCCACAAACAACGGTAATGAATGGTTTGTTGATGGTTAGAGGGTTCTCTGAAGAACTGAACATGGTTCTTCTGTGGCATCACTCTGAAGAACCTTTATTTTTAGAGCGTATCTTCTCTCCTCTTTAAGTACGACTGAGGACTCGTTTTGAAGGTACCGACCAAAGTATTCAGACTGTATGAGAGAAATATTGTTTCACTGCGCTGTTAGTGGTTTTATTATTATATTTTAATCATTTATGAGTACTCACCAACCCTAATGAGAGTTTCATTGTGATACTTTCCTGATATTTAAACAGATGTCGTCTGTCACTGATGAACCTCCGTCTACATTTATGAGCATAATATTGTTTTATTCCCCTCCATTTATTAGAAGCTGTCATCAGTGTTTGAATCATAAGCAAACTGTAATGAGAGTTTTTTCATTTTTACACTTTCCTTTCAGACTTTCACACTTTCAGATCCCCTCTGTACATTTCACATCACATTCTTGGATTTCACTGAGTCTGCAGAGATGTCGTGTCGTGTCTTGGAGGTGTTTTTGATCTGTGCTCTCGTCTCCGGTGGTCTCAGCAGGACTCTCTGCTCTCGCTGTGATCATGAAGAAAAGTGTTTCCATTCGCTGTAACTCGTTTACGGACGAGCAGCAAGACGCATCCACTTAATGCAAGTGTGTGATGAGGACGAGATATCAGAGCCCAGCAGGTGAAACACGCCGTGGGTCAGATTCAGATTCATGAAGCTGGGCGTCAGTATTAAAATGACTGTTTAATGAATTTATGATTTACTTGGAGCTGCAGACAAAGAGCCCCTGGAGCTTTATGTGGACCATGCAGCATAATTATAGCTGCTTAAACTGATTTGTGGTGCAGCATTGATTAGTGTTAGATAACGAGCATTCTGGTCTGAACGAAGAGGAGCACAGGGGAGAGGACTGAAGAGAAAATGATGCAAGATCACTGCAGAAAGCAGGATTGTTGTAGGACGTGTTTTTACATTTTTAAAGAGGAGTCATGTTTGTGTGAGAGGAAAGACAAACTGAGGCTGCTTCTCAGAAGTTTGGACGTTTTCATGGCGAGGGTTCTAATGAGCTGCAGGGTAACGAGGCGAGACGTGATGAGGACACGTTTTCTTCCAGAGGAAAGGAAACGTCCAAAATCCACATTTCTGTTTATTTGACTTTGTTCGTTTGTGTCTGTAGACTTCATTTGCATAAGTTGGCGTGCACCTGCAAAGAGGTGCATTGTGGGTGGCTACAGTTACCTGATTTCACTGTGTCATGCTCCTGATGACGTCCTCTATGAGTGATGAGGAAACACTGAGCTGTACATTAAAGGAAGCTGAGACAGTCACTCTCATTAAACTGAAGCATCTGTCTCATCAACTAAACTAACAGTCTCCTCTGCGGACTCTAGAGGGCGGTCAAGGACACAGTTAGCATTAGCATTAGATAACGCTTCATTTGCATATTTATACGTAACATTTCAGAAAACTGGTAACAGAAAAAATAATCGTCTTAATCATCTGTGAGTTTAAATGTTGACCCTGTTCACCTGCAGGGTCTCAAAATCTTTAAAAATGTTTTTTCTCTGACTCTCAGACACAAATCTTCATTGAGCAGCTCGTACATCCTGTCTGCCTTTCTTTATAGATCACAGAGTCTTCTCCTGTCACATAGTTAGCATTAGATCACACCTCGTTGGCATATTTAGACAGAACATTTTAGAAAACTTTCAGAAAAGCAGACCTTATCTAGCCTTGAACATTCAGCCTCAACAAAAAGGATGACTCTGATTTCTGAATATTGAAACAATGTTGCATGATATCTGGGGTTTATTGGTGATATCTGGGTTTCTTGGTGATATCTGGGGTTTCTTGGTGATATCTGGGGTTTCTTGATGATATCTGGGGTTTCTTGGTGATATCTGGGGTTTCTTGATATCTGGGGTTTATTGATTATATCTGGGGTTTCTTGATGATATCTGGGGTTTCTTGGTGATATCTGGGGTTTCTTGGTGATATCTGGGGTTTCTTGGTGATATCTGGGGTTTCTTGGTGATATCTGGGGTTTCTTGGTGATATCTGGGGTTTCTTGGTGATATCTGGGGTTTCTTGGTGATATCTGGGGTTTCTTGGTGATATCTGGGGTTTCTTGATGATATCTGGGGTTTCTTGGTGATATCTGGGGTTTCTTGGTGATATCTGGGGTTTCTTGGTGATATCTGGGGTTTCTTGGTGATATCTGGGGTTTCTTGGTGATATCTGGGGTTTCTTGGTGATATCTGGGGTTTCTTGGTGATATCTGGGGTTTCTTGGTGATATCTGGGGTTTCTTGGTGATATCTGGGGTTTCTTGGTGATATCTGGGGTTTCTTGGTGATATCTGGGGTTTCTTGGTGATATCTGGGGTTTCTTGGTGATATCTGGGGTTTCTTGGTGATATCTGGGGTTTCTTGGTGATATCTGGGGTTTCTTGGTGATATCTGGGGTTTCTTGGTGATATCTGGGGTTTCTTGGTGATATCTGGGGTTTCTTGGTGATATCTGGGGTTTCTTGGTGATATCTGGGGTTTCTTGGTGATATCTGGGGTTTCTTGGTGATATCTGGGGTTTCTTGGTGATATCTGGGGTTTCTTGGTGATATCTGGGGTTTCTTGGTGATATCTGGGGTTTCTTGGTGATATCTGGGGTTTCTTGGTGATATCTGGGGTTTCTTGGTGATATCTGGGGTTTCTTGGTGATATCTGGGATTTCTTGGTGATATCTGGGGTTTCTTGGTGATATCTGGGGTTTATTGATGATATCTGGGGTTTCTTGATGATATCTGGGATTTCTTGGTGATATCTGGGATTTCTTGATGATATCTGGGTTTCTTGGTGATATCTGGGGTTTCTTGGTGATATCTGGGGTTTCTTGGTGATATCTTGGGTTTCTTGGTGATATCTGGGGTTTCTTGGTGATATCTGGGGTTTCTTGATGATATCTGGGGTTTCTTGATGATATCTGGATTTCTTGATGATATCTGGATTTCTTGATGATATCTGGGGTTTCTTGGTGATATCTGGATTTCTTGATGATATCTGGGGTTTCTTGGTGATATCTGGGGTTTCTTGGTGATATCTGGGATTTATTGGTGATATCTGGGGTTTCTTGGTGATATCTGGGTTTTTTTCGATGATATCTGGGATTTCTTGCTGCAGCACTTATACACACACACGTATATAAGGAGGTCAAAGAGGTGACAGAGGTGATTTTCTCTAACCCGGTTCAGTCCAGTCTGGCTGCTGAGCCTGGTTCTGTTGCCTGCTAACAGCACATTTATTTGGTGCTGTGTGAATAAAATGGAACAGAAAATCAAAACATTCTTTAAAATCAACATTTTAGGGACAAATCATGAATTATTAGACAAACCCAGATCCCATCAGGATGGGCTGTGGAAACCACAGGTTCAGGTTTTGGACTTACTGTACCGACACCACAAAACCGACACCTGGCTGTAAATCCTCAGGTGAAGCCGAGCCGTTGTGTCGCTGCACTTTAGAGAACTACTTTGAATTTATGCTCTCGGCGGCGTGGAGGCTGACTCAGGCTCTGCAGATGGCAACAACTCACAGGGTGACACTCCACAAACACTTCAGATACACGGAGGTTCATAATCTGCCTGCGAGCGGGAAGCCGAATGTGTGCGTCGCCCCTCGGGGTCTTGCTGTGTGATATCTGCTTCCACTTGGCACCGTGAAAGATGTTATTTCCCGTCTGCTCGTCATGTTATTGCTCCTGACCGCCAATCAGTGTACGGCAGAGAGAAACTAATCCTTCCTAACCAATGTAACACTCTGATGACGCATGAAATGCTCCCTTAATTAGTAATTAACAGCCTAATTCCCTATGAAATATTTAGCCTTCGGTGTGACTTCATCACGTCTTCTTCAAATAAAGCGTGGAGTTTTAAATCCAAGGTCAGCTCTGTCTGGAAAGAAAGAAGCAGAAGAGGAAGAAGAAAAAAGAGAAAGTGGCCGAATCTCGTTGTGTTTTGGGACGTGAACAGAGCCGACAGCCAGACCTCCCTCAGGGCGGCCCACGGACTAATGAGCTTCTGGGTGAAATCTGATTTGCTCACACTGTTTGAAAAACCAGATAAACCGCTGTAACATCCAATAAAACAAACGTGTAACACTGCAGGACTTTGGATTTTCAAATAACTGAGAATCAGGTTAAAAAGTCGTTTCAGCTCAATACAACAAGCAGAATCTCTTTTTTATTTTCAGAGGTGAAAAGTTCAACAAACACATGGATCCCTGCAACGATATGATTTTATGGGAAAGGTATCTTTAGTTTTTAGGGTTGGAGCTAACTAATCATTTTAATCTGGATTAATACACTGAATTCTTTGTCAACTAATCAGTGAACTGAAAATATTTTCAGAGTTTGATACATCGTCTTTGGGTCACTTTTGAATTTTCTAACTGGAGCCACAAACCACCAAGACACACTTGATGCTGTAGGTTCATATAACATATCAAATAACTGCCAAACGTAACTGTAATATTCAACTATGTCAATCAAAATCGGCATGATGTCAGTTAGACATAAAGTAACCGAAAGGAATTCTTACTTACATGCATGCAAAGCAACCAGCAGTCAGGATGGAAATGTTTGGAGACAAAGGAGGAGGAAGCTGCACCCAGACCTCTGATTACTCTGCAGGATGTTTGAAAGTGCACTGATGGAGGTGGAGCTCCTTGTGGTGAGGAGGGCAAGTGCAGCAGACCGCTGCTCAGTTCATGATTCTTACTAAGAGTTCATGTTTTTGAGCCAAACCAAACCTTAAACATCACAGCGTCACATCACCGAACAGTTTGTTTTCCTGTCGGTGATTTGTTGTTTCGCTGGCGATCGGTCCTGTCGATCTGCTGATGGGAACTTTGTATCTGTTGCTGGGACAGGAAAGGTGCATGGAGAAGGTAAACAAAGTCTGAAGAGGTCAAAACCGAGGCGATTCTTTTCATGGACAGATGGACGACCCTGATGAAGGTGTGAAAGTGTTGCTGGAGCTTTGACCTCTTAAAAGAGGAAAGGTGGTGGTTGTAGCTTTAAGGTATGTGAGCGTGTTTCAGAACAGAACTATGCATTTAGGTAGAAAATGAAGTTGGGTAACAGTCGAGACGAGTCATGGCTGACTCATCCATTAGTCCTAATCAGCGCGTCACGCCTCCTGGAAATACGACTGCATAACTCCTTCCTGTTGGGTTTTGTAACGTGTAGAGCAGATCACGAATGTTCATATGTCGCATAGAAAACTGTGTCCCACGGCTGCTGAATGAAAAGATTCACTTCGAAATGTCCCGACTGCTCAGCAGATCAGCGTGAGAAGAGTGCAGGGTTAGGCTGGTGTTAACGTCTGAATAGGAAGTCACTGAATGAAAGGATTATGTGGTCTGTGTGGAGGTGAAGTACACGGCTCTGACTGCTCGACAAGCTTCACATGAAGGTTTGGGGGAATTTCTGCATTTTTAACTCCGGCGGATGGAAGATAAAAGATTGAGCGACTGCAGAGGAGCTGAGGAGGGCGAGAAACTTTCAAAATAAGAGCGAGACGGAGAGAGATGCCAAGAGAACATGAGATCATGACACAGCAAGAGTTTTTCTCAGGTCATTTAAGACCGTCAGAGATTTTAGGAGTTCTGCAGCAGGAAAGGACAAAGTTCAAGGTTCAAGATTCAAGGTTCAAAGTTCAAGATTCAAGGTTCAAAGTTCAAGATTCAAAGTTCAAGATTCAAGGTTCAAGATTCAAGGTTCAAAGTTCAAGATTCATGGTTCAAGATTCAAGATTAAAGATTCAAGGTTCAAAGTTCAAGATTCAACGTTCAAGGTTCACAGTTCAAGGTTCAAGATTCAAGGTTCACAGTTCAAGGTTCAAGATTAAAGATTCAAGGTTCAAAGTTCAAGATTCAAAGTTCAAGATTCAAGATTAAAGGTTCAAAGTTCAAGGTTCAAGATTCAAGGTTCAAGGTTTAAAGTTCAAGATTCAAGGGGTTTTTATTATCAGACTCAAGTTCACCAGCAAATCGAAGGAAAACAACTGAAAGCAACTTGTTCTCACGTCATTAAATCCTGTGCCTGGAAACAATGTGTGGTTCTAACATCTGGCTGTAGAGCTGATTTTAATCCTATCATGATGTCTTGTTGATTAACTTACCACTACGTGACTCATCTTGAGGATGAACATGTGCACAGTTCACCAGGACAAGGTGGTAACCTGGGTTATTCAGCAGCCAATGAACTGCAGGGTCACGAAATGCAGCAGCCAGCAGTTTTAATTAATGATATGACGCCAAGTGTCTCCCCACAGACTCAGCATCAGCTGTTTAAAGCCACCGAGATCAGCTGTCAGTAATGATCAGTCCTGAAACAGGCAGCAGAGTGCTGTCACATACGGAGGGTTCCCCAGCTTGGGAACCAGTCGTGGCTCCTGGTTGCAAAGAAAATGATTTCCAGCACTGATCAACACAAAAACAGGAACAGGAGCCACCGGCTCCGAGTCCCAGCTTCAGCCGACGTATCGTTAATATTTCATGCAGCTCCGCCTCGGTGCTGCAGTCATCCATTATCTGACCATAACTAACTTAAAGCAGCTGTCGTGACACGTTTGATGAATGGCTTTTATTTTTCTGGACTTCATGAGGAGAACTTAAAGTGATTGTGTGCTGTGTCGCAGGATGAATATCCAATCAGGAGCCAGCATGAAACAAAACACATCAACATCTGATGTGACGGGCTCCTTCTTTCATGCACGGGTCCATTCAGAGAGCTGGTTCTGTTCTGCTTCCATAACATGTCAGACAAAATCCACATTTCACTATTTACGTAGATGTCACTAAAAGTTTGCATTAGCATTAGATAACGTCTCATTTGCATATTTAAACATAACACAAAAAAAGTGTTCTTCTGAGAGCTTTGACATTGAAATACTGGATTCAGGTTTGAGGTCAGTATTTGTATCTTCTATGGATTCCTGTCGGTTGTCGCTGCAGTAAAGACAGCAGTGTCAACAACACAAAGAGACAGACAGAGCATGCTCCCTGCAGTCAAGGTAAAGGTCAGTACATCATGTGTCATGCATACAGTTTAAATCCAGGGATTACACTGAGACTCAAAGAAGACAGACAGTCCTACATGTATTCAAGTCTTCTCAGTCACTTTCTACTTTGGACATTAAAAAACAAAAGACGAAGAAGTCCAGCTGCTCCGCGAGGTTTCCAGAGCAACACGATGCTCCTCTCTGCTCCGCCTCAACTCTCTGTGATTTACAGAGTTTATGATGGACAGTGAAGTAAACTGCTGACAGCTGTAGCTGCTGTTAGCTCAGTTCGTCAGCATGGCGGTGAGCTCACCGCCAAGCTGACGAACTGAGTGTTTGTACCAACAGGCGTTATGGACGACCAGGAAGAAGAAGAAGAGGTAACCAGGCTCAGCAGCTTCTATGGACATGATGGCAGAGGAGCAGAGAGTGAAGAGGACGCTGACGGAGGAAGCTAAGAAGAGAAAAGGAGAGAGTGAGCGAGCAAGAAGCCGCCGGACAAGAGTAAATGTGGGACTGACTTTTAGTGGTTGGTGAGAGCTTGGTGAAATAAAAGGCTGAAAGACAGACGCCGAGCTGGGCTGACTGCTGCTGGACTAGGCAGTGAGATCAGCTGCTGCTGGGTCTGGTTCTGGTTCTGGGCTGACTGCTGCTGGACTAGGCAGTGATATCAGCTGCTGCTGGGTCTGGTTCTGGTTCTGGGCTGACTGCTGCTGGACTAGGCAGTGATATCAGCTGCTGCTGGGTCTGGTTCTGGTTCTGGGCTGACTGCTGCTGGACTAGGCAGTGATATCAGCTGCTGCTGGGTCTGGTTCTGGTTCTGGGCTGACTGCTGCTGGACTAGGCAGTGATATCAGCTGCTGCTGGGTCTGGTTCTGGTTCTGGGCTGACTGCTGCTGGACTAGGCAGTGATATCAGCTGCTGCTGGGTCTGGTTCTGGTTCTGGGCTGACTGCTGCTGGACTAGGCAGTGATATCAGCTGCTGCTGGGTCTGGTTCTGGTTCTGGGCTGACTGCTGCTGGACTAGGCAGTGAGATCAGCTGCTGCTGGGTCTGGTTCTGGTTCTGGGCTGACTGCTGCTGGACTAGGCAGTGATATCAGCTGCTGCTGGGTCTGGTTCTGGTTCTGGGCTGACTGCTTGTCCCTCCACCCTCGTCGTCGTCCCTCTTTGGACTTTGTGTCTCTGCAACAACGTGACAACACTTCCTCCTTTGTCACTTGAACATAACGGCGCGGCCTTAATGCTGCTGCTGAAGGCTTAATGAACGAGTACTTGGTGTGACGTCAGTGGAAGCTGAAGACCTCGACGCACCCCTGGGCCGGTTTGTTTACCACCAAACAGCATCACTGTCCGGCTAAAGCGCTGTAATATCAGCTCGTTAACGGGAAGCTCATTTCCTCATCACACAGCTGTGTCCAGTGATCTGGCTGTTTGTCTGACCCTGATGGCCTCAAATGGGCCCCTGAAGACACTAAAGGCCACTAACGAGCCCATAACAGCTCCTAACTTGCCTGAGGGTCCTTATCGAGCATAACGAGCCTAATGGATAATTAACATAATGATTGGAGTGGCTACTGGAGCCCCAATCACTTCCTATCAAGATGATGCATGCAAACACATTTTCAGCTGAATATGTCCACAAATACGGGAGCTGCCAGCTGCCGGTGGCCTCCTGTAATGAGCTGGTGAACAGCAGCAGGGTGACATGAAGACAAACTGCCGCTACGCTGAGATCGGACGTCTGTTTCCAAAATGGCCTGGCAGCAACCTCTGGGTCTCCATGAACCATCAGATGCATCAAAATATCGGACAGATTTGACCTGACGCTGGCTCTGGATGAAAAGGTAACATAGATGTAGAGGCGCTGAGTTTATCTGCTCAACCTCAGGTCAGCACAGAGTGAAATCAAAGCCAGAAGAAGAAGAAGAAGAAGAAAGTCACAGCTGCTGAGATTTATACGTCAGAGTGGACGACTGACTCGCTGTGTCTGTTTTTACACTCGGTTCTGCTGGTAGTCGTAAGCTGGAGTGTTTCTGTCCATGCGTATCGTCCCCATTTGTCCATGACTGTCCCAGTTTCAAGCTGGTTGTCCTGACAGCACTGGTTCTACTGGTTTTCAGTGCTTACAAAGTTGTCACCACTTCATGATACTGACACGCAGAGACAATCATTCACACTCACATTCACGCCTACAGGCAATTTAGATTCATGTAATGTCTTTGGACTGTGGGAGGAAGCCGGACAGGACCCGCCTAGAAGTGTTGGTTTGTTGTATTGCTGTCAGAAAGTGATACTTCTTATTACTTCAACCTGTGACGGGACAAAGCACCGGGCAACAATCAGTCTCCAGCTGGTTTTAATTTCAGTTCTGCATTTTGGTTCAAACACGTGTACAGAGTCAGTATCATCAAACAGACTCACAGGAGTACAAACACTAAGAAGCAGCTTTCAGAGCAGGTTTCTAATCAGGAGTCGGAGCTGTTCTTCTGTCCGCCAGGTCCATTTTAGTTCCTGTGATATGAGCTGAGAGACTCTCAGAAGGATCAGAGGTCGCATCATCCGGACAACAGAGAGAACAACACTTTCCTGCAGGCCTCTGGGGCGACTTCGTCTGATGGAGAAGAAGAAAAGATTTCTCACCAGCTTTGTTCATGGAATCGATTTTTCTTTCAGCTGTTTCTGCCGCTGAGCAGGAGTCCTGGAAAGAAGGAAAATATCCTGTTCTGCTTGTTGGAGTGACGGTGAAGTCACAGGAGGTCTTTAATGGAAGAAGATGTCTCACTCTGAGAGAGGAGAGGATGTCTGGGGTCGTCATCTCCTCCGGTCGGGGTCGCACTAGATGTTTAAGTTGTAGATATTGAATATTTCCACAATGCTGAGGCCAGCAAAACAAACTGTAAATGTGTTTAATTGTGAATTTCTGTTTTAAGAAGTTGGGCAATAACTGGCCTGTCTGTCTGTGAGCAGTGAAAGTAGTTGGTCACCTCACTGAGGGTCGAGGTTTCCATCTGTCAGGTTCACTCGTCTTGTTTCAGAATGAACGATAGTGGTCGGTGATAAACTTACGCACGAACACGTTGCATTTCCTGTGACTGCTTAAAAGTCAGCTCGTGTTTCGTGGTCGTAATGTAAAGCTGCAGCTAAACGTACTTATGCAGAGCTTTTCTAGTCAGCAGAGGAAATGTAATCTAACACTGTGCCCACCACTGATGAGATTTCGTGTCATTTAAGATTGAAGACTTTCTCGAAGGGTCGAATAAAGGACGTTGATTATTGATCATTAAAACAGATTTGACTATAAGAGGTCCAGAACATCAGAACAGAGGAAAGAATGTTTAAAACATGTAAATGTGGATTATGATGAACATATCTGATAAGCAGTGAAGTGATGTGGGCACTTCCAAAACAAGCAAAGACGTTTTGAAGAGTTTCCTGACGGACAGTGAAGTCAACTGCTGCCAAATGTAGCTGCTGTTAGATCATGTTAGCTCTGTTTGTTTGTTCAGAGTGCTGGGGGAGTGTTTGTACCACAGGTGGGAAGAAGAAGAAGAAGAAGAAGAAGAAGAAGAAGAAGAAGAAGAAGAAGAAGAAGAAGAGGAGGTTCTCAGGCCCTTTGCTCAGCAGCTTCTATGGACATGATGGCAGAGGAGAAGAGAGTGAAGAGGACGCTGACGGAGGAAGCTAAGAAGAGAAAAGGAGAGAGTGAGCGAGCAAGAAGCCGGAAACTTTCCAGATGTTCAGGTTTCCATGGTGAAGCAGCTCTGCATCCTCACAGGTCGAGTCATGGGTTGTATCATTTCTATAACAACAAAGAAGACTTGAGGTTTGGTCGCTATGGTAACAGATGCTGATGTTGGTGGGTGGGGCCTTGCAGGCGTCATGTCCATCCATCCTGGATCACAAAGCTTTTAAACGGGACATAAACTTTGTGTTTGAGGAGCAGCAGGTGAGTTCATGATGAGTGGGACATTATAGCTTCAGGCTGGCGGTGCATGAAGCCATTGTAGATCCTTCAGGACCTTCAGACTCCAACGAAGGAGCCGGACCAGTTGGAGGTTCAGTGCCTCACTCCAGGCCTTGAAGTGGCCTCACAATGTGGAGAGTTAGTCAGCCTTACACGTTTAGTAAATTCATTAGTAACCCTCAGTTAATCAGTGACGGCTATCTGATGCGTTCACTTTGTTGTTGACGCTGCCAGCCTGAGAAACTTCTTGGATAAGATTGGTTCCATTACAGTCTCATCAAATCATGAAGGAAACGAACTCACAATGAAGAATTCTCTTAAGATCCATTAACACGTTCATTTTTCAATTCAAAAGAACCAATAGTTGCTGTAGCTGGCATGCAAGATGTTGAACAACTTTACTGATCAGTGGTCAGTTCAAGCTTTACTGAAGCTTGGCCAGTGGAGGACGTGATGTCCAGCTGTCCTCTGGTTTCAGAATACTGACAGGCCTAATCTACGTCTCTCCGTAGAGGCGTCTGATTGCTGTAGCTTCATATTGAATGAACTGATAGAAGAAAGTCTTCAGCAGCAGAACGTTTGCTTTTAAATGATGTCTGCTGCACTGAGTCATCAGTAACCGGCTGTGATTCATGATCACACCTGAACCCGAGTACACACAGATTCATTTCAAACCTCAGAACCAGTTTCAGCCTGGACTGATAAACTGAGCTTGGCCCGTCTGTATTTCTGACACTGATTCATTCTTTTATGTGTTCTGATTCAGTCACAGCTGGAATGAGAATCCACGTTTTAGTGAAAACAAACAGTTTTGATGTTCCTGAGTATTACAACTACAAACGTCCCGTCCTGCATGATAACAGACTCCTACATCAGATTACCTGGATCAGCATTTCAGCAAGTCTGTGTGCACATGCATGCTCCCCAGAGGACGTGACTGTGCTTTGAAACCTAAAGTCAAACTTTAACTTTGACTTTATATTTCACATTTCCTGAGAGACAGAGAGACAGACAACGACAGAGAGACAGACAGACAGAGACACAGACAGAGAGACAGACAGAGAGACAGACAGACAGAGACACAGACAGACAGACAGACAGACAGACAGAGACACAGACAGACAGACAGACAGACAGACAGGGACTGACAGGGACTGACGTGCCTCTGAGGCCCCAGGTCTGATTTGAACCCCGGGCTGCTGCCGTGAGGACTGAGCTAATCGACATCATCCATAATTTTCAAACTGAGCGTCAGTTCAGCCGACAGCAGCGACCCAAACTGACCCGGCGAGCTGCTTCTCTGACAGCTGAGCTGTGAGGCGGGCCGTGTATGTGCTCAGCATCTTTCTCTGAAGCAGCTGAGACACAGCGTCTGCACAAATCATGGACATTACCCAAGGTTCTGTCTCTGTGTCTCCGTCCTGCATCAAACTGTGTACAAGGTCAGTGTCAGGTCCATACAGGTACACACACACACACACACACACACACACTCGTACAAAGACTTTAACAGGATCGTCTCACAGGGATTAAAGGTCCAATTCAAACTACAGGAACACAAATAAACACCATGTAGTACTCTCTGTACTCTGTACTCTGTGTACTCTGTACTCTGTACTCTGTGTACTCTGTACTCTGTACTCTCTGTACTCTCTGTACTCTGTACTCTGTACTCTGTGTACTCTGTGTACTCTCTGTACTCTGTACTCTGTACTCTGTACTCTGTGTACTCTGTACTCTGTGTACTCTCTGTACTCTGTACTCTGTACTCTGTGTACTTCCTGCTGTAGTGTTGTCTCAGTTCTAGTACGACTGTGAACTTGTAAATGACGATGGAACATGTTTCTGCTTCTTCTCCTTCGTGATGAACGTTCATGAATTCAGCCTGAGCATCAGTGAATCTGCAGGATGAAGAACACGTCAAACAGCTGATCATGATATTCTTTATCAACTAACAGAAATGCATCGTCAGCATGTTCATCTGCAGTGTGTGTTCATGGTAATGAAGCAGCCACAGTCTGGTCACTTTTCTGTCACTGAGTCTGAACATTTGATTTGTGACCTGCAACATCTGTTTCATAGGACTGTGTTGCCATGGATACAGTTTAGCAGTGATGGCAGCAGACGTGGTTCTGAAGTTAGTGAACGCTCCACACAGCTGATTCTCACAAAGGACGATCTGACCTGCAGCAGGTGTTTGTGAACACGCTGACCAACCACTCAGCCAATCACCTCAGCACAAAGAAACGAAAGAAACTTTGTGAAACTGATCATCAATCCTCCGTGTGAAGTCGTTTCTTTCACGTTTGTGTGTCGACCTGTCAACATTATCAGCGACGTGTCCGAACACGGTGAACATGTGACCAGTCACCACTATAGCTCCAGTTCTGGCACGACGCCGGCTCTGCTCCCTGTCAGCGACGTAGAAATGACAGAGACGCCTGAGGTCAGTTAATAACGTGCTAAATATAGCTGCTGGTCTATACAAACTGTGGAATGTTGTTTAAAGTTTCCATCAGGATGTTTGTGAGGCAGCAGGCCCATCGCTCTGCTTTCTCTCTTAAAATGTTTTTTGGTCTTTGAGGTAAATTTGTGAAACTGGTTTATATAAATAAATCTCCACTCTGCAGAGTGCAGAGTGATTTATTTCATTTGAAGGACTTTATTATTCTCAACATTTCTACAGATGCTGACCCTGGATCTGAGGAACACAATGCAGCTTTTCAGAGACAGGGAGCGTCCCTGAAGTCGTCCTGCAGACTGCTGCATGCTTCACTGCTCAGCATTGTCGTGCATTTCTACTTAAAGTAAAAGTCTGAACAGCAGCTCAACTCATTTATGAAACAAACATGACTCACACAGGAAACAAGTGATGAGCAGTTATTAATGAAGCTCACCTCGTATTAAAGTCCTCACTTGACATTTGACAGATTATAGCAGGAAAATATAAACATGCTTTCAAATGTACGTTCAGTGATCAATACACCTCATCATCAAACCATTCATCAGATCAATCATCATATATAGCTGTATGAAAACACTATAGGTCAGACATGTACAGTATAGAGCAGCATGCAGATTTCCAGCAGGACTTTATAAATATGTATCAGTGTGTGGGAGCCGGCGTCAGCGTCGACTCACTGCAGCAAAAGAAAAGACTGAGGAGACGATTTAATAAGCACAGTGTCCACATATTTCTGGCCATGTAAAAGACTTCCTGATGTGTTGTAGATAGTTTAAGTTGTCATCAATAACCAGAAATATTCATCCTTACTTTGACAGGAAGGGTCGATGAATCAAGTTAAAGTCAGAGAATCTGATGTGATTGTCGAGCTGCTTGTTCCTCAAGTAGAGAGCTGCACTGCAGCAGCACTCGAGAAGTCTTCTGGGGTCTGGAGGCTTAAATAAAAATAAAATATCATGTTTCCAGGCTCACACTCGCTGTCAGTCACAGACATTTGCTCCAGACTTCCTCCGTCGTTAAAAACTCCTCAGTCTGGACTTCATGTGCCAAACTTTTCCTGCCTGGAGACAAAATGTAAAAACCGACATGACATAAATAATCAACGAATGATTGCATCAATAAAACATAAAGTGAGACAGGAAGAATTATGGGTGAGAGGTGGCACGACAGAGCGAGATGGATGAACGAACCTCGTTTGAATCAGGTACAGGAAGTTCTGAACGTGTAATCTGATGCTGAAGATACAAGGTCGCTCCTGAACGCAGCGCTGGAAACAGGCAGAGTTACATAAACACCAGGATGAAAGATCACTCACACACGGTGACGTCTTATTGAAGAACGCTGCAGCTCAGGAACTAACTGGTTTCTGTCATGAGGATAAAACACAGAGAGAAGAAGGGTTTCTTCTTCAGGAAACAGGAAGTAGAGTTCAGTTTACTTTCCTGTCGTGGATGATGAGTGGCGGTCACAGCAGCCAATGACACCGCATCAGCATCGCAACCAGCGAGACGAGGTGTTGTTACGACCATATTAAGGGGTATGAAAGAAGTAACCAGATTTTAACAGTTATTAAACAAAAGTATTTTATTAAAGTTTTTAGATCGTTTTTTAACAAAAGGAGCTGAGGCAAAAGGGAACTAAGGGCGAGCAAGTGCTGTTAAAACGAACAAACCAACATAACGAAAAGAGAACTCTAACAGAGCCTATGTTATCTAAGTAGAAACCCAAACGAGAAAGAAAAACCTCACTAACTAAGTCTAACTCTAAATAACAGAAACAGCACTCTTAATCTAATGGGTCTAACGAAAATAGTCTACATGTAATCAGTAGATATCTCTAAACTAACTAAACCCTGCCCAGTCCTAATAAGACAAACACAAAACCTCCAGTTACAAAACACAACCAAACGAGTATCATCAGATACAAACGAGGCGAGCTCACGAAAACACAACCAACTGTGGTGTAAATGCCCGGTGATGCTGCTGCAGGGGCGCTGTCATTGGCGGCGTGGGAATGGTGCCACACCAATCCTGGCCCTGTACAGCTGACGACATGTTGTCCCCGCCTCCATCAGACCGGCAACCGCACACCTGCATTTACCTATGGGAAAAAACACTACACACCCACATGTGCGTGGGGCGAAACGGCGGCAGCCGTAACAGGTGTACAGATCATGAATCAACTTTCCCCATAAAACTCGACAGTCAGACTTATTTTGCAACCAGTGGAGCTGCTACCTGCTGGACTGGACAAAGCAACACGACCTGCGACCTCCCAAAGTTCTTCTTCGTGTGGCGCTGACGGACCGCAGGCTTCCACAAGCTCTGAACCAAACCACGGAGCCACGAATGATCAGACTGAATTAGACTTCAAAAGGCTGCCTCTGTAAAAATCCACATTAATAAAAGAGGACAACCATAATGAAGCGAGCCCGTCATCCCTCTTCAGGTTCTTCTGGGCTGGAGCCCGACATGAATCATCTAATAATCAGATTAGTGTTCTTTGTGCAGTGTTAGTGGCTCCAGGCTCTTTGTGCATTAATGAGGAGCTCCAGCAGCCAGCACAGGGTCTGCAGTCTGGAGGGCGGAGAGGGGAAACAGTCTTTGTCACTGGAATAATAATAATTATTATTATTGTTCTTTTTTGCATTTTAAGGTCGTCATTAGAAAGAGTGGATCAGTGATCCATTGGACGGGGACACAGTGCAGGATTCATTCACAGAGCCATCTGTTCAGCTGCAGGAGCTTCACAGAAAAATCTAAATGAACAGAAAGTTAGTTTGTAGCCTGGAAGCCAAACAGACACTGAGACTTTTTAGTTTTTACTGTCACATGTTTCAGGATGTTCGAGGCGACTAAAGAACTCTGACGTGACTGAGGTGAAACGTTTCAGGCTGTTTTTAAAAAGATGTCAGCGTCACAGTGATAATAAAAACCCATGCTGTTTTAATTCTTCAGGTTTTAAATTTACAAAGTCAGACTGCATTAAACCAGACGCTGTAATCTGTCATATTCACACCTGACACCGATCACTGTGTAGACTCAAAGTTTCTAGATGTTGTGAGAAGTTTTCACAGCTCGAGAACGAATCAATGAACGCTGCTGAACTGGATGAATAGAAACGACAGATAATATGAAATAAAGATATTCTGCTGAAGTTTCTTTTCTTTGAGATGTTACATGGATGTTCCTCTGTGTCCTTCAGGTATAAGGCCATTGTGAACCCGATGGACATCCAGACGTCCAGCGCCGTCTTCTGGACGTGTCTGAAAGCTGTTTCGATCTGGCTGCTGTCCGTCCTGCTGGCCGTCCCCGAGGCCATCTTCTCACAAGTCGTCTCCATGCAGGTGAAACCCTGAACACCTGTTTCATGATCTTTACTGATGTGCTCCGTAAAGATCAAGTCGGTCCCTAACTTCTTATTTCCTCTTTCCTTGTCTCCTCCCCCCTCAGGGTCACAGAGACAACGTCACCTTTGTGAACTGCGTGCCGTACCCGTTGTCCAATCAGATGCATCCGAAGATCCACTCTGTGATGATCTTCCTGGTGTACTTCCTGGTTCCTCTCGCCATCATCTCGGTGTATTATTACCACATCGCCCGCACGCTCATCAAGAGCGCCCACGACATGCCGGGCGAGGTCAGCGAACACACCAAGAGACAGGTAAGACCATGGACGAGTGTTTGTGATGCGTTCACTGACCTCAGACACTGGATGGTTGTGTAGTTCATTGTGGACACATCTGCACGGTTTGATCAGAGATCTGCTCGTTGGGTCGACGGCTGAGTCAGACTTAACAATCTGTATCATCATCCTGACGTCGGGTTCTGAACATTAGAATAAACAGTTTTTATATGATGAAACACCTGATGATGAATGAGGAACCTTAGAAACATCACAACATGTTTCAGGATGCTGTTGGTTCTTCTGAACTTTAACTGGAGGAAATGAACGAGTCGTGTTGCACACTCTCAGAATCTTTAAAGTTTCAAGTCTAGCGGTGGCCCGACTGGGACGTGATGCTTTTTGCACCAACACCTCGAGCTCCCGCGGCCTCAGAGGCCTCAGGAAATACTTCAGCCGTGAGGTTTTTCATGGAGGACGGTGTCAGCCGGAGTGAGTAACCACTTTACACCAGCTCGATCTCCACAGATGGAGGAGAGGTCAGCGGGAGGAGGAGGTGAATTATTAAAGACCCGACAGCAGCGGGTCGGATCAGGTGTTCGTGCTCCATGATGCAGCACAACTGGGAATTACTGTTAATCTGTGGGGATTACCATCATAAAACCAGGGTCCATGTTAAACTCTGTTCATGTTAAACTTCAGTCAGAAAGAATCAGTGTGTCCACGTCACAGGCTGCCTCCCTTCACAACCAGCCACACTTAAACACTGACTGGGAGATTTACCCGCCCGTGCACGCCGGAGGAGGTGACAGTGATGAAATGTGACGGTGCGACATGTTTGTGCCTGAAGAGGATTTTACTGATCAGCCATTCACAGACGCTGAGCTAAAAGGACAAATGCACTTTTAAAGATCATTGCACCAGCACTGTGTGAGCCGGTTCTCCCGGGCTCGGACACCTGCCAGCACCAGCTCCACACACAGGATCTATTTTAATGGACCGTCCTAAAACTCGGCACTTGGTTGGTTTTACTCTTATCTTTCAGAAAGAACCTTCTCGGTCAGCACAGGTGGTGCATGCTCCCTCAGTGTTTCTTTTCATTGCGATGCAGATGACACAGATACCTGCAGACCCTCGGAGCCTGGCTGCTGCTGACTGTCCGGAGATGCTGGATGTTTTTAAAATGACTTGTTACAGAGACATGCACAGGACTTCCCTCCTGCAGTTCGGTAGATCACAGCATGTAAACACAAAGTGCTGCTGTGGTTTCTGTCTTTCCTCATACGCCGTGTGGAGCCCGTGAACTGAAGGAGTCACCCTGAACACATTCATATGAGGCAGGAAGTCATTTCAGAGCTCTGCTGCAGGTCTGACCTCAGCAAACTCGGGTTAATGGAGAGTCGCCGACTAACTAGCAATGAATCAACTCCTGATGCTGAGAGAGGCGAGCAGTGAAGTGTGATGAGTGTTTGAAGAAACATCACTGAAAACATCTTTGTCTGATCATGAGAAGCAGCTCGAGAGAAGCTCAAACATTCCTGAGATGATCAGAAGAAAAAGTTTCAACAACACGTCACTGATCCATTTATTTATTTCCAGGAGAAATAATGAAACTACTTAATGTTTCAGAGTATAGGATACACTATGTGGCCAAATGTATGTGGACGCCCTGTCTACATACATTTGTGGACTTCTGGTTTACGGGTTTTGGGTCCATGCATCGGGCACTAATTGTTGGTATAGCAGCAGCTGATATCACTGCCTAGTCCAGCAGCAGTCAGCCCAGAACCAGAACCAGAACCAGCAGCAGCTGATCTCACTGCCTAGTCCAGCAGCAGTCAGCCCAGCTCGGCGTCTGTCTTTCAGCCTTTTATTTCACCAAGCTCTCACCAACCACTAAAAGTCAGTCCCACATTTACTCTTGTCCGGCGGCTTCTTGCTCGCTCACTCTCTCCTTTTCTCTTCTTAGCTTCCTCCGTCAGCGTCCGGAACTGAGGTTGCAGGCGTGTATTGTAAATATGTTGAGCTCATGTTTCTGCACTGACAGAGTTGATCTGAGAAAAAAATATTCACAGCTTACATGAATATAAACGTCTTGAGAGATGGAGAATATTACAGTTCTATTAATATTATGACTTATGTAAGAGCTCTTAGTTTCTGATGGAAACTCAAACACTGCTTGCTTCAGCAGCAGGCGCCGCTCTTATTCTAAGTGACAGCTGACTGACAGCTCCACAACAAGTCCATGATTGCATCCTGAGGTGTGGACAGAAAGACACGAGTCTCTGCGTCCTCTGTGATCATAGGCGTCCACCCTTCAGGAGGGGCTGAACCACATCACAAAACAAAACGCAGCAGACAGCTTCGTCTGCACAGGAGGTCGAACAAACAGCTGATAATGAACAGAGGAAAAAAGAGGCGGGGAGAAGCGATTGATTTCAGATGAGTCAGCGTTTTCTGTATGCACAAAAATCCAAATACTGACGGCTGCTGAATCCATTAACTCCAGCTGATTGTTTTACTAACGAGCTTTAAAAGAAACTGTCTGAGAAAACACGACCAATATAGTTTGAGTGTTCAAGATCACAGGCTGCTGACCCTCCACCCACCTGCTGTGCACTGCAGCCAAACCTGCAGTTCCTCTAACGTCCACCTGAGGTGGCTCCAGAAGTGAGTCAGTCTCCATAAGTCCCATGTCCAAATGTCCAACTTCACAGCAGAAATAAACATGTTTACAGCCTGGTAAAAAAACAGTTTTGGTCTCTGTAGCTAATTTCCCCGTTCATGACAACTGTACTAGGGTGAATTTATATACAACTCACCTGTTCACATTATATTAAGGCTTAGTTAGATGAGGTTAAGAGCGGGGACGCTTGATTGACAGGTGGGTGTGTACAGGTGGTTTGTTTGAGCAACCAGGCTTCACCCAGGTTTTAGACAGTCTGCAGGGGACGTCATGGAGACTACGTCCAGGTTTTAGACAGTCTGCGGGGACGTCTCCAGAGACTACGTCCAGGTTTTAGACAGTCTGCGGGGACGTCTCAGAGACTACGTCCAGGTTTAGACAGTCTGCGGGGAGTCACGGAGACTACGTCCAGGTTTTAGACAGTCTGCGGGGACGTCACGGAGACTACGTCCAGGTTTTAGACAGTCTGCGGGGAGTCTCAGAGACTACGTCCAGGTTTTAGACAGTCTGCGGGACGTCAAGAGACTACATCCAGTTTTAGACAGTCTGCGGGGACGTCTCAGGGACTACGTTCTCGTCACTCTGACATCTGGACCTTCAGCTGTTTTCTCTAACATGTTTTCTGACTGAAGAATTCTTCTGTCCATGTGTCACCTCTCGTGTCCTTTTTTTCAACATCCATGCAGGTAGATCTTTTATTCAGATGTCCTCAGGATGTGCAGGCGTTCCAGTTTGTCCATCAGCCGTTTAATATTGTGCTTACAAACCTGACGAGTGTCTCAGGTGAAGTCTCTGACGGTGTTTAACCTCCATCCTGGCTGAGCGTTCTCCTTCACTGTAATGTGCTCTCTCACTACTACATTGCGCTCAGCACGGAGCGAGTGTTTCTTTAATGAGGCCACACACACACACACACACACACCCACACACACACACAACACACAACACCACACACCACACACACACACACACACACACACACACACACTCTCTGCTTTATATTTTATCATCCATCCAAAAACAGACGAGTTTTTTCAACACGTCCTCCAACTTATCAGAAACAGCTTCAGTGACTGAAACGAGCTGCAGTCCATCGAGTCCACGTAAACCAGGTTTGACCAGAGGACAAGCATGTGGAGGCTGTCTCCTCCGTTCTTTGTCCGTCTCTGTTGTGGCCTCTAGTCTATAGTCCTCACCTGCCTGATCATCTCAACACCTGTTCCTCATCATCTAATCAACCCAAGAAGAGTCAGCACCTCTATGGACTAGGGGTTGCACACTTCAGATTTTTTTAAGTCGACACTAATATGATGAAAGTCGAGTCGACGTCGACTAGTCGCCGGTGACGTCATCGATATTTTCGTAATTAAAAATCACAGGAGGAGGGATGCTTTGGCTAATCTGTATTGACTGACGATGCACAGCTGTTACACAGAAGCATGAAGTAAACACAACAAGCAGCAACTCAGCTGTTAAATTAACAGTAACATCTACACGTAAATCTACAGAATACTGAACAAAACAGTTTGGGAGGAAAACAACCTGCAGCCTAGTGACCGTCACAGTCCTGCTCAGTCACGTTTTCGGTCTGGTTTGCAGGAACACGACGCATCTACGGCGCTGGGTGAAGGCTCGCCTGGTGTCGCGTGATGGTTTTACCAGCGAGTGAAAAAATCCTCGGCTTGTCTCTGGGACAGCCAGGTAACGTTTTCTAACTTGGCCAAACGGGGGATCTCTCCTGGTTCTGGGCCCACCGCTGCAGCAGGTTCTGCATGGTGGGAATTTGCGATGTAAATGAGATTGTGCAGCATTAGCGACTATCGACGCAAGCTCTAAACGTCATTGTGGCGTAGTGAAGTCGACTGTCTGTACAACCCCTCTATGGACATGATGTCTCACCTGGTGTGTTTTGAAGCAGCCGTCCTTCCCTGAAGCTCTTCTGGCCTCACCTGGAATTCAACTTTTGTCTTTCTTTGTTTTCTCGTCGTCTTTCATCGACTTTGTTTGTCTTGCCTCGAGTTTCCAGGAGAGGTCTTTGTACAAACTTTTCTTTCCTGGACACACTAATGCATTCTGAGTAGAAAAGTTCCGTGATGTATTTTGTCCATTAGTTTGGAGACTTTAGCTTTTTATTTGTGTTCACAGGCTGATATCTGCACAAAGACATCCAGACGTTGGTGTTCTTGTAGATAGATCACCTTCCTCTGTGTGTGTGTGTGTGTGTGTGTGTGTGTTTGCCCTCTAATGTATTCCTTATCTCCGGGAACATATGAATTAGCTCTGCTCTCAGATAAGATAGGGGGGCGTGTTTGATATTGATGTGGGCGTCTGCAGTTAACACAGCAATTGGCTTCCAGCCTGTGAAGATGTGGAGATAGGGGCGGCGTGTGAAAGGTTTTCTCATTTAGGAAGCACAGATAGCATCGCCGCCCACACAGGAGGCAGCGATGGTTTAACTGTAAGAGATCAATTAGCAAACACGAGCGGGACGTGACGGCTGAGACCAGAGGGAAGAGAGTGGAGATACATCTGCTTCGCTCAGGCGGGGGTGGGAAACCATGGTTTACTTCATGGGTCTGTAATTTACATTTCCAATAATTTTCTGGGTATTTCTTTAGAGGATGGAGATAATGTTCTGTACTGCTGTTAGATCAGTCGTCAGCTTGGCGGTGAGCTCAGAGCGACGGGTACCCGTCGCTCTGAGCTCACCGCCAAGCTGACGAACTGATGTTTGTACCAACAGAGAGAAGAGGAGGTAACCAGGCTCAGCAGCCTCTACGGACATGATGGCAGAGGGCAGAGAGTGAAGA
>NC_040016.1:22761314-22886237 GCF_000972845.2 Larimichthys crocea | reverse complement strand
ACACACACACACACACACACACACACACACACACACACACACACACACTCTCTGCTTTAATATTTTATCATCCATCCAAAAACAGACGAGTTTTTTCAACACGTCCTCCCAACTTATCAGAAACAGCTTCAGTGACTGAAACGAGCCTGCAGTCCATCGAGTCCACGTAAACCAGGTTTGACACAGAGGACACACAGGACATGTCATGATGGAGGCTGTCTCCTCGTCTTCCTGTCCGTCTCTGTTGTGGCCTCTAGTCTATAGTCCTCACCTGCCTGATCATCTCAACACCTGTTCCTCATCATCTAATCAACCCAAGAAGAAGTCAGCAGCCTCTATGGACTAGGGGTTGCACAACTTCAGATTTTTTTAAGTCGACACTAATATGATGAAAGTCGAGTCGACGTCGACTAGTCGCCGGTGACGTCATCGATATTTTCAGTAATTATAAAATCACAGGAGGAGGGAATGCTTTGCAATAATCTGTATTGACTGACGATGCACAGCTGTTACACAGGAAGCATGAAGTAAACACAACAAGCAGCAACTCAGCTGTTAAACTTAACAGTAACATCTACACGTAAATCTACAGAATACTGAACAAAACAGTTTGGGAGGAAAACAACCTGCAGCCTAGTGACCGTCACAGTCCTGCTCAGTCACAGGTTTTCGGTCCTGGTTTGCAGGAACACGAGCGCATCTACGTGCGCTGGGTGAAGGCTCGCCTGGTGTCGCGTGATGGTTTTACCAGCGAGTGAAAAAATCCTCTGGCTTGTCTCTGGGACAGCCAGGTAACGTTTGCCTAACTTGGCCAAACGGGGGAATCTCTCCTGGTTCTGGGCCCACCGCTGCAGCAGGTTCTGCATGGTGGGAATTTGCGATGTAAAATATGGGATTAGTGCAGCATTAGCGACTAGTCGACGCCAAGCTCTAAACGTCATTGTGGCGTAGTGAAGTCGACTAGTCTGTACAACCCCTACTATGGACATGATGTCTCACCTGGTGTGTTTTGAAGCAGCAGTCCTTCCCTGAAGCTCTTCTGGACCTCACCTGGTAATTCAACTTTTTGTCTTTCTTTGTTTTCTCGTCGTCTTTCATCGACTTTGTTTGTCTTGCCTCGAGTTTCCAGGAGAGGTCTTTGTACAAACTTTTCTTTCCTGGACACACTAATGCATTCCTGAGTAGAAAAAGTTCCAGTGATGTATTTTGTCCATTAGTTTGGAGACATTTAGCTTTTTATTTGTTTGCACAGGTCTGATATCTGCACAAAGACATCCAGACGTTGGTGTTCTTGTAGATAGATCACCTTCCTCTGTGTGTGTGTGTGTGTGTGTGTGTGTGTTTGCCCTCTAATGTATTCCTTATCTCCGGGAACATAATGAATTAGCTCTGCTCTCAGATAAGATAGGGGGGCGTGTTTGATATTGATGTGGGCGTCTGCAGTTAACACAGCAATTGGCTTCCAGCCTGTGAAGATGTGGAGATAGGGGCGGCGTGTGAAGAGGCTTTTCTCATTTAAGGAAGCACAGATAGCATCGCCGCCCACACAGGGAGGCAGCGATGGATTTAACTGTAACGAGATCAATTAGCAAACATGAGACGGGACGTGACGGCTGAGACACAGAGGGAAGACGACGTGGAGATACATCTGCTTCGCTCAGGCGTGTTGGGAAACCATGGTTTACTTCATGGGTCTGTAATTTACACATTTCCAATAATTTTCTGGGTATTTCTTTTTAGAGGATGGAGATAATGTTCTGTAGCTGCTGTTAGATCAGTCCGTCAGCTTGGCGGTGAGCTCAGAGCGACGGGTACCCGTCGCTCTGAGCTCACCGCCAAGCTGACGGACTGATCTAACAGCAGCTACAGAACATTATCTCCATCCTCTAAAAAGAAATACCCAGAAAATTATTGGAAATGTGTAAATTACAGACCCATGAAGTAAACCATGGTTTCCCAACACGCCTGAGCGAAGCAGATGTATCTCCACGTCGTCTTCCCTCTGTGTCTCAGCCGTCACGTCCCGTCTCATGTTTGCTAATTGATCTCGTTACAGTTAAATCCATCGCTGCCTCCCTGTGTGGGCGGCGATGCTATCTGTGCTTCCTTAAATGAGAAAAGCCTCTTCACACGCCGCCCCTATCTCCACATCTTCACAGGCTGGAAGCCAATTGCTGTGTTAACTGCAGACGCCCACATCAATATCAAACACGCCCCCCTATCTTATCTGAGAGCAGAGCTAATTCATTATGTTCCCGGAGATAAGGAATACATTAGAGGGCAAACACACACACACACACACACACACACACAGAGGAAGGTGATCTATCTACAAGAACACCAACGTCTGGATGTCTTTGTGCAGATATCAGACCTGTGCAAACAAATAAAAAGCTAAATGTCTCCAAACTAATGGACAAAATACATCACTGGAACTTTTTCTACTCAGGAATGCATTAGTGTGTCCAGGAAAGAAAAGTTTGTACAAAGACCTCTCCTGGAAACTCGAGGCAAGACAAACAAAGTCGATGAAAGACGACGAGAAAACAAAGAAAGACAAAAAGTTGAATTACCAGGTGAGGTCCAGAAGAGCTTCAGGGAAGGACTGCTGCTTCAAAACACACCAGGTGAGACATCATGTCCATAGTAGGGG
Organism: Larimichthys crocea; assembly: GCF_000972845.2. Classification (NCBI taxonomy): domain Eukaryota; kingdom Metazoa; phylum Chordata; class Actinopteri; family Sciaenidae; genus Larimichthys; species Larimichthys crocea. The sequence goes on along the minus strand of NC_040016.1, from coordinate 22,883,584 downwards.
TTGTACAGACTAGTCGACTTCACTACGCCACAATGACGTTTAGAGCTTGGCGTCGACTAGTCGCTAATGCTGCACTAATCCCATATTTTACATCGCAAATTCCCACCATGCAGAACCTGCTGCAGCGGTGGGCCCAGAACCAGGAGAGATTCCCCCGTTTGGCCAAGTTAGGCAAACGTTACCTGGCTGTCCCAGAGACAAGCCAGAGGATTTTTTCACTCGCTGGTAAAACCATCACGCGACACCAGGCGAGCCTTCACCCAGCGCACGTAGATGCGCTCGTGTTCCTGCAAACCAGGACCGAAAACCTGTGACTGAGCAGGACTGTGACGGTCACTAGGCTGCAGGTTGTTTTCCTCCCAAACTGTTTTGTTCAGTATTCTGTAGATTTACGTGTAGATGTTACTGTTAAGTTTAACAGCTGAGTTGCTGCTTGTTGTGTTTACTTCATGCTTCCTGTGTAACAGCTGTGCATCGTCAGTCAATACAGATTATTGCAAAGCATTCCCTCCTCCTGTGATTTTATAATTACTGAAAATATCGATGACGTCACCGGCGACTAGTCGACGTCGACTCGACTTTCATCATATTAGTGTCGACTTAAAAAAATCTGAAGTTGTGCAACCCCTAGTCCATAGAGGCTGCTGACTTCTTCTTGGGTTGATTAGATGATGAGGAACAGGTGTTGAGATGATCAGGCAGGTGAGGACTATAGACTAGAGGCCACAACAGAGACGGACAGGAAGACGAGGAGACAGCCTCCATCATGACATGTCCTGTGTGTCCTCTGTGTCAAACCTGGTTTACGTGGACTCGATGGACTGCAGGCTCGTTTCAGTCACTGAAGCTGTTTCTGATAAGTTGGGAGGACGTGTTGAAAAAACTCGTCTGTTTTTGGATGGATGATAAAATATTAAAGCAGAGAGTGTGTGTGTGTGTGTGTGTGTGTGTGTGTGTGTGTGTGTGGCCTCATTAAAGAAAACACTCGCTCCGTGCTGAGGCGCAGAGATGTAGTTAAGTGTAATGAAGTGAGTGAGGAGAGTCACATTACAGTGAAGGAGGAACGCTCAGCTCAGGATGGAGGTTAAACACCGTCAGAGACTTCACCTGAGACACTCGTCAGGTTTGTAAGCATCAATATTAAACGGCTGATGGACAAACTGAACGCCTGCAGCACATCCTGAGGACATCTGAATAAAAGATCTACCTGCATGGAGTTTGGAAAAACACAGAGGACACGAGATGGACAGAAAGATTCTTCAGTCAGAAAACATGTTAGAGAAAACAAGTCTGAAAGGTCCAGATGTCAGAGTGACGAGGACGTAGTCTCTGAGACGTCCCCGCAGACTGTCTAAAACCTGGATGTAGTCTCTGTGACGTCCCCGCAGACTGTCTAAAACCTGGACGTAGTCTCTGAGACGTCCCCGCAGACTGTCTAAAACCTGGACGTAGTCTCCGTGACGTCCCCGCAGACTGTCTAAAACCTGGACGTAGTCTCCGTGACATCCCCGCAGACTGTCTTAAACCTGGACGTAGTCTCTGAGACGTCCCCGCAGACTGTCTAAAACCTGGACGTAGTCTCTGAGACGTCCCCGCAGACTGTCTAAAACCTGGACGTAGTCTCCATGACGTCCCTGCAGACTGTCTAAAACCTGGATGAAAGCCTGGTTGCTCAAACAAACCACCTGTAACACCCACCTGTCAATCAAAGCGTCCCCGCTCTTAATCCTGCATAACTTTAAGCCTTAATATAATGTGAACAGGTGAGTTGTATATAAATTCACCCTCAGTACAGTTGTCATGAACGGGGAAATTAGCTACAGAGACCAAAACTGTTTTTTGTACCAGGCTGTAAACATGTTTATTTCTGCTGTGAAGTTGGACATTTGGACATGGGGACTTATGGAGACTGACTCACTTCTGGAGCCAGCCTCAGGTGGACGTTAGAGGAACTGCAGTTTGGCTGCAGTGCACAGCAGGTGGGTGGAGGGTCAGCAGCCTGTGATCTTGAACATCTCAAACTATATTTGTCGTGTTTTCCTCAGACAGTTTCTTTTAAAGCTCGTTAGTAAAACAATCAGCTGGAGTTAATGGATTCAGCAGCCGTCAGTATTTGGATTTTTGTGCATACAGAAAACGCTGACTCATCTGAAATCAATCGCTCTCCTCCGCCTCTTTTTTTCCTCTGTTCATTATCAGCTGTTTGTTCGACCTCCTGTGCAGACGAAGCTGTCTGCTGCTGTTTGTTTTGTGATGTGGTTCAGCCCCTCCTGAAGGTGGACGCCTGATCTCACAGAGGACGCAGAGACTCGTGTCTTTCTGTCCAACACCTCAGGATGCAATCATGGACTTGTTGTGGAGCTGTCAGTCAGCTGTCACTTAGAATAAGAGCGGCGCCTGCTGCTGAAGCAAAGCAGTGTTTGAGTTTCCATCAGAAACTAAGAGCTCTTACATAAGTCATAAATATTAATAGAACTGTAATATTCTCCATCTCATCAAGACGTTTATATTCATGTGAATGCTGAAATATTTTTTCTCAGATCAACTCTGTCAGTGCAGAAACATGAGCTCAACATATTTACAATACACGCCTGCAACCTGCAGTTCCTCTAACGTCCACCTGAGGCTGGCTCCAGAAGTGAGTCAGTCTCCATAAGTCCCCATGTTTCACAGCAGAAATAAACATGTTTACAGCCTGGTACAAAAAACAGTTTTGGTCTCTGTAGCTAATTTCCCCGTTCATGACAACTGTACTGAGGGTGAATTTATATACAACTCACCTGTTCACATTATATTAAGGCTTAAAGTTATGCAGGGTTAAGAGCGTGGACGCTTTGACTGACAGGTGGGCGTGGTTACAGGTGGTTTGTTTGAGCAACCAGGCTTCATTCAGGTCCACGATGATCCACGTCTTTGCAGATTTTTAGATTAGCTGGGAGGAGGAAGACGTAGGACTATTCTATGATCTAATTCTTATTATTTGCAGCTTTGAGAGAAGTGACAGCTCTGGCCTGTTTGTTAGCGTGAGGTCACTGAGTCATGTTGTCGGCAGCTGATTGACAGCTGCAGGATTTGACAGAATGATGCGACCTGTTATCTGTGTCTGATGGAGCAGAGGACAGACTCAGCATCACTGACTCTGGGTTTAAATCAGCATGCAGCTCTCCAGAGCTTCACTCTGCAGTGATCCACAAGAACGGAGCTGCAGAAGAACTGCAGGAGGATTTCATGACATCCTGAAGATGTTTGAATCCAAAGCGTGCAGTCAGGAACTTTAATGCTGCTCTCAGTGTACGAACACAAACAGGCCACGGCACCATCTTGATGTTTTTACCTACTTATTTTAGACATTCGCTTTATAAGATTTTAGTTTTGACATATCAGTGCTTGTAGACACAGAGCAGCATGATCGTCACTCAAACATCTCAGCACTGTATTTTCAAAGAATGAGTGAGAACGTGTTTGTTCAATATTTTTGATAAAAGTTGCTTCACCTGTTTGTTTCTGGGCGGGGTTCGACTCTCAGCACAGACAACTTGTCACTTTGTGAAGTCACCTCACAGCCTCCAATCTCTGCAGACTGATGAGCCTGCAGATCCTCCTCCTCCTCCTCCTCCTCCTCCTCCTCTTCCTCTATCCTCTGGGATGAAGCTCAACAGGCTTTATCACTTCTCTGCTTCACCTGCCAGCTTCCATCATCATCATCATCACCACCATCACCCTCTGCAGACGGAGGCTGCGGGTCAGCAGCATCAGTCTGAGGCTTTGAGTGGAGCAGTTTCTTTCTCTGGACTGATTGGCTGATTGAGTCCGTCATCAAGATTTCTGCAGCTAAAGTCTGGATGAGTTTAAATCAGAGCTGCTCGCTTCAGTCAGACACTCGGTGTAGAACAACAGAACTCTGTGGAATGTTTCATGCGTTTCATTTGAATCAGCTGTCGGGACTTCATCTCGTTGTATGAATGTGTTTTTCAGTAAAAGGCTCGGAGCCGTCGGCAGCAGGAATGTGTGCATCTGTAATTTTGTGCATAATTTTATTCAAATTTCTGACTGTGGGTCCCTTCGTTAATTATTTAAAGCTTCCACAGTCACAGAATCAGCAGTGAATGACCCTCTGTGCCTTCTCAACACACACTGAGATCATTTTATATTTTAAATCTTCAAACTTTGGAAGCAACTTTGTTTCCTCCAGTGTCAGAGTGTAATCCCACTGTGTAACTATGTCCAGCTGTACTCGAGTATTTGTTCTGATTACATTACTTCTGATCAAAAACTAGTGAGTCGACAACTTTGCCAACAGCCAATCATCAACCAGGTCACCAAATGTTTGGAGAAGTTGCTGAAGTCAAAGGTCAAAGGTCAGGAGTTCAGAAAGTGTTCAGGAGCCTCTGATGTCTGATGCTGTATTATTTATTGACTCTTGGCCAAGGAGAATTAGAGACACTCTCAAAGTTCATCAGAAGTGCCTGAGTCGGTCTCACATTCTGCCCAACTCATCCTGGTGGATCGACTTTAAACCCCAAGATAACACCACAAATACTACACGCCCAGAATGAGTCACAGAGAATGTCTTTACCCATGGAGGTGTTATTGTCAGCATGTTCTAGTCTGGAGACACAGATATCTGTTTACGCAGATTGGACCGTCAACAACAAGCTCTTCTCCTCTGCCATTATGTCCATAGAAGCTGCTGAGCCTGGTTACCTCCTCTTCTTCTTCCTGGTAGTCCATAACGCCTGTTGGTACAAACACTCGTCGCTCTGAGCTCACCGCCAAGCTGACGGACTGAGCTAACATGAGCTAACAGCAGCTAAGAGACTGAGCTAACATGAGCTAACAGCAGCTAAGAGACTGAGCTAACATGAGCTAACATGGCTAACAGACTGAGCTAACATGAGCTAACAGCAGCTAACAGACTGAGCTAACATGAGCTAACAGCAGCTACAGCTGTCAGCAGTTTACTTCACTGTCCATCATAAACTCTGTAAATCACAGAGAGTTGAGGCGGAGCAGCCGGAGGACATCAGAGGGAAAACCAGAAAACATTTCCTCCATAAAATATGATCCAGTTTCTCCAAAGCGTGTTGAAGGCCACATATAATCTAAATATAATTATTTAAATATGTTTTTGTTTGTCTGAGGTGGTTTAAGGGTGCGCTGGATTTTCACACCTTGGGGCCTGTCCTACACAGAAAGTAATGTAATCATATTCTTACTGTTAGAAACGTAATCTAGTCCAAACACAAAACAAATCAAGATGCATAGACACAGCAGACTCATCTGAGGACTCATAACTTCATAAATAAGAAAAGATGCATTCACAGAGTTTGTGTTTCATTTTTCACGGCTCATTTTCCTGAAAGACAATAAACCTGAAATATGAGCGTCTGGAAATCACACCCCGAGGCTCCAACTGAAAACAGACTCTCAACTTATTTGTACAAATGAAAGTGAAAAATCTAGTCCCAAACAGCACAGATTGAATTCAGCGTCTTCAGAGACTCTCTGATATTACATCTTTTCATGTCCTTCAGTTTGCAGACATCATCGTCCTGCAGGTGAATATAACAAACTCAACCTTAATAACTGCCTGCAGATCTGTCATTGTCACCGTCATCTCCTTTAAGGTCCTGACATTCACACGTTGTAAAATAAAAGACAGTGACCGCACAGTTTGAAAAGACGAAGTTTAATGTGTTTAACCTCAAAGTTCAACCTCAACATAAATCACCTGAACAAGCTGAGAGGGGAAGCTACCTGAAGGAGAACTGCAGGCCACGTAGTCTCTGTGACGTCCCTGCAGACTGTCTAAAACCTGGACGTAGTCTCCGTGACGTCCCCGCAGACTGTCTAGAACCTGGACGTAGTCTTTGTGATAATTAGTTTTTGTTTTCAGGTGTTCCTGCTGCGTCACCTCCATCCCCAGTTTCTTTCAGCTGCGAGCAGTTTCCTTTGTGCTTCGCATCATGTGTCCATCACCACAGCTGCTTAAATACTCAAAACGTCCCCCTGAAGTATTTCACAATATAAATTCATCATTAAAATGCTGCAGGCGGACGGGATTCAAACGTCTCCCCGCTGACAGAAACACAGCTTGTGACATTTAGAATAAAAAATATAAAACAAGCAGCTGCCAAACAAATTAAAACATGACTCCCTGTTTGTGTCGCAGCTGACAAAAAAGTTTCTTAAAAACTTCACTTTTAAATTCACGGGAGACAAAAAAGAATTCAAGCACAAACTGAAGACCAGAATCAGTTTAAACAGTTCACTAAAACCAACTGTGAGGACTGGATGAGCAGAGCTGGTGGTGCTGGGACACAGGGACAGGAAGGTTAGACAGGATTCACAAAAAAGACGTTTCATGAAGTCTTTCATACATCGGGTTCGTTTGACAAGCAGCAGGTGATGAGGTGATTTAGTTTACGGAAGTCTCTGACAAAATGGATTCATGAAGAAGATCCATGTTCATCTTCAGTGAATGGACGAAAGACTTAAAGAGAGACAGAGAGTAAAAGAAATTCAGTTTAATCCCATCATGTTTGTCCTGATCTGATCGTGTTGAAGTGGAGGCTGTTTTGTGTCTTTGTAGGTGTTTTTTATGTCTCTTTGTAGTTGTTTTGTCTCGTTGTAGTTGTTTTTTGTCTCCTTGTAGTTGTTTTGTAGTTGTTTTGTCTCCTTGTAGTTGTTTTGTCTCCTTGTAGTTGTTTTGTAGTTGTTTTGTCTTCTTGTAGTTGTTTTTTGTCTCCTTGTAGTTGTTTTGTAGTTGTTTTGTGTCTTTGTAGTTGTTTTGTCTCTTTGTAGTTGTTTTGTAGTTGTTTTGTGTCTTTGTAGTTGTTTTGTCTCCTTGTAGTTGTTTTTTGTCTCCTTGTAGTTGTTTTTTGTCTCCTTGTAGTTGTTTTGTCTCCTTGTAGTTGTTTTTTGTCTCTTTGTAGTTGTTTTGTAGTTGTTTTGTGTCTTTGTAGTTGTTTTTTGTCTCCTTGTAGTTGTTTTGTGTCTCTGGTTTCACTTTATTTCAGGACGACTTGAAAGAATGAACTTCAGTGAAGCAGGGAGACAGTTTTCAGAACTTGTTGTTGAAACATCATGGAAACTTTTTTACGGTGTGCAACTTTTCTCCTGATTTGTGTCTCTGCTCCTGAATCCAGCTGTTTTAAAAAACGCTGCATTTAGTTTAAACTAAACAAACATCCGTCTTCAGCCGTTTTCTATCACATGAGCACAGAAGAATAGATTCTAACGTGGCTTTAACCATTCAACAACCCTCAAAGAACTGTCAGCCCTTCAGCTCAGATGGAGACAGAACACACACACTCCTGTATTTGTGTGTTTGTCTCACATTCATTCATCGACACGACAAAAACAGTCGTAGAAGTTTCTCTGCAACAATGACAAGAGTTCATGTTTATTCATGAAACCTTGACAAACGCCAGAACAACCCTCGAGCAACACACAGCCTACAGAAATAGGCTGCAGTGTGTGTGTGTGTGTGTGTGTGTGTGTGTGCGTGCGTGCGTGCGTGCGTGCGTGCGTGTGTGTGTGTGTGTGTGTGTGTGTGAAACAATAGCATCGTGACGTCTTTCAGATTCACGTCTGTGAATGAAATTCTGATTAATTCCACTGAAATCAATCGATACTGTTACGATGAGTCCAGGATCCTGCAGGGACGACAGTCTGTGACTCCTGAATCTCGAGTTTTGCGTTATCTTCCTCAACAGAGATGTCTTATCATCGATGAGAACGATGACTGAAATCAAATCATTGTATTTACATCAACAAGCCAGGAGACAAAGACACAGATTGATGATCCTTTTAAGCTCGACGTCGCAGTAATGGTGCTGAACTCCGGTCAAACCTGATTTGTGGGTTCAGTCAGAGGAAAGCTGATCAGGAGAAACCAAAGTAAGATTAGATTTTCCCATGATTGACAAAGACTGAAGGAAACTTCAGACTGCAAGCTGCTTATTGGAGATTACCAAAGAAAGACATGATACACAGCTGAGAGAGTGATTAGAAAATCCTGTCATCGAAGGTGATGGAGGTGTTGGACATCTCGCTCAGAGCAGCATGTGAAGTCTAAACTCTGCCAGGTGACAGCAACAGTCAAATCTGAGAATAGAGAGTACTTAGAGGACTTTATTTTTAAAGCATGGCCATGAACATGGCTGCTTCCATTGGTGTACCATCAATCAGCATTCTAACAAAGAAGCAGGTTTATTCCACAACAGCTACAAGAGCAAAAACACAAAGACGTGACGTCTTGACGTCTTGACGTGTCCTCGGTCCCTCACGTGTCGGTCCATCTCAGACCGTCTCTGATGGGAGCCGGCAGAAAGTCCCATGTTGCTTTGCAGGCTTCCTGCTCGGTGATAAAGCAGCGGTTAGCAGCTCCGTGGAAGATTTATCATCATTGAGCTGACGAGATACTCTATTACATCTGAATACACACACACACACACACACACACACACACACACACACACACACACACACACTGCAGGTGCCTAAGAGGATCTTGGGAGAAACGCCAAACTCTGCTGGCAGAAAATCAGAGCAAACACAAATCAGCAGCCCGCCCGAGCAGCAGAGACCACCCCCACGCTGTAATCAGACTGTTCTGTTGGTTTTTATTTTTTAATTTACGTGCGAGTCAGACGAGGCGAGCGCCATTAAACTTAACGATGGTTAGCTGGAACCTGCATCTGTTCTTCACTCGGGCGCCTGCGGTGAAAATGAAATGAGTGATGCCAAAATCAGAATCTTCCTATTGGCCGTTCAGATGGTCAGACAGGAAATGATCCTGTCAATGGTAATAATCAATATTCAGACTTTGATTTTCTCGTCTGAACGGTAACCTGAGATCTGCCAAACTCTGAGTTTATCGTATTATATTATTGTGTCTTCATGTGTAAAGTAACATTAAACAATTGAAATAGAAATAATGAATGAATTAATAATTAATGAAGCTGTTTCTAGTCTTTTCATGTCTTCACGTCACCACGACGCAAACAGGACGACACGAATATGCAAATCTTGTCAGGTTTTCTCTCCTGAGAGGATTTTCTGCAGAAAGTAACTGAGGTGCTGAGCTCACCTGTAGCTCCATCATATTAATACAGAGGCCAGAGAGAAAAGAAGACGGATGATGGAGAACAGAAACATTTGAAAAGTTCTCCGTCATGTTGGTGAGGTTGTAAGCTTCAGGCTGTAAGGACAGAACAAGATGAAGGCGGTGTCAATCAACCGCTGCACCAGCTGATTGCTGCTGACAAACGTTGTCTTTCCTTCCGGTTCAGTGCAGCGACTTCGAGTTCAGTGATGCACCTGAGGGACATAAAGCTCCTCCAGCAGGAGGCCTAATGTGCTCCTCAGGGTTTCATTTGTGCACACGTTGGAAGCGAGTACCTCAGAAGGTCAGGAGGTCTGATGGGTTCCACGTCTGCACAACACAGAGAAGCACTTTGAAAAACACTGTTGGCATTTTTCTGTTTGTGCGAGCGGCTGCATGAGAACATCACTGACCTTTATGTCTCTGCGAGACGAGCGTCCATCTGACGAGGTCAGACTCCACGTACGCCGCCGCACACGGAACTCATTTGGTGACTTCTCCTCTTCCTCTGTTTCCATCCATTTCATCATCAGATGTTTGGACGAAACTTTCACCGAACCTTTTGTCTCGTCAACCATGATTAAAATTTTCCGCCCAAATGAGCGACTGTTGGTGTATAATGACTGCTTTGAACCACCTGTTTCTGCTGCCTGTATTTTTATCTCTGCTTCTAAGCATCCAGACATCAGCAGGACGAGTTTTCAAACTGCACTGAACCGATCTGAAGTCATGTAGCCATTACAGAGCAGTTTATATCAGAGTGCCGATGTTCAAAAGCCGAACACGTCCTCTAAAACTGACATTCATAAGCCATTTGTTTGAAACGAGAGGTCTGACTATGTTTCCTGTTTTTATAATTATGAATCCATCACATTCTTTCACGTGTTCATGCTAAATTCTGACCCTGCCATCCAATCCAAACCCTCAGCTGTAGCCCATCAGAGAGTCAGAGATGCTGTTCTGTTCATACTTTGGTTGGTACGAGTACTGATCAGGTCCACCTTGTTCTTTTTCCTGTCATTCTCTGTGAAGCACAGAGATCTAATCCAGCCCACCAACACCAACAACGTCTGATTAGATATTTGTGTTAACGAGGAAATGCACTTAATAAGGTTGTTGGTAGAAGTATATAAGAAACTCTTGTATAACCACGAATAAAGAAACGTCGTGCTTTGGGTCTAAAACATTTATATTGAAAGTCATTTGTAAGAAATATAAAATATTCATTAATTTATTCAAAATATAAAATGAATCAAATCAGTCATCAGTAACAGACTGGCTTCTTTTTCTAATGAAGACCTCCACAGCTAACACACTGCTCCAGCAGAACATCTCTCTGAATGAAAAGCGACTGATGCAGAATCTCTTTCTTTACGTCTCTTCCTTTTCCGTCTTTTTTCTGTCTCTGCTCCTCCAGATGGAGACGAGGAAGCGTCTGGCCAAGATCGTGTTGGTGTTCGTGGGTCTGTTCGCCCTGTGCTGGTTCCCCAACCACGTTCTCTACATGTACCGCTCCTTCCACTACCACCAGATGGATCTGTCACTGGCTCATCTCGTCATCACCCTGCTGGCCAGAGTCCTCAGCTTCTCCTCATCCTGCGTCAACCCGTTCGCCCTCTACCTGCTCAGCGAGAGCTTCCGAAGACACTTCAACAGGTGAGAGTTCCTGGATCGGGTCAAACTTCAGTCTAGGCTTTATGTCCGTTAATAATATTGACCATGATACAAACATATTCTAGATTCTGTCAACAAATCCCAGGATCTCTCAGCTCCATTGATTCCCACTGTTAAAAGAAACATTCTGTCTTTGAGTTCAAATCCCTCAAACAACAAACATGAACACTGGAAACGAGATCGGAATCAGCATCATGGACCAAGGATGTTAAGTTGGATCCTTACGTTACCAGAAGCGTTTCCAACTATGTTCAAACCAAAAACCTCTGTGGTTGTGAAGTGCCAAACACGGCAGTTCCTCAAACGTCCACTTGATGCAGGACGAGAAAACAGCTTCAGATCAGCTCTTCAGAAATCTGTGGGTGCCGTCCATTCGTTACAGTGTCAGTGGTTCAAACCCATCGCTGCTTCCCAACATCGTGATGGCATCACATCTTTTATTAATGACTCAAGTTTGTGAAGGAGCCAGTTAATGAATCACCTCATACAAATAACTCCAAATACACGTCTGTCTGTCTGTCTGTCTGTCTGTCTGTCTGTCTATCTATTTTAAGAAGAGTTACTAAGATGGATTTAAAGCTCATATTCATTATAGAGGCACGACATTCATATTTGGACTGAATCCAGAATTCTCAAAATACAAAAACACTTTTAATGGCTGAAACATTTAGTGCTATATAAGTTTGTTGATTCATTTTTAACCTTCCCATGCAGAGGGTAAATACTGCAACAGTTCAACAGGGCAAATATTGACACGCAGATGCAGATTTGATTTCCTGCAGTCAGCTGAGATTTGGCGTCTTGTGGCAGTCTGCTGTTCGGCATTGGCAGCCTGATGTTTTGCGTTCAGTGATGATGATAAACTGCCTAATCAAAAATGTCCAACAGGTTGATGATTTGTACGTCTCCGAGCACTCAGGAAAACATTCAGACTCTATAACTGCATCACAAAATGAAGTAATCATGGCCTCGTCATTTTCTAAATCTCTTTCTGAGTGCTCCCGCTTCATTATTCAACCTCGGCAGGATGGAAACTCTCTTCAAAACTCTTCACGACAGCTCCAGCACAATCCTTCCCAAGACTGTGACTGTCACAGTCAGACAGTAACCCGGGGAAGGCTTTGTGCTTCATTTGGGTCAGATTTGCTGGCAAATCCTGACACCTCGGAGGCAGCAGAAAAACGGGAGGCAAAACAAAATGTGCCGGTGGGAAGAAATTATAATGAGCATGAAGCGCGCACCATAATTCACCTGTCTTTGGGTTTATTTCTTAATACTCAAAAGGGACTTTAACTGTGTTATTGGAGAAAGTGTGAAAAATGTCCATAAAGTACAGAAATGTTAAGCCTTCGCCTTTTGTACCTGGAGAGAGAGTTAACTGTATTTATTACCCAGTTACACAAAGTCTGACTTCTGGACGTTTGTTTCATTTTTTTATCGCTGCTTTAATTCAGATTTTCCTTTAGCAACCAACTGAGCTAAACGCCGCCCCAACACCGACTTCTTTTAAGATACGTATGTAAGTTCACTTATGTGACTTATGCCTGGAAGGCAACGTTACTCACCATCTTATCCTGACCAGAGTACGACCAGCTCACAATGTTTACCAAGGAAACTTTATTTTGAGAGTCTTGCAGATGCTGCATATTTATTTTTGATAGCACATCATATTTTGTAGCGTATGGCCACAGGGTGTTATGTTGATTGATGGATTAAACAAATTGCCAAAAAAAAAAGAACAAAAATAGTGAAAAATGTCCCACAGCCCAACGTCATGTTGTTAAACGGCTTCTTTGTCCAAGCAACAATCCAAAACCAAAAGGTGCAGTTACCATAGAAGTCGATGAAATCTGACAAATGTTCGAGACTGAGACTTGAACTGGTGGTTTTTCATGAAATGGATGAATCTTCTATGTTAAATACTGAAGAGTTTTCTGTCTTGTACTGTTGGAATCTGTCAGACACTCAGTTCAATCTTCTTCTTCTTCAGTCAGCTGCGATGTGGTCGAGGTCCCCGCCCCGAGCGCCAGGCCAGCTACCTGCACAGCACCTCCCACATCCGACTCACCTCCATCAAGAAGACCACGCCCACCGCCGCCATCAACCCTCCAGCAGCTAACGGCAACTCCAGCAGACAGGAAGTGGCTCTGTGAAAGTCTGCCATGAGTTTCAGTTTCCCCTCATCTCAGCAGTTCTGCAAACACAGGACTCCTGCAGCTCTGAAAGCTGGAGAGGTATTGTGGTGCAAAGTGTGGACTGTGTGGACTGGTCGAGGAAACTTTACACGTCTTAGATCCATTGACTGAGTTTCTCCATCATCTGAAAATCAAACAAAAAGTGCCTCTTGGAAATACAAGGTCAGACATTGAAAACACTTCACTTTTCTACAGCCACAGTTCTCCAGATACTGTTTGCTAAAAGTATATAGGAAAGGTGTTGGAGGAGGTTAAACTTTCACAAAAAGAAAAGAAAGAGGACAGACAGTCCTGTTGACAGCATGGTTACTGCACGAGCATGTCTGCTGTGAAAGCTTGTTTCTTGTGCTAAGTTGCTGGAATGTGCATCGTTGATTGATCTAAACAGCCATTTTTATCAGACATGGAGCGACGTCCCCAGAGACAGGAGTGAGTCGTCCTCGAATCCAAGGACATTTCGGCAAATGCTTGGACCCACTGAAAGATTTTGAGTTGTGGGTTGGTCGCTCTCTGATCTCCTGCTACGACTATTTGGGGGATTCATGAAAATGCATTTGTAGCAGTTAATACAACCAGAAGCCTTGTAAACTGTCTCAGCCCGCGTGGAGGAAAACCTCTTTGGTCAATGTTTGCTTTGTGTCCACCAGGTACAGCTCTGTCTGACAGCACTCACATTCTCCTGGAGTGATATTTGTCAATAGTGTCTGCAGGAAGTTGCACTGTGGGTAATGAACTCCGACAGGGTTGTGCCTTGTCACCGGTCTGTTTGGGATTTTCATGAATGAGGTCCAGTATGGTGGCCTCAGAACTGTATCGCTACTTTTGCAGAAAACATTGTATTGACTTGGCTTCACCAGGCTGTGACGCTCCAGTTTATACTTGGACAAGTGCAGCAGATTGTGAAGCATTGTCGTCACCTCGAAGTCCAGCCATGTTCAGAAACTCACAGTACCTCAGGACCTCTACTAAACTGGCTCATATGGTACATCCAACATTTACATTTTCATTTAATCTGTATCAACACTCTCTGAGTCTTTATTTCTTCTCCAAGCCACTGGATTTTAACTGTATCAGCAACAAACTAAACTAACAGCAAATTAAGGCAACACTTGGTGAATTCCCAAGTTCTTAAATATTTGTATTGTAATTTAGTATCAATTTCCTGACATTAAACATACATCATTAATTTATTAATGTAGACTGCCACTGCTCCAACATCTGGTGCCAAATGTCCTCCATGCTCTGTAAATACCCAACAGCTTCTTTCCTTTAAATATAAGAAGGATTGTACAGAGGTGTTCCTGGTGGATGCACAGACTAACAGTACGGCGTCGGTAGTTTGTGTTGCTGCTTGGCATGGCCTGACAGGTGATGATGTTTGCTGTATATTAAAAAAAAAAAAAAAAACCTCACGGAAGAAGAAGATCACGTGACGTACTTTTGAACATTTTTTTGTTTCCTCTTTAAAATGTTTGACGTGTTTTTCAGTGCCACGCATGCTTCACGTCTCTGCGTTTGAAATGATGACACATAATAAATGTTGCTATGTGAGCGCACAAATACAAAGACACACACATCCACAAAGTCCCCGACGGAGCTATCAAGCGACACTTAAAGGTTGAGACAGGACACGATTAAGGGCAGCCTAACTACAGGTTGTCACTTTGGGGCTCTTAGCTCTTCAAATAGACAATCAGGTGCAAGTGAAGCTGAAATTACAGTCGGTGGGTGTCAGAGCGTCTGAATGCACCTGTCCACCTGTCAACAAGCGCCGTGGGTGGCTAGACTGCTGCGAGTTCCTCAGACCTCAGATGTCTTTAACTTGAAGTTGAATAAGTTTTTCATCCCATTTCACAAACATTATCGAGATATCCACGACATCATGGCATGATTTCCTGAAGAGATTTGAACCTTTTGAATTTTGTCCAGTGTTGAGTCAGTCAATATGAAAGTCTCATTGCTCAGCCTGCTGGCTGTGAGTGCAGCTGGTCCTCCCGGGTTTGGCTGGGTGAAGCTGTGTTTGCAGGTTATTGCTCTTCATCAGCCAAGAAAGCGTGTTAAACCTCACAGGATCTGAACCTGGACAGATGTGTTACCAAACCAACAGCCAACACAGAAATCCTGCGTCATCATTACAACCAAAGCACACAGCAGAGCTGAGTCATCCCATGACTGCAGTCATCATCACAGCTGCCATCCAATCAGCCTCAGCAGCAGTCTGATAATAAGCTCGTTATTCATCCAGCTGCTGATATAAACGCTGTTAAACCACGTCATGAAACAGCTGAGCTCGGAGTGGATCAGAGGGAACCGGAAATCTCTAACCCGACTCAACAGGCAGCTCGGTCAGTCACTTTTAACTAGGAGGTCAGATTAGGAGGGACTCGGTGTTCACACTAACCATTAGTGACAGAACAGAACCTCCAACCCGGCAGTGTCCAGTCTAACAGTGAACACAGCGACAGAACCTCCAACCCAGCAGTGTCCAGTCTAACAGTGAACACGGCGACAGAACCTCTGAACCGGCAGTGTCCAGTCTAACAGTGAACACAGCAGCCTGGTGGGGTGGTTTTCTTGGCGGGTTACGGTTCATTACTGATCAATGTTTCCATCATAAAGTCTGTAAGTCTCCTCGGTACTGTCACGTTATTCCCTGTTGGTCTCAGCGGCTGTGCTCCAACCCGGTCCGGTCCGGCTGCTGAGCCCGGTTCTGTTGCTGCTAATGGCAGATTGTGTCCATAGCTAGTCCGAATCACAGAGAGTTGAAGCTGTCGGAGACATCAGACGGAAAAGCAGCAAATATATTGTGTCTAAATCTGATCCAGTCTGAATAAAGTTCTGTGGTTCTGGTTCTGTTCAGTGATCAGTGAGGCCCGGACACAGATGACTGTAGCAGCCTCACAGTCACTCACAGACTGGATCAAACAGGCCCGTCTGGCCTCACGCAGGGTTTTAATTATGAAGAGAAACATTTTAATGAGGACGTCACAGCTCATGGACGTGTGGCAGCACGTGAGACATATTCCAATACTGAGCATGCATGTTATTAAACGGGACAGGCAATATTATTATCACTATTTAATTTGATCATCTAAGCATAAAATGAGCTTATGCTAAAAACGATAATTCACTCTTTGATAATGGCTTCATGCATCCAATCACAGCGATCCATCTGACAGAAATAATGAGGAAGCAGCCTCTCTGCTTTCCTGCTGCACGAGCTCACACTTCATTCAAACTTTATCATACTTAACAGTTACCGAGCGTTTCTGTAGCGTTGACAGAACGTTCAAAAACAAACATATCATCAGTTTGAAGTAAAGTCAAGCTCCCTGCGCTGTCCCTTTAAGAAACATGACATTACGTGTCCGTGGAAACACGAGATAAAGGATGTCACGTGTCTGAATCCACAAAGAAACTGTTTCTGTGCAAACGGTATGTTTTAGATTCAACAACTCCACCAACGTTATTTCACTGTTAGACCAACGTTATTTCACTGTTAGACCAACATTACTTCACTGTTAGAAGAGCGTAGGGATGAGGCCAGTCGCTTCAAACATGAAGAGCTGCTTGGTTGATCTCGACTGAACTCGACCAAAACATAAGCGAGGATGAAAATATTCCGTTACGTCGAGCTTTTGTTTCTGTGTTTGTTAAAAAAGATATTGATGAGATGGATTGAATTTCAGTATCAGTCTCACAAAGTGTCGCTAAGACATCACACGTTCATCACAGCTCCGCTCTTATGTTACCCTCCTCCATCTTTCACTCCATCCCTCTCCTCCATCTTTCACTCCATCCCTCTCCTCCATCTCTCTCTAATAATGTTTTCATGCAGAGGCTGCAGTGTTCAGATGAAGCACTGACAGACCACGACATCAGTTCTTACACGAGTCCATGTCACATTGTTTGTACAGTTCTGTGATGATTTGTAATGTGTTGTTAGCTGAAGGAAAGATATTACGACGCCAGTGAGGGGAAAATAAAGATAATTATACTAATTAATCCAAATCCCACAAACAATTACCAGATGAATGGAGCTGTGGGAGGAGCTGACATGAGGCACGCTCCAATAAATCCCAGAAAAAAAAAAAGACTCAAACCAACAGCAGCGAAAGCCTCGACTGACACGTGTCTGTTTGACACGACAGATGCTTTATTGTCATTGGCTGGTCAGCTGGTTGTCTGGTGCATTAAATATAAAGTCACGTCCTCATGAGTCTTATGAGTCGTCAAAACGTTTGAGAAGCTGAAATCGACTCGACAGAAAAACATTTCTTGGTTGTTCGGATCAAAAGTTTTGTTTCTTGTAACTTTTGTTGCTCGTTGTGATTTTCATGGTTTGGCTCACTGAACACAGTGTCTGCTGGGAAATGTAGGAAGCCGCTCAAACAAAACCTCATGTCATTATGAGTGGAATATTATCAGACGGTGGTTTTCACCTTTTTGAATGAGGCGGGAAGAATCGGAGCGTTTCAGACAGTTTGGGGTTTTTAACTCGTCTCATCACTGATGGTTTAATTAGACTCATCACGCCTCCGAAGGCCGAGCGCTCGGATTAACGAGAAGCCCTTTGTGGCGTGAAACGGAGCCGATGTTGCTCTGGACAAATAAGATTAAGACAATGACTGTCGGCCCCGTTAACTGCTCGTCCAATCATGGAAACATGGTGTATTAGTCACCCGTGGATGGAGGTGAACCTCCTGGTGTGTTGGTACAGTGGAGGACCAGGACACGGTTCTGGGCCCGGAGCCATTCACAAACACATTACAGGCTTTAATCAGAGTTCGTGTACATACGAGTTGTGAGGAAACAGCTGAAAAAACTTGAAGAACGTTTGTTTTCATGTTTTAAATGTAAAAAAATCTGAAGAATGTGACGAGATGAATGAAGCTGCATCGTGTTGAACTGTGAATCTGTTTGAATCTGTTTGAATCTGTTTGAATCTGTGCTGCTCCTTCATGCTTCGGCCTCACTGTGTTATTATTTGTGTTGTGGTTTTTATGAATGTGTCGACAACACATGGATGGATTGCATATTGTAACGTGCCATAATAAAGTTCAATCACAGGTTTCCAGTTTCTAAATGTGTGTGGAAGTCAGAGAGACTATAATCGATATTTGATATAATTAATGGATCACATAACTAAATGATTAAAAGTTATCTGCTGGCATTTTCAGGAGGTCGTGGAGGACGTAGGAGCTCTCTGATTGAGTAATGTAACGGGGTGATTGATGGACGTAGACTGTACTGTGCTGGGTTCAGTGCTCACTTAAACTGACCGAGCGAGAGCCAGCCGCCCTGAAGCTGATACAGGCTGCAAACAGGCGACAGCATCACTCAGGGTTTGTTCCAGTCCAACATTTACAGCAGCTCCTCCTCAAACATTCCAGGAGGATTTAAAGACATTAAAGATGTGGTGAGCACAGTGGAAATATTTCATTCATTGATCAGAGTCGTCTTTACAGATGAGTCCACGGTTTGTTTGTCTCCTGCACCTGAACCTGGAGACACGACACCGGGTTTGACATATTTCAAATGCAGATGTTTTATTGGACAGACTTTAACATTTTCACCTTCAACATGAATTCTCACCGTCCATACTGGAGCTGCTGATCATGAATCATTGATCTGATGGACAGCAGTAGATCTGTATGAAGATCAGAGGGTCTGAAGGGGTCTTGGCCTGATTGAATGAGACTTTCAGCTGAGGGAAGCTGCTGGACGTGAACACTGCGATATACAGACGCGTCAGGAAGCAGTCACCAAGAATGAAGAGTGGAAATAATGTGGATGTCACTCCTCAGGTGTGTTTCTATACCTGTGTGTGTGTTTCTATACCTGTGTGTGTGTGTGTGTGTGTGTGTGTGTGTGTGTCAGAGAGAGGCATGAACACGTAATTGGCTGATAAACAGAGAATAGATGGGTTCATTTATTCTTTTGTTTGAGACAGATGAGGCTGTGAATGAGCGTGGAAAAGGCGATAAGCGAGAAATAAATTCCTCTCGGAGGATTCGGTTCAGGAGCGTGGGCGCTCTGATGCCTGCTGGGCTGGAAGACGACGGCGCCGCAGAGGGAACGACTTTCTGCTGAATGAAAACTAAATTCAATTATTGCACAGAAACGACTTATTAACTAAAGTTTGATTGATGTCTTGATCCTGGTCCACCTGTTAGTGCAGACAGGTAAACCATGTGACAGGTGAGTGGAGACACACCAGCAGGGTGCTTGTTTTAATCATATGGGAGCTTCTGTAGATCCAAAATGTTTGGATTTTAGATTCAGCTTCAATAAAACCAAAGTGTGGACAAACAATGCAAGATCATTTATTTATAAAGCTCCTTTTAATACAGGACACTGAAACAGACACGAGATTAAAATCATAAAAATAAGAGGAAGGCAGAGAATCGACCTGCAGATGCATATTTAAGAGAACGTCAAAATTTCATTTTGTGAACTCGTTTAGGAAAAGTTAACTCACCTGAATCGGAGCTGACTAATGAGCTTAATGACTAATTCAGGATGTGAGTCATCACGTTTGATTGTATTTGTTTTATTCTGTGATTTCAAACGAACAGAAGAAGACGCATCAATAATTCAGCAGACCGGCGTTACATCCACGCTCTGCTGCAGACATGCAGGATGTAATGTTCTCCTAAATCACCTCCTGTAATTGCTCCCTGCACTAATACACCAGAGGAAAAAAGAAACATGTTGCAGCACAAATCAGCATTATTGATCCGACGTGCAGCCGAGGGCCCGCGTGACAGGAGAACACTTTGATAATAGCTTCAGCTGTTTGGGATCAATGCGGCTGTTTAAACTGTCTCCGATGTTTTCATCATTAAAGTGAAAGAATGCTCATTTATTTAGAACCCTTCGAAAGAGCTGAGAGGAGACACCATCATCTAATGCACGTTCATTTATTTCATTTAGCTAAAGTGTCGAGTCATGTTTGTGTTCATCTGATGAATGTCGGTCCGCTCTGACCCGGTTCAGTCTCCTGAGGGGAACATGTGTTCACCTCTCTGAGTCTCACTGTGTCTGCATGCTGCCAGTTTATCAGAAACACTGAACCCAACAGACGATGCTCATAAGCCCACGAGGCAAAGCAGGATGAACTGTGTGCGTATGTGATGCTATATACTGTCTGTACTGATAACTCCTCAGCAGTGTTTTCATTGTTTTTACTAATATTACTATTAATTAAATGACTTTTATGTCCTGAGGTGTTCATTTATATGAATGGGAATCATCAAGCACAAAATACCAATAAATCTTAAATGTTTTCGTCTAAATAAATACACATTATAGTTTCATTAATATTGAACATGATGTGAATTCACACCTTGGTTTGTGCACAACAGTCTGAAAGGAATACTTTGACATTTTGAAAATAACCTCGTTCATTTTCATGCCAAGGTTTAAGTGTCAGTTTCATCACTATGTGAAGAGAAGGTTAATAAAGATCAAGACTCAGGGGAGGTGGAAATTTAAAGGTGGATTTTAAGTTTTTGTTGTAATAAAGTTTTATGGTGAGAGTAGGAGCAGCGCTGAAATGACCAAAACTGGACATGGACATGATGGCAGAGGAGCAGAGAGTGAAGAGGACGCTGACGGAGGAAGCTAAGAAGAGAAAAGGAGAGAGTGAGCGAGCAAGAAGCCGCCGGACAAGAGTAAATGTGGGACTGACTTTTAGTGGTTGGTGAGAGCTTGGTGAAATAAAAGGCTGAAAGACAGACGCCGAGCTGGACTGACTGCTGCTGGACTAGGCAGTGAGATCAGCTGCTGCTGGGGACAGTTGTCCACATTTGACACAGTGATGTCATTTTAATATAATTAGGTGCCAAATTGCAAAAGTAAAAACTAGGGCTGTCAATCGATCGAAAAAATTAACTAAATAATCACAAACATTTCTGTAATTAATCACGATTAATTTATCAATAAATTAAAGTGAGACTGAAGCTTATGATGAATATTTATTTATGTAAAATGATCAAATTAATGTAGAATAAACACAGAGAAAGTATATTTAAATTCATTTTATTGGCTTAAGGTGCACATATGCACAGTGCAAACAGAAAAAAGCCAGAATGAGGAAATATACTGATGAGTGCCACACTCCTGTAGTGTAGACTGGCGAGGTCCCGTGGAGGTAATCTCAGCAGGTGTTTTGCTTTGAGGTGATATGTTAAAGTTGTGTTACTTCTGTGGAATGTTTTTGTCCAACGAGCCGCCGGGCAACTTTTTAAAATGAAATGTTCCCCTAAAAGTCCTCATCCATCTTTCCGCCACAGACTCTCCTTTAGTTAGGCTAGATGTTTGACCGCGCATGTGACCAAATGTTATGGGTCAGCCGCCACCGGAAGTAAACAAAACCACGTTAATTGCGTTATTTTTTTAAACGTGTTAATTGTTTAAAGTTAATCGCACTAGTAAAAACACGATGTGATCTCTGGTCTGACACTCCACGTCGATCCAGCACACTCTCCCACTCATCCTTCAAGGAAAGCATTGGCACCGAGCGTTGGAGATGGACGTAAATCACAAGGTGTAAAATCTGAATGTGAACATCATTTCTGAGACTGCTTTTTGAAGAACCAACTTTATCTCTCTGAAAGTTGGTAGGCCACGTAAATCCTCATGCAAATCTTCACCTACGAGTCTGTTAGAGATTTCAATCAAGATGGATCTCACACAGTTTGACCTGGAACAGTGACTTTCACCATCTGCCTTGTGGGAGTCCATTTCTTCAACAAATGAATAAAATCCAGCACAACCTTTTAGACAAATGAGAAGAAAAGCAGCACCACTGACTGACTTATGTGTTTGGGTTCATGCAGTATGTATTTCATGTCGTCCTTTTTCTTCATGACTGCAATGCGGCAAACTGTCGAGGAAAAGCAGGAACATCTGCAGGACTGTCCACACACACCTGAAGAGAGAGTACAGGCTGAAACTGTCAATGAGAGAGGAACAAGAGTTCAGACAGTGAAGAAACAAAAAGAAACATCCTGTAACTTTCATCTGTTACCTCCTGTTGATCTACACTGACCTGTAGAGGAGGGAGAAGAGGACGAGGAGGTTTCCAGGTCCAGCAGTCAGCAGCTTCTATGGACATGATGGCAGAGGAGAAGAGAGTGAAGAGGACGCTGACGGAGGAAGCTAAGAAGAGAAAAGCAGGAGGAGTTATAGTCATGTTGACCTGACCGGTCATCTCCCATTTTGAGGACGTTGTCGTTCACCTGTTTGGTGCCATGTGTGAGGCTTTGTTAAGAGTCCAACTTTTCATTTCTAAAACATGTCCTGACATATTAAACCCCGCCCACACATTATTAATTCTGGCCCGCTGTCAGGTCCAAATGACGATGAATCCGACCTGCGCTCATCACATAAACCTGCTGTGACAGATTAGCATTCAGAGAGGGCAGACGCTGTCTGGCCACGTCCACTTCTATTCCAGGATTAGAAGAGGCAAATATGCAGAAGCATAGTGAAACGGAATAATAAGACAAAAGACAGCTGAAGATAAATAGAAGAGAGACGAGTGTGTGTGAATTTTTAACAGTGTAAGAGCGAGATTCAAGAGTTCTTGGTGTCTGAAAGCTGAGTGACATAACTGAAGAGTTCCCGGCCCCAAAGCCAACCTGAAACAGAGTCTGTATTTTGTTCATTTCTCCTTCAGATTCATGCTTTCTTTGGAAAAGTTAGACAAACCAGTTGGCAAAGGAAACAATGAGGAGCAGCTGTTCCACCAACCCCGTACATCTCTGCAGGCATCCGGCACGGCGTGATCTCAATCCAAGCTGGAGTTGGACTCAAGCCTGAACGTTTAAGCTACCCGATGGTCTGGACAATGAGTTCAAACTTTTGTATGAAGCCATGTTACAAGTTCCACACTGGACAACAGATTTTATTTTTGAGGTAAAATGATGGATAGAAAAGTGTCCACAAGTTTCTCTCCTGGTCTGCCAGAGCCAGCATCTTGTGCTGTGGTGGTGAAGTACCTGCTTGTTCCCATCAGCTGCACACCATCTGCTCCTGCCTCTGTAAACTGCAGACTGTATAACAATGTGGCGGAAACACTGGCACAGGGTCACTCGATAAACCGAAGTCACATGTGATTGACTTATGATTTAACATGTTATGCTACAACGCCCTGTGCAGTCACTTCTACATGCTCATGGTAGAAACCTCCTGGTGGGATGTGCTGCCTTTGTTTCCACACTCACAAACCTCTTCCTCCACATGCCATAATTACTAATGATACAAACTTATTATAGTAACATGATCACTGTAATATTCATGATGATTAAAACCTACTTTAAACAACCCTGGTGAGCATTTCCTCTCAGGCTGAATTCAAATCCAAGCAGCAGTGAGGTCTGAGAGGAAAATGTAAGGATGATATTGATATGTCATATTGAACACATTGTGAAAACATCCCCCTCAGGTCGAAGAGGATCAGCTGCGTCCAATCTACAGAAATGTGAGGATGAGATTTTCATTAAAACCGAGCACTTCACCATCTGATTCCACTGATTGGACCTTCATGTAGCTGCTTCTCAATGCCTCATTGTTGGACAGGCACACATGAGGTGGACAAAGACGTAAGTGAGACACGTTAACGTAAAGATGTGGGAAAAAGAGGCAGACATATGAAGCAATCAGGGATCCGACTGCTCGGGCTTTCATCTATTGAACCAAAGTGATGTCTGTGGGCGGCAAACCATTTCCTGCTTTAAATTTAGAGAGATCAAATCTTTCTGTGAATCGGCCACGCTTCACTATTTCTCGGATGAGGCATTTAAGAATCACTGGGTCGAAGATGATGTTCATTACCTGGCAGGGTAAAACCTTATTGATCTGTCCACAGTCTTCATGGAGCAGAATGGGACTTAAATCACCTGGTCAGCTCAGCCTGAAGCCAGATGATTACTGCACCGCCTTCCTGTTTCACCTTTCTGTAACTTTCACACCTCAAAATATCCTGTTGATCACACTGACCTGTGATCAGGTGACCCACACTGACCTGTGATCAGGTGACCCACTCTGACCTGTGATCAGGTGACCCACACTGACCTGTGATCAGGTGACCCACTCTGACCTGTGATCAGGTGACCCACTCTGACCTGTGATCAGGTGACCCACTCTGACCTGTGATCAGGTGATCCACACTGACCTGTGATCAGGTGATCCACACTGACCTGTGATCAGGTGATCCACACTGACCCGTGATCAGGTGACCCACTCTGACCCGTGATCAGGTGACCCACACTGACCCGTGATCAGGTGACCCACACTGACCCGTGATCAGGTGACCCACACTGACCCGTGATCAGGTGATCCACTCTGACCTGTGATCAGGTGACCCACACTGACCCGTGATCAGGTGACCCACTCTGACCTGTGATCAGTTGATCCACTCTGACCTGTGATCAGGTGACCCACGCTGACCTGTGATCAGCTGAACGGTGTCTCTGTCATTCGTACGTCTGTTCTCACTCTATGTAACTTTGGGCTCCGGGTCGGGAGAAGTCCGTAACGCTTTACGGCACTAAGTCACACAGCACTAAGTAACGTGATCAGAAGACTTTATGGTTGTTTATCCCCGGTGCAAGATAACACATTTCCTGGGACAGAACAAGCTTCACTGCAGCTTCTCTCCAGCAGGTTCAAAGATTTATGAAAAGTAGTAACCCGACGGGCACCGAGAGCTAAATCAAAACTCCGACAAAAATGACCCTCTTTTTTATTTTTGACCTCGGTACTGTCAAAGACTGCAGAGGAGATTTATGAGCACATATCTGGAGCTGAAAAGAGCCATAAATCACACGTCTATGAATTCAGTAGTCACTAAATTTCACTTTAATTTTAAAACAACAATCTACTTGTACAAAGAAAGAGCTAAAAGTCAGAGCTTTGGACAAGTTGTGCCAAAATATATGCCAGAGGACCAAAGGTTCATGATTCCCAAAAAACACTGAGGAACTCGGGTCCAGAGAAGTGTGCAGTGTTTCTGTCATTGATATCTGTCTTTCTATTTGCATGCTTAGTTTTTTTAGAGTTTTTTCTCTGTATTCCCGAGCCCTGTAATTTCCTTCATACAGTCGTGTGTGGTTTGAATGCAGGTCGGAGGTCACAGACGTTCAACGTGCAGAGATTTCTCTGAATCTTTGATTAATATTTTGGATTGTAGATGATGAAATCCAGAAATTCATTCAACTGCGTCGACAAAGATTCTTAAACTTTCCTTGATGTGAATGACTGAGTGACACCGGATCATGCTGCTATCACCTGTAACTAATGAACCTGTTTACCTGTGGAAGCTTTAAACAGGTGATTTTATTGTGACATGAACTGAGAATAAAGTTGGTTAGTGTGAACATTAAATATCTAATCATACGTTCTTCTTGGAATAGTGCATATTAACTACTAAGTCAGTCTTAATCTCAGAAATCATTAAAACAGAAACAGTAAAATATATCATGGGATCATCTGCATAAAGACGCATATGACAGCACAGGATCCGTCACAGGAAATGCCCAGAACTGACCCACAAGAATTCAGGTTGGACAGTTTCAGAGACATTTTATGATTCTTTAATAATTTCAGGTTTTAATAACTCTTATTTTGTGGTGCAGTTTTCAATGAACATCAAGAATTAAATATCTTCTGCTTTCCATGTCAGTGATTAATTCACTTCTGCAGCTAAACCTGAGCAGACCTTTCAGAGTTACATATGATACATATATTCTTAATATTATTGTTTTTATCCTAACAGTTCTTCCTTAAAAATTGATACAGGGCAGCAGTTGGTGAGACGTCACTCTGTCTGCACCCGTCAAGAATTTAAATACTGGGATATGGTTCTGATTCACTTAACAGCATTGTCATGCTATCAGTCCCCCACAAAGCATGCACTCGTGTATCCACACCGGGCGGTGAGCGGTGCTTCAGCTCAGGCAGCCAAATATCAGAGTGAGAGCAGCTATCTTCACTCTGCACCTTCAGGGAGTTCAGAATTAAACGCCTGGACTTTTCACCACTGCTGAAAAGGGAATTTGCACGGTTCCTGGGTAATTTGAAATGACTTAATATTTGTGTTTGCAAGCAATAATATGTGTAACTCGAGGCAACATCAGCAGACTGACAGCAAAATCTCACTGTGCTGAATGAGGCATCCAAACATCCAACATGAGTGAATGTGATTTAAAGTCAAACTGTCCCATCACACTGACACAAAGTTGTTTTCAGTGTGTTCAGGTTCTTCATTTAGTGATAAACCATAAAAACTTGTTGATGATGTCATCCTGCACTCAGGGTACGGCGTGTACGAATTTTACATCCAATCAAAAGCTTTCAGATTTTATTCACAATATATTTGCTGCTGATGCTTCTCCGGCTGCTGCTGCTGCCTGCTGGACTGGACGCCGCTGCTTCCAGAGGTCGTGTTCGGGCCCGTGTTACACGCCGACACTAACTTAACAACAGCAACATTTAGTTTCTTCTTCATTGAACCGAAAAGCTTCTTAAAATCGACTCGCTGCCTCGTTAACGCGAAGTCTGAATTCACAAACGGTGTGTGAGCATGTGGACACACACACACACACACACACACACGCACACAATTTCCTAAATCCATGCCCAACTGAATCTGTGCGATTTCTTTCGGCAATGACATGCTAATTTATTCATGACTGTCTCATTACAATTGGAGCCCTCTAATGGGAGTCCTGTGAAAAGGCCTGTGTGTGTGTGTGTGTGTGTGTGTGTGTGTGTGTGTGTGTGAAGACGATTGAATATATATAAGATGTATTTTGAGTTTCTTTGGTCTCACTCGTACAAACTGAACAGCAGTCAGAGAAAACACTGTGGTGTGTCCGGGTGTGAGATGATCATCATTTAGTTTAATCATCATTAAATCAGGCGGTGTCCGCCATCATCGCGGCGCCGGAGAGATTTTGAGTTGTGAGCAACAAAGACAAACAAATGGAGCTTTTTATTGGCCGTGCAGATTAGTTACATAAAGAGTAATCAGTGATCCGTCTGATGTTCTACAGACGTCGATGCTTTAAGAGAGACTCCTCCAACACATCCTGAAGACTCACACTCTTTTGACTGAACTATGACTATGCCGATGTTTCAGGGCTCAGATTTCCCTCATTTGAACATTAAGTTGCGGTTTGAGATTACATGCATGTATCTCCATCGTGCCTGTACGATCAGCCTGAAATAAACAGAAACAGATGCAGAGAGCTGTTTTCAAATTGATGTCTCCTGTTTGTTGTGACTACATGTAGATTTTACATTTGTATGTATGAATGAGCTGCTGCTCTGCTAAGGCGCCACGCAGACTCACGAGGACAAAAGACGAAGGAAAAGGGAAAGTGCTTCAGTGGGAGGGTCAATGCAAGCTGTGGAAATAACAGCACATGATGGAGTTTGTGGATCTCCTGCCAGCTTCAAGATGTCCTGTTCAGCTCTGATAGCAGCCGGCTGGAGGAGGAGGAGGAGGAGGAGGAGGCGGAGGAGGACGAGGAGGACGAGGAGGAGGAGGAGGAGGAGGAGGAGGAGGAGGACTTCATACGGACAAAAAGAGACAGGAGGGTGATTGAACACAGAACTACCTCACTCATAAAGAGACGCCGTCTGCCTGTTTCTGTTCGAAAACACCAAATATGACAGAGAAATATTCACTTCTCACACTCGGATGATGGATGCTGACCTGTTTCCATTTTTTACATGTTTCCTGTAAAAACATTCAGACGGACAGACGTGTCGTGGTGACTGGCATCTACAGGAGCCAATAGCGAGTCTACCTTCCAGTGAACATGACCGAACACAGTCAGCAGTTCACTACTGACCAATGTTTCCATCATGAAGTCTGTAAATCACCTCGTAGTGTGACGTTGTTCCCTGTTGGTGCTCAAACCTGGACCAGCCTCGTCAACAGCTTCTTAATCAGGACAAACTCTAAAATGAAGAGGAATACTTCAAAGAAATCACATTTTTCTTTTTCTTCCATATTATGGAAATGTGATCTGACTCAAACTTTGGCGGCAGCAGCAGTTAATTATCTAGGAACTTTTAGGAAATCCAGACACAATACATCTGAAAGCTTCTGTGCAGAATGATGTTGGTGGTAAATAAAACCCCACAGGGTTCTTTTAATAAACAGTCTGCAGCGGGGACTCTCCTCTTCAGACACTGGAGGTCCGGCGTCTTCTCTCCTCATTATGACAGAAACCAGAACAGACTGCAGAGATTTAACGGGCACGCTGGAGTCAGTAATTGTTATCCCTGCAGCTTTAAAAACTAAATCTATCTGTTGGCTTTAATGAGCCAACAAAGGCCGGGCCTCTCCTGCTCGTTTGTCTGGGCGCTAAACCACACGCTGGCCTTTTCAGCTGCCTAATTAAACTGATTAAAAGTCAAGGAGCCTTAATCACACTGACAGAGGATCTCAGCACTGTGTGTGTGTGTGTGTGTGTGTGTGTGTGTGTGTGTGTGTGATGTCACTGACAGTCTGACTGACCTGCCTTGACAAGATGTCACAGGTTAATGCAACACCGGCACCAGTTCTTCATTCACAGCTCTCATCCCACCTCCGGGTCAAGCCTCTGCGTGACAGAACCAGAACCCTAATGCAGAGGTGCTACAACCTGCAGTTCCTCTAACGTCCACCTGAGGCTGGCTCCAGAAGTGAGTCAGTCTCCATAAGTCCCCATGTCCAAATGTCCAACTTCACAGCAGAAATAAACATGTTTACAGCCTGGTACAAAAAACAGTTTTGGTCTCTGTAGCTAATTTCCCCGTTCATGACAACTGTACTGAGGGTGAATTTATATACAACTCACCTGTTCACATTATATTAAGGCTTAAAGTTATGCAGGATTAAGAGCGTGGACGCTTTGATTGACAGGTGGGTGTGGTTACTGTTGAGAAGAACCTGGTCAGAGGTGTGAAACGGATCACCAAGCCTCCTTATAGTGCTCCAGAGCTCCTATGCCGTGAACACTCCCCCGTTCCTCGAGCAGTCCCAGTCCAAGCAGCATGTCTATCTGAGCTAACAGCAGCTACAGAAAGCTCCAGCACTGAGAGTTCAGGAGCTGGACGAAACATTCGACCCATGTAATGATCCAGTTTCATCTCACATCCGTCATATACCTGGTGAAACTTCGCATGGGAGATCGTAGCCGTTCAACCAAAGTTTGGGACGGAGAGTCAAAATGAGACGACCTTCATTCTTCAGTGTGAAGTCAGAATGTTGCTTCATTCATTTTTCTTTAAATCGCTCGTCAGCACTGGGGGTTAATAATATTTGTGGACAGACTGAGAGCAGGTTCAGTTTTCACACAGAGCTCCACGTTTAGTGAAGAGAAATCCAACAACAAGGTCATCTGCTGAAGCTCCAACCATCCATCTCCATCTGTCACAAGCCGAGCGGCTGCTGCTCGTCCAACACTCCCCCATATGTGGCACCTCGCCGTGAGTTCTGACCCTGAGCCAATAACAAACCTGCACTGTGCCGACTTTAATCACTTCATCAACTTTTAGCGCAGATCTTCCTGACCCTGAATCTGTTGAAACACACTGTGACGAGCTGCAGCTTCTTTTTAGTAAATGTATTTTTCCACAGAAAGATTCGCAGCTGCAGGTTTAGTTTTTATCTGAATGAGTGATGGAGGGAATCCTCCATCTGTCCTGCTGGTGTTAGTGCAATGAGGCAGAACGAGCATTAAAACAGGAGCTGTCAGAGTTCAGCTACGAGCCGTGCAAAGAAATATTCACATACAAGAACTCATCATGACAGATATCCACAGAAACAATATCTAACAACCTGGTTATTGAGTACTGGGGCAGACATTATACAATCAGTCACTGCTTTGAGCTCATCAAAGGTCATTTTCCCCTTTTTAAAACCAGACAAACATGTTTGTCCATGTGAGCCAAAGCTATAAAAGACTACAATAACCACAAATATCTCCTCCAGGACCTGGATTCAGTACCACATTCTGGTGCAAAGGCACGCCAGGTGCCCCCCCGTGTGTGATCATGGACAGGAAACTGCCACGATGCACAAAAATGACGATTCCTGCCCAAAGGAGAATAACACAGACCCAGAAGAAGCTTCAGATCCCTTCATAAACACAATCAGTGTATAGAACTCTATATTGAGTCACATATAATTAGCTGATGTGCTGATTCTGTGGATGTTGAAACTTGATGATGCTGTAAAAATTTACATCTTCAAGGCAAAACACAGAGTATGCAAAAACAGAAAGGTCTTATTGTGGGTGTCAGAAAAAGTTTGCTGAATTAGCTTTTAACAGATCCTGAACAAACCCACTGATGAACCTGCTGATGAACCCACCGATGAACCCACTGATGAACCCACTGATGAACCCGCTGATGAACCCGCTGATGAACCCGCTGATGAACCCACTGATGAACCCACTGATGAACCCGCTGATGAACCCACTGATGAACCCACCGTCACTGAGACTGAAGAAAACTCACAGTAACGCAAACTGTCCTCTGATGGACGAACGTCTGTGACCTCCTGCTGACCCACACTGACCTGTGATCAGGTGATCCACACTGACCTGTGATCAGGTGACCCACTCTGACCTGTGATCAGGTGACCCACTCTGACCTGTGATCAGGTGACCCGCACTGACCTGTGATCAGGTGACCCACTCTGACCTGTGATCAGGTGACCCACACTGACCTGTGATCAGGTGATCCACACTGACCTGTGATCAGGTGACCCACACTGACCTGTGATCAGGTGACCCACACTGACCTGTGATCAGCTGAACGGTGTCTCTGTCATTCGTACGTCTGTTCTCACACTATGTAACTTTGGGCTCCGGGTCGGGAGAAGTACGTAACGCTTTACGGCACTAAGTCACACAGCAGCAACTATTTCACTGATTCTGGTGAAACTGGATCATATTTTATGGAGGAAATGTTTTCTGGTTTTCCCTCTGATGTCCTCCGGCTGCTCCGCCTCAACTCTCTGTGATTTACAGAGTTTATGATGGACAGTGAAGTAAACTGCTGACAGCTGTAGCTGCTGTTAGCTCATGTTAGCTCAGTCTGTTAGCTGCTGTTAGCTCATGTTAGCTCAGTCTGTTAGCTGCTGTTAGCTCATGTTAGCTCAGTTTGTTAGCTGCTGTTAGCTCATGTTAGCTCAGTCTGTTAGCTCATGTTAGCTCAGTTTGTTAGCCGGGCTGTGAGCTAAGTGTGACAGTATCAGATAATCAATTATGCTGCCACCTGACATGGCGTTTGTGTTGTTTTAATGAATGTCTGTTATCCACACACCCTGTGGCGTTTCTATCAGTTGCTATGGTGACAGAAGAGGGTTCACACTTCTGGTCTTACAGGTGGAGCTCAGTTCTGTAACCAGCAGACAGCAGGATGTGAACGTTTCCTTCACAATAAAACTTCTGTGGTACGAACTGAGCTAACAGCAGCTACAGTTGTGTAGCATCAACATGTTTTAAAACCTTATTCTAGGAGAAGTTCTACAATGTTGGTTTGAATCAATGAACAGATGTGGAAGCCTCACTGTCTGAATGATGTCCCTAAATCAGGTGACTCCTTCTGTGGACAGTGGACATGCCTAATCATGATGGATGTCTTCACAACAGAAGCAGAAAATAAAGACAGAAATTGACCAATTGAGTCAAGCAATTACGTTGAAGAACGAGGCAGCGAGCAATCAGAGACACGGCCATGAGTATGAAAGCAGCAGAACAAGTGTTTTCCTTCTCAGCAGCACAACAAGCCGTGTGGCCACAGAGGAGACAGTTTCCAGGAAACAGAGCTGGAGGGACAAAATGAGACGCCACTTCAGCGGTGAGTCAGACTCTGTTCAACACAATACCTCTGCAAATAGCAGCGATCAGGGTGGAGACCTCGTCACTGGACAGAGAGAACATGTGGATTGGATGAGGATGTTCAGAAGGTTTGATGTGCTGAAACTACAGACAAACATTTTCACCATCTTGGTGCCACGTTCTTGCAACAACATCAGGATTTGTGTAACAGGTGTAGTAAGAACCTGAATGCAGCACACTGGACGAAAGTAAATGAAAGTCACTTTTATTGCACTTGGCTGGTAGACGAGAAGTATCACCGTTCAAAGCTGAAACAGTCTCTCTAGGCACGGGGGAAGCAGGTAAACAGGCGATGAAGCTGACGAACCAGAACGAGCCGCGGGTAGCCGGGCCGTCACCAGCTGGCAGAATCCAGAGGCTGAAGCTGAACTCGTGGTCGGGAACTAGAGCTGCCACAAACGATTATTTTGATAGTCGACTAATCACCGATTATTTTTTTGATTCGACGACTAATCGGATCATACGTAAATTGACTGTCCCGGAAAGGGGCAGGTGGGCAGGCGCTGTAAACCTCGTGGACGGAGCCATGAGCCACCTTCGCCCCAGAGTCTTTCCATCCCGACCCAGAGCCGCCGTGCAGGGAATGCGCCCGGCGGGGGTCAGCCAGCGCCGTAGAGAGGTCCCACGAGGGGATCCTCCCGCACCGTGCGGCCGTCCCTGACCCGAGTTTAATCCCCCGGGCAGACTGCGGAAGGAAAATCGCAGTGATTGGTTAAAATTGCAACACCGCCCTGAATTCACGGAGATTCACTGAAGTTGCAAATCGCAACATCGTGAATTCCTGGAGGGTCTGTGTTACGGTACAGTCAGGCCTGACGCCGATTACCACTACTGCGCAGACGCGGCAGTGGAAGCTGCAGCCGCAGTTTTGAGAGAAAAGTAAAAAAAAAAAAAAAACGATGCGTCGACTACTAAATTAGTTGTCGTTGATTTTGTTCGTTGACATAATTGTGACTAATCGACTAATCGTGGCAGCCCTATCAGGAACAGGAGGCAGGGTCGGTTTCCAGGATTACAGCAAAACAGGTTAGTCCAAGGCAGGCAGAGTCGACAACAAGAGCTCAGTCCGGAGAAAAGCATGAAGAACAACCTGACAGAGAGGGAGTGAGCAGGGAATCTTAAGTACTGGCTCGATTGGTGATGGGAACCAGGTGAGTCAGGCAGGTGAGGGGAGCTGGTCTGATGAAGGGGGCGTGGCTGGCAGGTGCTGTCAAATACAAAAAGACAAGATAACGTTAAACTGCTGAACTTTTACAGCGAGCGCTCTGAGCTACTGTTCATTTCCAGTGAACGTCGCCCTCGGTCACCTCGGGGGTGTAACGTCATTCTCTGTTTGTCTTAGAGTCTGTGCTCAGAACGGGTCCAGTCCTGCTGCTGAGCTTGGTTCTGTTGCAGATTCAGTTAACAGCAGTTTGTTTTATTTACTGTGTTTGTGTCCAGAATACTGTAAACCATTTCACAGTAGTGTTCTGTGTATTCAGTCAAAAAAACACAGTAATTATACATTTTATTTACAGTACGTTACGTCCATCAGAAGTGAAGCAACAAAAAGACTCACTGACAGTTCAACAAATGCAACAACATGAAATCCATCAGGCCTGAGCCGGGACTGCAGCCAGCAGAGCAGAACACAGAGAGCATGATCATGGGACCGATACAACACAACATCAGACTCTACACACAGCAGGTCAGATCCTTATTCACAGATAAGAGACATGTTGGGAAATAACTGCACTGTGTTACAACGAGAACAAAAAGGATTCAGAAGCATGTCAACAGAAAGGAATTTCCCAAAGGATTCCCGAGGTCAGCGAGGACCACGACATCATTCAGCAGAACTTCATGTGTGCTGCTGTACAGAACACGGGAATCCAATTATTTTAAGAGCAGTGAAGGAAATGTTAGGACGTGCAGGAGGATCAGTACACGAGAGGAAATGTTACGAGACGAGCACGCCAGGAAGCATTCAGAGTTTATCAAGGAAGAAATTCAAATTCATTCCTGTCAGGAACAACACAAGACAGAAGCAGTCTGGAAAGAAACAGAACACAAAGACTGACTAAAACCTGGACGTAGTCTCCGTGACGTCCCCGCAGACTGTCTAAAACCTGGACGTAGACTCTCTAAGCTGAGCTTGTGAGGTTGGTGTGGTCCATCTAACTGTTACATGTTGTTAGGCAGAAGATATAACACAGTCAAAGCTCTGTGATCCTCCACACAGGCAACAACAACCTATCTGACATAACAACACGTCCATACGTGACAAGATAATTCAGGTCTGAATCTAAATTGTTGCTAAGTACTTGTTTTATGACGATAAATGTCTCCGGGCGGCTTTTATCCAAACCAATTAGTCATTTGCTCCGATGGCGTCTGCATTTTGATGATTCAGCCGGACGGTCACGCTGAGAGCTGAATGGAAATGGAATCCTCGTGCAGGTTGAAGTCCTGATGGGTAAATCTGTTTTACCGCCACACGCTCCCAGAAAAAAGAAACATTTTAAATGGAGAACTTTCCTTCCTCATCGAGTGCCACAGTGTGAAGCCCATTTGGGTTTTCCTGCAGTAAGTGAGTGGAACATGGAGGATCAGTCACTGTCAGTGTGTGTGGTGACTCACACAGGTCGTCTTTCCTTCAGTAACGAGCTCCTCGCCTGCTCTCTGCTGACCCGGACTTGTTTCTTCTCCGGTCTTTAGATTCTCTCTGCTCCCATTTATTTAGTCTCTCCTCAAACTTTCACCTCTGTCTGTCGTCTCTTTCTTCTCGTCTCTGAGACTGAGGACCTGATGAGGGAGAGTGCTTTATAAAGCACGAGATGGACAATCACAATGAGAGGAAACTAAAATATATTTAATATTCAGGACGCCAGCGTTGCTTCTTAGCAGAGGAAGAGGATGAAACCTTTCCTCACAAATCTTAACCCGTGGCTACAAAACAAAGGAGGCTGCAGACAGGCAGATAGAAAAGACTTGTCTCCAGCACACGATGACATTTCAGACGAAAGTTTGAAGAACTTTGTGTCAGCAGTTTGTGTGAGAGACTCTGCTGTCGGGCATGAAGCAGCTCTGTTTGTATTATCTGCCAGTTCAGTGTGGAAGGACTGAAGCGACCTCGACCTCATCAACACCTTCGGCTGTGCTGATTGGACCCGTTCTAGACCACGACTGTGATGGCTGCCACGTCAAACAGCACCGAGTAGATCGAGCTGATTCTATTAAGACCTGGTACATTTAGATGGAAACTAGCCGGTCACTAGTCACCAGGGATCGGTAAGTTGAACCTTGATCCACCTGATGCAATTCCATGATACGCTCTAAAGTTCTGCTGCCATCAGACACGGCTAAGTTCATGTTCCTGGCAGATTGTGACCAGAACACGCGTCTACAGTTTACCTTACGATCAGCATGCCGGCTTCATGTCCCGTGTAGTGGTCATAGGATTGGGTCGAAGTACAAGTCCTGAACTAGCCACACATCCTCTGAGACTGGACTGGTACTCGGTCAAGAAGGGGCTGGACATTTAGGATCCATTGGACGCCTTCATCCATGGATTGTCATACAGCTTCCCCTGACTGAGGACCTCGGTGGCGGCTCACGCGTGGACCCTGGGAACACTTATGTTTCAACACAGGTCTGTTTTTTAATTGTCATCCAGTAAATGTGTTAATATCTACTGATGGATTGGCGTCATGGTTCCCAGGTGACTTCTCACCTGATCATCAGATCAAACTGAGCTGTTGTTATAGCTGATGTTAGCATGTCTTCAGACTGATCTTTGTCTCGCCGCGTACACGAACATCCAACATTGAAATTCAGATCACTGTCTGCACGACGTCTGCCAGGATTTCAAATGCTAATTTTCACCAACGCTGCAGAGTTTTTACATTTCAATGCAACGTTTGTGTGGACAGAGCATGAGTCAATGCCACCTCCACCTTTCATTGTTACATGGACTGTGTTCCATCACACATCAGGACATGAACATGAAAGGTAAAGACTTCTGTCCCCGTCAGCCGGCAGAATGACAGCACAATGAAAAAGAAAGAAACTGGAGCTAAGCGAAGGCCTGAATGTCTGAAAGGACGAACTGGATGAGTGAAAGTCACAAGTCACAGTTTCATTATTCTGTTCAGTCAAAGAGCTTCAGAATGAAAAAATGAACTCGAACTGGATCCAAGCTAAACCCAGAAAATAAAAATACAAGCTGCTAAAACAGCACTACAAGAGTCCGACTGCAGCAGTCAGGACGATGTTCGACAGGTGGTCACGATGTCCGACAGGTGGTCACGATGTCCGACAGGTGGTCACGATGTTCGACAGGTGGTCACGATGTCCGACAGGCGGTCACAATGTCCGACAGGTGGTCACGATGTTCGACAGGTGGTCACGATGTTCGACAGGTGGTCACGATGTCCGACAGGTGGTCACGATGTCAGGGCTGATGGGCTGAAGGATCTTTCTGCTCTATCTGCAGGACTGAAGGAGAACAGAGATCATGTTTGTGTTGTCGGCTGGTCGAGGAAAGGAAGATTCATCACGTGCCCTTCTTAATCAAAGATGTGACTTCCTTTTTTCCCTTCTGCATGTTTTAAAGAGGATTTGGATCTGCTGTTCTGGATCTCAGAGAGCCACAGACTCATCCTCCTTTTGATGCTGACACCAAAGTAATAAAGACATTTCACGGTACATTGCTCGTGTTTGGAGGAGCTCAACCTAAACCCAGACTTGATGTTCGGAGCAGCAGCCTGCAGTTTGTTCCTCCAGGACTTTTACAACCTCGTTAAAAAAGAGGTGGGCAGAGTTGTTTTTCCAGCAGAAGCTTTAAACTGAAAAAAGGCAACAAAAGCAGCAACGTATGGAGGCGGAACAGATGAAGCTCCAAAACTGAAGTCCAGCTTTTCCAAGTTTGTTTTGTCCGAACGAACGGCTCTTAAAAATGAAACTCCTAAAGTTGAAGGAGTGTCTACACGTAGAAAAATGTGCAAGGCTCTTTGAAATTTAACACATGGGAAGAAAACGAGTTGGTTGTATTTCAGCCTCTGTTCTCTGTTTTGCTCTTTACATGCAACATTGTAATCAAAGCACACTCAAACGTTACTGATAAATACTGTATAGTTTATAGTTTACATACAAATACAAAATACGACATTGAATAGAACCAAAACATAACAGAACGAAAGACAGTGTCTAAGATAGATATTCTGTCTCTCTGTATGAATAAATGAATGAAATCAAACATTCACTTATGTAGCCAGACTGTGGTTGTAGGGACGATAAAATCTCTGTGTTCTGACTTTTTCCATCTGTCTGATGACAATATCTCCTACTTGACTTGGGTTGAGTTGCAAAGCAGGATGGAGTGGTAGACTTCCAGTCAGGACAATAAGTTTCTGAACAACCACCAATCCTGATCTGGATCTGCAGTCTACATGTCGTACGGCAGGTAGACTAACGAGTCAGTCAACAGGTCCAAACGCTGTGTACCGCAGAGCAGAACCAGAATCCTTCAGCAGCGTAACACTGGTCACATTTAAGAGACACTGAGGATGGAAAGATGTTCTTCAGTTTGGTTTGTACTGAATCAGCCTGAGCATGAGATAACAGACCAGCCTTGGCTTCAGGTGCCAACCAATGAGAAAACAGCTGTATGTGACGTCATGTAGCCATGAACCCAACGCTCCTGAACTCAACACTGGAAAAAGGAGCAGATAGTTTCTACCTCATCGCTGCTTTCAGTGACTGTCTTTGCTCTGATTGGATGGACCCAGCAGTGTTTGAAAGTCTCTTTGCAGAGGTGAGTGAACAGATGATTCTTCTTTTCCTCTGAGGTAAGATGACCATCCTCAGCACGGGGAGACGTTCAGACGTTCAGACTTCTCCTCTCGTCTGTTGAACACCTCCATATAAAGCAGCTGTCGTCTTATCTGCTGCAGCTCATCGTCTTTGTGTGGACAGAGACGCTGTCAGCTGATGGCTTTGTTCTGACATGCTATCATCGCGTGCTGTTTATTTTCCCCTCGATGATGTTTCTAATGAACGGACGTTTGCTCCATGCTTCTATTTTAAGCTTTGATTGGACTGCAGCAGCTGAACGAGCTCATTTAAAGAGCAGCAGAACTAAGGGAGGTTCAGGACTCCCCTGAGCCAGCTCTAAAACGTGGAGAGGGGGTCTGCCTCCAGAACCAGAACTAGTTCTAGTCTGGTAAGAAATATAATCTAACCGTCGTGTTGGCGGCTGCAGGTGGAGCAGATACCTACTGTCTAATGACGGCTACAGTTATTCTTGTCCCTGCGCTCACAGCCTATACTTTGACTCACAGGAAAACACAGTCGAACACAGTCACATGCTGCAGTCTGACACAGTCTGACCTGCTGACCACAGATCAGCTCCACCGGGGCTCGCCAGCTGAGGCTGCTTTCATTGTGGACCCGGAGTTACAGCTCGGTGCTGCCGAACGAGCTACAGCTGAGAAAACTCGGCTTCATGCAAACTTCCTTAAAGAGTTGTTACAAACTGGACTCCAGAGATGCGAGACGAAAACAGACGGAAACAGACAGAGCAGTGCGAAAGATGTGTCTGATTATAAATGTCACATTTCTGACTTAACGTCTTAAAGTAACGACGGACAAACACGCTGCA
Organism: Larimichthys crocea; assembly: GCF_000972845.2. NCBI lineage: Eukaryota > Metazoa > Chordata > Actinopteri > Sciaenidae > Larimichthys > Larimichthys crocea. The sequence continues at coordinate 22,845,055 of NC_040016.1, read as the reverse complement.
GAATTATAATGTAATCATATAATATTGTTGCATGAATGAACACACTTTGTTCCTGATGTTTAATCCAGTTCACGCCCTGCTTGAATCGTTAACTAAATTAGCGGCGTCACGAAGGATTACATAAACACACGGCCGAATATTCAAACGACTGGATTTAATTGCTGCAGAGCAATTTGATGAAATTGAAAATGATATTTTGTGCAAACAGTCGAGGATCAAATGATCGGCGTCTTCGCTGAGCTCTAATTGGATATCTCATCTCTGCAGCTAAATTCATTGTCAGAGTGAAAACAGCTGAATGACACGACGGCAGACGATGCTGAAAGGAAAGAGGAGGATTATTGAATGAAGGCAGAAAATGACACAATTATCCTGTTGGAATAATGTGTTATTCCCGACGAGACGTGATGAATGAAAAGCCTCGTTTCTTTGATGTTGCAGTACAATGTGCCTCGGTCAAACAATCCGTCCTTTTGTCCGTTAAACATCCTCCAAATAAAAAGCTTCACCGTCCACGCGTTTATCCACCGACATGTTTCATGGATCCGACAACGATCCGGCAGGTCAGAAATGAATCATGAAAACCTTTAAAGTTCACGCTGAAAAATGAAGAGGACGGAAAATCAAACAGTGTCACGTGCTCACAGACATGAAGGTGAAAAACAGATTTAAACCAGCTTCTGTTCTCACACTACGTAACTCTGGCACATGAAGTCAGGAGACTCCATAAAAACAACAGGATGGATGGTGGTGAAGGTGTGAAGGACCCGGCCTTCCCGCTCATGTATGAATGGGTTGATGTGATCTTGGTAGCAGGGTCTAGAAGGGAAGTCTCATTAAGACGAGGCTGCGCTCCGCGACCTCCTCCAGCCCTGCAGACAGCAGCTTCGGGACACGCCGCCCTGTACGAGCGTGGTGATCGTACAGTCACGTGGCGGCTCCAGCCTAGCACAGGAACAGGACTGTGGAGGTGTTAGAGGGTTATACATACACATGTATGTCTGATGCATTTATGATATCTAGACCTGAGAACGTCTTTCCTGCGCTGTGTGATGGAGACCCGTCTGAGCCGGGTCACAGTTCAGTCTGATGAACGTCTTCACCTCTCAGAGCGACGTTGGATGGATTCTCTCACTGACTCTTTTATCTTTATAAAACAGAGAAATAAACATTCTGTTCATTCGTTCAGCTTTGGATGAACCAGAACGTGTCCCAGATAAGGAGTTTCCACGATGCTGAAGGCTTTGTGAATATAAACTCACAATATAAACCAGGCTCACAATAAAATAAAATTACTGCAGTTATTTGAGACCCGTTGAAAGTTTCCCCTGAAGCCTCCTCAGAAATCCACATTTCCTTTCTTTAATGTCCTGAGTTGGACTGACGAGCTCTTGAAACAAAGACTGATTTCATGTTCGTCACAAGAAGCTCTGAAGCTCTGAAACTCTGAAACTCTGGCCGCTGCCTCCAGAGGCTCGACCACTGTCAGACGATACCCGACGGGCTGGAAGATTGTTTGAGACAATCGAACTCATAACTGACAGAACTCATTGTCACACTCCTCAAACATCTGCTTTTGTTTGTTGTACCTGACTGTTGTAGATTGTAGAAATGACTTCATTTAATCAGTAGTTCAAAATGCTGGAGTGACAAAACACTGAGCTACAGCAGCTGATGGAGAGAAATGGACTGTCGGCAGGTAAACCACCTCATCAGTCTCAATCACCTGAGCAGTGAGAGAGAGTGGAACATGTAATCCATCTGAATCTGCAACTGGAAGAAAATGAAATGAAATAAATGTAAAATAAGAATCACACACACTGACAGAAACCTTCACGTCTCTCAGGCATTCAAGAAATATCAGTTTATTCAACATGACAAATCATCAGCTGTCACCATGACGGGGTCCTCTGTTTAGTTTAGACTGGAAGGTGAGGCAGCTACAAAACTAGACTAAGACTGTCCGTGACGTCCCCACAGACTGTCTAAAACCTGGACGTAGTCTCCGTGACGTCCCCGCAGACTGTCTAAAACCTGGACATAGTCTCTGTGACGTCCTCACAGTTTCTGAAGAGCCTCATGAAGCTCAGTGTTGTTGGTTCTGAGGTCCTGGTTGCCAAAGTTATCTGTCACGACACCCACCTGTTAACTTTAACTTGTGTTGCTCTTCAGTTCATCCGTCGTTCACTCTCTCTGAGTGCAGCGTGTCTCGGCGTTCGGTAATCTGAGCTAAGCTCTTCACCATCTGTCTGCGGTGATGAAGTGAAGTGACAAACACTTCATACACGCAGAACATAAACACATTTTTAATTAAACACTGCGATCTTTTCTTAAACATGGCTGAGGACAGATCTGAATCATAACGTCCAGAAGAACCATCTGTGCACATTTCACTCCCATATGCTGCTGCTGACAAGAGGATCTTCATGGACGTGTTGCGTGTCCGCAAACGCTGAACACACACAGCTGCGTGGAAATATTTTTCTTTGTCCATCTGCACCAGAAATAAGACGACAAACAGAGAAATATGAGAGAAGCACGGAGACACTGTTCCGATGTCGGTCAATCAAAACCTGCAAAATAAAGTCCTAATCTTTGTGCTGATAGTTTAAGCCGTCTTCAAGAACCAGAACCACAAATATCCATCATTATATTGATATGGAGGATTTTATTTTGGCGGGTTTACACTGTGAATCTAAAAATGTCCTGAATCGCTGCAGGTTCATGGTTCATGTTCATCTTTTATTATTTGGAGCAAACCTTCACCGGGCTCTGAAGTCCGGTTGACCAAACCGTGTAACGACAGTGATCCATCGAATCACTCTGAATGTGATCCATTCTGTCTGAAGACATGTGGAAAGTCTGAAGAGACCACCCTGCTGAACTTTAATGTAACTGTAATGGCCCAGCTGCCAGTTTCTCTTTGGTCTTGAAGCACTTCAGCTTCTCACAGACGTTTAAATTAAAGAGCTCGTGTCCATTAAGGCTGCATGAAATGTCACATGGACGTAAACACAGTCTGACTCGTTTTCTGACAGTTCAACATGAACTAACAAACATGGACGAGTTTTAATTAAATACATATATATAATTATACAGTCACACGACATGAACGCAGCACAGACTTTCCTCTCCGTCATTCTTCCTTTTCATTTCATCCCCGCCTCCTCTTCTTCAGCCTCCTGTAGTGTTTTCTCATTCACCTGTCCATGAAATGTTTGTCGCGCTACTTTAAAGTGACTCTGGATCAGAACCTGAAGTAATCACACTTCAGACATTCAGACGTGAAGTCTGCAGCTCCGTCTTTAATCAGTAAGAATTAAATTTCAAACTCTTCGAGCTGAAATGTTCATTTTTCCTTCATTTGTCCATTTTCTATGTAAATGAGTTTAAATAGATTAAACCGAGTCCTTCCACTTGATGTAAATGAGCCTGGGATTTATTTCCTCCCACACATTATCAATAAAGTTTTAATGACTCGTTAAAATAATTGAGTTCATTAAAATGACTGAAAGAGCTGAAGGTGACAGAAAAGTCTCGTTTTATTTGAATGATGGACTTCACGGTCGTCCTCTTCATCACTTCAGCTTCCTTCAACTTTTGGACTCAAACTTTAAAACCGACCAAACAGAAACTGTGGAACTCATCAGGTCTGAGAGGAACCAGGAGGCTGAGGAGGAAGCAGAAGGTCGTCTAACATAAAGAGGAGACACTCGAGTTCATCTCCTGTCCTCCTCAGGATGTATGGACACGTTCGATGTGGAGGAGACCCGAGGACGCCTCCAGAACACCTCACAGGGATTACAGATCCATCTGGTCTGACCTCAGGATCCCCCAGGAGCAGCCGGAGGATCTGATCCGAGGAGAAACATCTGGACGGGCTCAGACAAACCAAGACGATGACAGGAAGTTGTTTTTGTGAGTTTGTTCCTGAAGACTTCGTTCCACTGTTTAGTTTTTATTTGGATGTCACACACAGAAATCAACTTAAAGATGAATGTTACTTTCACCAGCTGATGTAAGAGTCTAAAGATAAATATCTTATGTAATACTGGAAACACCTGCAGCAGACGTAGATATTATGTATGTGTGCAACGTGTGTTTAAATAGAAAGACAGTTTGTGCAGGAAAATAGCATATTGATTATTAGCAGACATAACACATTATAATAATGTTGAGCTCTGTCCTCCACGTCATTGGTCCGTCTCTTGGCGACGCGTGTTCTGTGGCGGTCGGGCCTCGCGGAGAGATTTGTTTGGGCTGGAGAGGCCTCGAGGCGTCGGCGACAGACGCCTCATCCACTTCCAAACACGTCGTCTCATCTGTGACGTTACCCACTGAGACTTGTTTCAACAGACGAGCCGCTCGGAGCAAAGAGGAGAAAAGTCTGGACCGACAGTTTGAAGAGCGAAGGATGAAAGACGAGGAGAGAGGAAGAGAAACTGTTGGTCTCTGTAGCTAATTTCCCCGTTCATGACAACTGTACTGAGGGTGAATTTATATACAACTCACCTGTTCACATTATATTAAGGCTTAAAGTTATACAGGGTTAAGAGCGTAAATACTTTGACTGACAGGTGGGTGTGGTCACAACAACATCCAGGTTTTAGACAGTCTGCGGGGACGTCACGGAGACTACGTCCAGGTTTTAGACAGTCTGCGGGGAAAAATATGAAGAGAAGTTAAAAAGTGAGCAAAGAGAAAGAACACGATGACTGATGAGCTGATCAATGCCGGTTAAACATAAATGACCTTGATTGCACAGTGAATAATAATAATAATAATAATAATAATAATAATAATAATAATAATAACAACAACAACAACAACAGTTTGGGGGGTAATGTCGGCCGATGCTCAGATTTAAAATCGATCTTTTCTAAAATGTCGTTTGAGGACTGGAAATGTTTCAGATTCATCTAACAGTTTGATTTTATTTCATCACAGGCATTTGGAAATAATCAATATTTCATTTTCAGACACGAGTCCGTATTGATCAGAGCACAAACTGCTTGTGTTTCCTTCCATCATGCTGCTGAACGACGGAGGTTTCTCTGACAGGTTCAGCCTCGCCTGAATGTTGACGACCTTAAAACAGAACGAGCTGCGAGGACAGAACCAGCACGTTTGTCTCTCCATGAAATGAGTGGATGATAATCAAATAATTTTCCTTATTCTATATTAAGTCTTCATCTTGTACTGCAGGATAAAGGTATCGTTTATTTCTTCAAGCACTCCCATGTGTCAGCACGCTCCCTTGATCATGTCCTGATTGTGTTTCTTTGCTTCTTCCAGCTGAGTCTCTCGAGGACGGCGATGGTCAAACAATAAGAGTGTGAGTTGTTTCCAAATCAGAATACAAATCATCAGATCCGCCGAGGGTCAGGACATCAGGCAGATCTCGACCACGTCGTGAACGTCAGTCAAGAGGCAGCAAAGTCAAATAAAAGACGAGTTTAACATTCAGGCGGTCGCACACAGCCAGGTGATCTGATCACATGAAGTCAGAAGAAACATGATGTATTTCCTCAGAGATCAAATACAGACACAGAGCTGCCAGCAGCTGTTAATACAGGCAAGACAAGAGAAGACAATCTGTGTCGGACTCAAAGCCCAGAACACACAAAGCTTCGTGTTTGAATATATAGTCACTTTGATTTTATCTGGCAGGTTTGATATTAAAGTCAGATGTTTGGTTTTATTGCAACTTGAAAGTTTGTTTGTGCAAAATAAATGTATAAAAATATCTAAAAATGATGAAGACGACAAATAATATAGTTCAGGGAGACACAGGGAACCTGATCGGCTCATTTAAAATCTCAAATTTCAGTTATAGAGAAGACAACATGAATATACAGAGAAGAATGAAGTGATGGCAAACTAGTACAAAGTAGTAAAAGTCCATGAAACTCAGTTCTGATCTTTGTTCTGGTTGGTTGTGTTGAACACTTTGGTCTCTGCTGTTTCCTTTTCATGTGCATTTCTGAAATATTCCTTCTGGCAGTCTTTTTAATAACACAGCGCTTTAATGCGCGTGTTCACGTCCAGGGTGTCCTGATGCATTCACTGTCGTACAGACATTCATCAGTCTTAATTACTGACAGTGCTGCTACGTGTCACTGGCTTTCACACTTGCATGTTAACGAACACGCAAAGACTCACTGTGGAGACGTGTTCAGACACCAACACTCAGAGACGGTTCTGGTTCAGGGTGACTCGGCCCAGCAAGTGCTCTTTTAATTGCTTTGTTGGCCACGTACAGAAGCTCCATGGATGCTGTCGCAGCCATGCAGACTTTATGATGCTGAACGCTGAAGACAGAAGAAGCCCGACGGGTACGAGAGCTTCATTGATTCAACACTGCGATGTAAAGGCTGAGGAGAGAGAACCCACTTAACACTGACCAGCTTATTTATTGACCTTCTTCATGCAATTAACCATTTTACACTGCACACACACACACACACACACACACACACACACACACAGCGGCCGATGAATCATAAGAGTACTGTTTAACTCTGGATCATATTTTATGGAGGAAATGTTTTCTGGTTTTCCCTCTGATGTCCTCCGGCTGCTCCGCCTCAACTCTCTGTGATTTACAGAGTTTATGATGGACAGTGAAGTAAACTGCTGACAGCTGTAGCTGCTGTTAGCTCATGTTAGCTCAGTTTGTTAGCAGCTGTTAGCTCAGTTTGTTGGCTGCTGTTAGCGCATGTTAGCTGCTGTTAGCTCATATTAGCTCCAGGGGAGTGTTGTGTTTGTAAAAGAGGTAACGAGGCTCAGCAGCTTCTACAGACATGATGGCAGAGGAGAAGAGAGTGAAGAGGACGCTGGCAGAGGAAGCTAAGAAGAGGAGCGGTGTCTTAGCTGGGCTCAGCGATCACACTGGTTTGAAACGCTGTCAGACAGATTGCAGCTGAGCGTCTCTCAGGTTGAATGTTGTCGAGCGTCTGAAGCAGCAGTGGGATATTTGCTCCGATCGGCTGAGTGAACATGAATGAAACGACGCTTTGAATTCAGATTTAAAGTCACATTTCAGTCCATCCTCTTCAGTGTGTGCAGGACTCGTGGGAGAAGACGAGCGTCATGTATACATGCATGTGTGTCTGTACATCGAGCTCACAGGGAGCCGGACCAGCACCGAGACCTGTAACATGAAGCAACGACGCCCGCCCAAGATGTCAGAGTGGATTCATATTAACGCTCGAGCTGCCTCCGGTAATCCTGCTGACAGCAAACACACACACACACACACAAACACAAACACACACACACACACACACAAACACACACACACACACACACACACACACACACACACACACACACACACAGAGCGTCACTGTGAACGTCGCTGACAAACACATTCTCTGTAAGTCGTGGAAAGAAACACGAAAGGAAGCAGAGCAGCAGAGAATCATGGGAAAAGAAAATCATTAGACTAAACCATGGTTTAAAAAAAATCTAATAAATATAACGATGTGCATTTTTCTAAATTGATCTTAAAATAACCTGAATTGTGGTAACCATGGCGACCTGGTGTAAGTGTGTGTCTGACTGTCGCGTTCGTTCATTAGAGCGATCTGCTTCGTCTCGTGCTGTAACGAGGCTGAGCTGCCTCATTAGAGCAGATGAAGGGTTAACGCTCGCACTGTGCGCCTGCATTAATGCTCTCTGTCCAAAAATACTTTAAAACATGGTGGTTGGTAGAAGAACGCCGTCCTCAGTGTTTCCTCTGGAGGTTTGCCTCATACTCATGATCTGAAAGCTTCATTAGACGCTCAGCTCTGCTCTCATCCAGACATCCACGACACTCCAGCTGACTGAGAGCTCCAAACCACCAGAGCTGTGGACGTGTTCAGTGCTGCACTCACTGTGCTCTGCTGTGGGAATATGCTGAACGCTTTAGGGAGGGTTGAAGAACATAAGGAACAAACACAGATCCTAAACAAGAATCCTGCTCCAGGATCAGTGCAGACCAACAGGAGGTCACAGACGTCAGTTTAAGAGAGGAAAGTTACCGGGTGACGATTTAAGCAAAAGAAAAGTGTCTCTGAAAATGTTAATACACAGAACGAATGTTGACACGTGACGTCACGTCACAGCGATATCAACGATGTCCTGAGGAAGAGAAACATTTGACCCATTCAAATATTAAACAGACTGCATGTGAAACAGTGTCACTGATTATTTAGATGGTTGAAGAGCTCGTGGATCAGCTGGTCACAGACGGCGTGCCGGGTGGATACTTCATTTCCGACGACTCAGAATCAGTTTGACTCTTCTTCTTTTTGTTTGACTCATTTAAACTTTGTGCTGCTTCATGCATCAGTTCTAACAAACCCCATCGGGTGTTTTATTCGTCTGCATGCGTCTCTTACATCTCCTCTAAAATGAATTGCTTTGTCTCTGTTTTTCCTGCATTCGGTAAAATAAAGTCAGAATCATCGCAGGTGTCTCTCTAAACATTTCACAGTGCAGCTGGTTTCTCTCTCGGTGTGTTTGCTTGCTGTTATTGAACTCCATCACAGTGTGACATGTACAGAAAGAGCCACCTGTGATGGATGCTGCGATCGGTAATGAAGACATCGAGGCTCGGACCATGTGACTATGGATTTCACTCACAAATGCAAATCTATGGCCGCTGAGTCAGCAGGATGAAAACCATCAGTGAACAGATGGAGAATCATGGTGGATGATGTACGGGCACGATGGTGCTCAAAGTGAAAGCTCTGTGTTCACCAATAAGAGCTCTACATGTCCTGATACACTGTCCATCAGGAATCAGACTGTATCCAACAGCAAGTCTGACTTTAAACAGTCGATCAGGACACAGCAGGTGATGAACTGATTTTCAGTTGAAAATGTCGTCTCACATTTTGTGTTTGCACACACACACACTCTTGTTGATGTACCTGAGGGAGTTCATGAGTTCATGTGGCTGGTCACACATTTCCAGCAGCCAGACAAAGTGATGCATTTCTCAGTCTGAGGATACTTCAGCCTGTTGCATGTCGCTGTGAAATGTTGCATTAAAAAGTAACTCAGACTTTTAACAGCAGAGCTGGGAAAAAGTGCAACACCCCCAAAAAAAGTTTGGACTGCAAAACTTGACAAAATTCTTTGTTTCATGCTGCAACTCATCACAATAAAGTTAGCAGGTTGAGATACGACTTCAGTTGCTCAACAGTCCAAGGTCTCGGATGGGGGACCGGTCCGGACTGCAGGTAAGTCGGGCTAGTACCAAACTCTTTTCGTTTACAGAAACACTGTTGGAACGTGTGCAGAATGTGGTTTGGCAGCTGTATATGCATTAGCAGCCCTCACACACCAACCTCACCATTACGGGTGTTATTTTACTCTTATCTTTTGTCTTATTTGCATGATTACCAAAATCAGTTTGAAGCGTGGACTCAGTCCACTCCGCCTCAGACGGGCTCGGTCCTGAGAAATCGTTCTGTTTGTTGTTTGTTGCATGATCAGGTCTTATCTCCATTTGTAGATGCAGAGATGAACTGTGTTCCTCTGATGTGTAATATCATTTATACAATCACAAGGATTTTTAATGCAGCGCCCGATGGGTCGAAAGGTTACAGACAGTTTTGGTTTAGGGTCTTACTGAAACCTCCAGAAACAGCTCGTCAGGGTTGACATTATTTTCATTAACACATGGACACAGACTCAAGGAACTCAAATCACTTTGCAAAGGGGAACCAGCTCACTGTCAGACTTCAGAGTCTTCCAACGTTCTGGTTCCTACTATGCATTTTTATCATTGGATCATTTCTCATTGGTTAGTTGCACATTATACGTCTTAGTGAGATTAGTTATGGGGGTAGTAAATCATTTACATGTGACCGTCCAGTCTGGCAGTGAAGACAATCGAACATCTTAGCCGTCAAACCACAACTTCCTCTGAGAAAATCTGCGAAACCATAACTTCCTGTTTTCTTAAAGAGGGTACATGGTGTCGTGTAAAGTTCAAAAAGGCACCAGGCTTAAAGGTTAACATAGAAACAGAAGCACAGTACAATTACTGCTTCATGATTACAAAGTGATAATACAGAAGCTTCCATTCCCTCTCACAGGAAGTGTCACTTTAAATCAGTTTGGTTGGTTTGGACTGCTCATACGTATGTGCTCATGAAAACGTCTAAATGCTCATCGCTCATGAAAACATCTAAATGCTCATCGCTCATGAAAACATCTAAATGCTCATCGCTCATGAAAACATCTAAATGCTCATCGCTCATGAAAACGTCTAAATGCTCATCGCTCATGAAGGGAAGTAAACCTGCACAGATCTTTGTCTTTGCTGAGTTTGCATCATTGACCAACTGTGACAGAGCTGACCTTTCAGGCACAGCTTATTAGAGTTTAAGACAACAAGGGGAAGAAAAGATTTTTACAGCATTAACACTTCATCTCCTGTAGCCATGTTTAGTTTTTGTTATTGATGAGTTTTGTGATCGACTGGTGATTTCAGTGTCCGGATATGAAACGTGTCTGATCGGTGATTTCCCTGCAGCCACTTTTGGGTTTAATTGACTTTGAAACGGCTTTGATATTTGTCCTTGGAGAATACAGTGCAGCTTCATTACCTGGCTTCACTGACAATTTATTACTCCATCAATGAAAAGTAGGGTTGTAGCCAGGGGGAGGAAAGACTTTCAGCCCAGAGCTTGGCTCCTCTCTTACATTATAAATACAGACAGTCCTCTCTGGCAGCAGAATGAAGATCTCACAACCTGAACATGAACGACTGTAAGAGGCAACGATAACACACGCTCCCTGAAATTATGGAAACCAAACTCAGAAGAGTTTCAGTTTTATTTGACAAAGATAACTGTGTGAACTTGTTCTGTTCGCTGATCTAACTTGTTGTTGTGATGTGTCTTAATCCAGACACTTCCATTAGTACGCTACCCCTGTTTCAAAGATGAATGTGTTCATTAATACTGGATATCATGTTCCATGAAGTTGGCAGCACTGCTTTCTCATGTCATACTCCTGAAGTCCTCCTCCAGTCTGACAACACAGAATCTTGATTTAGTTTGACTGCACAATACTCTGGACAGGCAGGTAAGGTGGAAATCAATATTTTATTGAGAATGCAGGTAGGAATAGCGACGCATAGGTTAAAGCATGCAGCATACATTGATCATGAGTAAACCCGTGAGCCAGCCAGGACAGAGCTTTTGTAGGCAGAGGCAACGAGATGGCAGACAGGTGTGCTGATCATTGATGATGGGCAGGTGTGTAGAGCCTGAACCTGACACTGACATGACACAAATATATGTTCCTTACTCCTGCACCACAGGACTCAGATACAGTCTAATCTTTGTTTAACCATTGAGATTACAAATCTCTTTTTCAAGGTTGTCTTGGTCAAGACAGGCAAGCAGCATGAAGAACAATACAACACATAACACCCAGAGAATAAAGGCGCAGTACGCGCCATGAATCCAACAATATCGGTGTAGCATCGACACCCCGACGTTTCTGTTTCCAGGTCTTTAAAATATAAAAGCACTAAAATAAAATCAGATCTCTCGTGAAGCTCACAGTGGCGAGTCAAGCTTTCCAGTTCCTGATGAATCTAAGGGAAGCTGTATCGATCATATTTACTGAATGGGCAGGGACACTCCTGCAGCATTGTCCAACGTCTTCAGATCTTTGTGTAACGGTGAAAAACTGTGAGAGCTCGTCAGCCAGCTGTCTAATGAGCCGACCCGTTCGCTTGACGCCGCGGGCTGTTTCCTGTTTCACATTTCTCTGCATCATTTCCTGTGTGTGCATGCATAATATCCTGTCGATCCCTGTATGAATCTGAATATTGTGCAGGAGCATCGAGGACAACGGAGGGATTAACGTGGAAAAGAAGCTTCGTTACGTGACCCTCAGCAAGGTTTCTGCAAAACAACATTAACGCTGATACAGCTTCCAATCCTCCTCTCCTGCACCCCGGCTTACTTTTTATTATTGGGTGGATTTTTTTGATTGGCTGGCCTCCATGATGTGAATTTTCTTTTTTTAACAGGATATAAAAATGTGCTTGAGCTGTGATTTCCCTGCATCCTGTTTGGGATTTAGTCGGCTTTAAAAACAGCTGTAATTAACACGGGTATATTTGGCTTCACTAAACTAAAGTGTCTTGCAGTCAACAAATGGAACCTCGTTACCTGTTTTCACTCAAGACCACAGAGACAAGACCAAGATTTTAAGGGGGTTAAGACCAAGTCAAGACAGAACGAACCAGCAGATGAACTCTGGTTTCCCTGACTGACACTCATAGAAGCAAAAAAGTTAAAGAGTTATTGCAAATCTCCAGTACTACAACATTGTGTAAACACATACACAAGGCTATCAGATGAAAGTCATTCAGATTAATCCTCTGGGACCATGAACGCCTGTAACATTGTTCTTTTTGGAAGCTATTTTCAATCAAAGATGTTTTAGTTGATGTAAAGTCATCACATTTTAGGGTTACCTGTCATCCTCTCAGCTGCTTGACGACGTCTGTCCAGACAGCCTACTGTCCACATTCAACATGTTCTGCGATTCTTGACTCTGTTGCCCCTTTTCGGCAAAAAACTACCAAAAGCAAGTCTGTTCCCTGGTGCTTAGACAACAATGCAGACAGGCTGAACGACGGTGGAAAAAGGATAAACTGCATGTATCCCTGGGATGGTTAAGGGACAGTTTGGCTGCCTACCAGAGAGCTCTAAAGGAAGCCAAGTCCAAATATTTGTAGTAATATTTGTACTAGTGATCTCAGCCTTTTTAAATCAAAACTAAAGACTCACTTTTTTAGATTAGCGTTTTATTCTGACTAGGTACACTTTTTGTTTTTTTAACCCTACAGCACTTTTATTTTTTTATTTTAATTTGACTGTATTTATCTATCTATGTACCTGTTATGTTTTGTTTCTACGGCTTTGTTGTGAAGCACTTTGGGTACCATCTGCCTATTGTAAAGGGCTATACAAATAAACTTGATTTGATTTGATCCTGTGGGCGCTCTGGACCAGCCCCCTTGGAGAGGACAATAGACCTTTCTCACAGCTGCAGGTGTTTCCAAAGATACTAATGAAGGTTCCATTCCATTTATTGCAGCAGAGACTTTCCAGTGAGTCTGTTTGAGCTGAATGGAATGGACCCTTAATTGCTATAATTGGTGCAGTTGTTTACCCTGCTGTCCACAGCTCTGTTGAGCTGCTATGATGTATGAAGTTGGTGGATGGGTCGTCATCTAACGTATGTTTTTGCAGGGCAGTCATTGTGATTGGCTCCCGTAAAGGTCAGGTGGGTGTGGATCGATGCGTCAGCATACCTTTGTTTTCTGTTTCTATATATTTCAGACTGGGCCATCCATTATTTGTGTCCTCAGAGACATGCTGCTCATGTGGTTAAAAATGGATGATGACTCAGTGTTCTCCACGGCGTCATTCGTTATTTTCATACACCATGGAAACATTGCGTCAGCGGTCATTCCTATCTGTCACTTTTCAGTCTGTTACACCACCGTACATGAGGACAAACACACAATGAAGTGTCTGTACAAACATTGTTGAAGTGTTTTCTTCCTCTGGAGACTCACTTCTCCATCCACGTTCTCCGCTGACCCTCTCCTTGACTCTCCTGGGAGCTGTTGAAGGACAGACCTCCTCTGCCTCTCAGGGTAATATGCATTCATGAAACAAAGCGGAGCTCCTCCACATCCTCACCGAAGAACGGCCGTCGCTGCAGCATCTCAATTGAAATTTCACACCTTTAGGTTTCTATCAAAGGCTCAGGGGGGATTTGAAATCACTGTTACCAAGAAGACCTTGAAGAAAGGGAAAATTAATTATCCCTGAGGCGGGGGAGAGGGCTTCAGAGTTATATTATATGTTCTGCCATTGTGTGAAAGAAAAAAACATTGACATGGTTTCTACAGATAGAGCACAGCAAGTATGCCGATCAAAAGATGTTACATTGAATAGAAAACAATGTAACTGGTCGATATTTGGTTTAAAGTGAAAGTTTCAATTTAATCACGTCATTATGATCTGATTCATATTGAAATACTTCCATTTAAGTCAAAAGAAGCTTTCAGTGCAGGATCAGGTCTCTGTGTCCTAACCTCTACCAGGTGCTACGCCTTCACAACAGGTGGAAATTATTGTTGTGACGTGGCCAAATACAGTCAGCAAACCCAGACGATATTTTTAGAACCATATCCAAGTCCAGCAGCAGGTTTTTATGCCTCAAAAAGAAAAAGTAAAAAAAAACCTGAAAGTTTGAAAGTTGGATTTCTGATTTTCTGTCGTCAGCAGGAAACAGAGCTGTAATTAGAAAAACTTTAAAATCTTAAAGGATCAGTTCTGTTCTCACTCCTGAATCATCAAATACAGCTGATTAGTTATACTTCAGACTTTGACACTGTAGATGGAGGTAACTCCAATCTGCTGCTCAGCCTCCACAATGTAAAACCCATTGAGAAGATGCTTGACGAGGAATCTACCTCTTACTAATCATCCGAGTCATTTGTAGCTCAGTTATGTTTCAAACGCTGTCGTCCTTTTTCTGTTAACAGCTCATACCGTCTGCTGACTTTTTCATTTCCTTATCTTCTGATCCCGTCGAGATTAAAAAAAAATACATATATAACTTCATCCTCCACCTGTACGTCCTTATTTCACTCAGGTGTATCTCAAAGCAAAGACTCTCAGCCTTGACACGATCCTCTGCTGAAGAAGCGGCTGCATTTATTTTCTTCTTCGCTGTGTTTTCATGTTTTGTATGAAGCTCTTTGAATTATGAATTATGACACGTCCGTTGGGAGCAAAGGAGGAAATACTGTGATGAGGTCAGAGAGGATGGATGTCGACAAAACACTGATGTTGTTTCTTTCAGTCACGATCACAATGAGCTTCTCACTCTCTCCTTTTCTCTTCTTCCTCCGTCAGTGTCCTCTTCACTCTCTTCTCCTCTGCCATCATGTCCATAGAAGCTGCTGACTGCTGGGCCTGAGAACCTTTTGTATTCAATGAAAGTCCTCGCAGTTGCAGTAGTACCAGTCTGTCTGTGTGTATCTACTTTTAGAGTCTGACTCTCCCACGTATCACTTCATATCAGTATTTGTTGTGTGTTTTTATTGGTTTATCGGCGTCTCGTCCCCGCTCGGCCTTTCACATCAATCTTTTCTCCATTCCCGTCAGATTGAGGTCAGTCTGCCTGCAGGCTCAGCAGTGGATTGGACTCTCAGGTGGACCGTCGACAAACCGGCCGCCTCGCTTTCTCATTCGTGTCAGGTCTCGGCGTGTCATCGCTGCGCTCGGTGAGGTGTCAGCGTCGATTTAAGATTTGAACGTTCCTTCTCATTCTCACATCGTGGAAACAGTCACGGACAGGAGCATTCTGAAGGGCAACACGAACTTCATAACAAAGGTGAATTTTACACATCGACCTGTTTCCAGGTGTTTGGCAGATCATGAAGCGTGAAGTCACTTGACTCAGTGTTGGTATCTCTGCCAGAATCATCGGTGGATGAGGTTTTCAAACAGAACCTAGTCAAAGTGATGCTGGTTGAGATCCAGATGTAGCTTTTAAAAAGATTTAGACGGATTCATTTGCTGGAGAACTCTTTGACAGTCGTCCAAAGAGCCGCTGAGGTGAAACCAATCAGCCGGACGTCTCCTGGAAGATTGCTCTCGACCTCTTGCACTTGACAACAAAGACACGAGGACACTATTTGTACAGCAGGAGGCTTCAGTCTTTGTTAGTGTTACGATCGACACTCAGCCTGGAGTGTGAGTGTGTGTGTGTGTGTGTGTGTGTGTGTGTGTGTGTCTCATTTTATCCTTATCAAAGCCATCCGGCTTTCCTGGAATAAAAAGAGGCGGCTCGGTCCAGGTGATGTTGTTTTCCAGCCCCGGTTCAGGGTTTATCACACCGTTACTGTGTCCTGTTGTTTTACTGTCACGAGGCTGTTTGAGACGAAATGACATTGCAGTGATTCTTCACGTCTAATAAACACACCGCTGCTTTCATCTTTTCTATCAGAGCTCCTTTAATGGCCCATGCTCCTCCATCATGAGACTGAGGCTGAGCTTTGACATCATGTTCTGACCGTAGATTGAAATCATTAAAAACTAAAGCACCATCATGTTGATGCTACGCTGACTCGGGTCTGCTGCTGGGGACCTGGCTGATGATTGGCTGTTTGATCAGAAGTAATGTAATCAGAACAAATACTCGAGTACAGCTGAGCATAGTTACACAGTGAGATTACACTGTGACACTGGAGGCAACGAATCATTTTAACACGTCCTTGTTAGCATGTTTCATTGACTGTTGGTTTGACTTTGGTTGAGAATAATAATAAAATCCATAAAGGAGAGTCAGAAGGTGACTTGGTTCAAACAGAAAGTGTGAGAGTTCAGGAGGAGTTTCCTGCTGACGTTCTTCACAGGACACAAAGATGTTAATGGATTCAAATTAGCTCCAAACCTCGACTACACGTCACCACCAGTTACTCTCCAGGCAGCCTGGTGAGGGTCCAACAAGGCCAAAGCTTCATCAAGGACTCCCTGCTCCTCCTCCGGTTCGGACTGCACATCCTGATACTTCCACCTCACAGGAAATAAAAGATGACACAGAAAATGGATGTCCTGTGAAAACAGATGGATGTCTTTATTCTGCCAAGTGAGCAGCAGTTAAACTGAGCAGCTGGGCTGATTTATAAGAAGAAGTCAGCCGTGTCCACGCTTTATATCGCAGCTTTTTATCATATTTAAGAATATTCAGGATGAGTTTGGAAGATAGTCAACACTGTTATCTGCATAAAGGTGATAAAACACACACACACACACACACACACACACACACACACACACAGTGGTGGCTGATTAAGGGGCAAAATAAAATAAATAATAAGGTACCAGCTGTATGGGAGGAGAGATGTTTTTTCCACTAGAAGGGCACCCTAAAGTGCACGTCATCATGTTTTAGTTTTTTTTCCCCATTAGATGGACCCCCTGAGGGACACTTCATCACATTTTCTCCACTAGAAAGGCATAATAGAGGGCACTTTGTCAGGTTTTCTCCACAAGAAAAGCAACATAGAGGGCACTTTGTCAGGTTTTCTCCACTAGAAAGGCAACAGAGGGCACTTTGTCAGGTTTTCTCCACTACAAAAGCAACATAGAGGGCACTTTGTCAGGTTTTCTCTACTAGAAAAGCAACATAGAGGGCACTTTGTCAGGTTTTCTCCACTAGAAAGGCAACATAGAGGGCACTTTGTCAGGTTTTCTCCACTAGAAGGGCATCCTAAAGGACGCACCCCAGAGAGGACGAAACATGACAGATAACAGTCTAATGATTTTTTTGTTGCTGTTGTTGACTGAGCTGTAAAATGCGTTCTTAGATTTGAATAATTTTAATTTGTTTTCAAATTAATTTCAGGAAAACATCCATCATCTCTGAACATATCTCTAATTATACCTGGAGGTTATTAATGGCAGGTTTTGTCATTTACATCAGTAATTGTTTTGGTATGAAATAAAAGCACACATTATGATCAGACAGAGTATTATTGCTGTGTTGCCAGTAAGCATCAATTAAGTCTGTGTGTGTGTGCTTGTCCTTGAACTGAGGTATCTTCAGCAGCCTTAATTTGCCGACTGAAATGTATGTGAAGGCTGCTTCCAACAAATGAACAAAGGCAGCCGTGTTTCTTTTCATTCATGTATAATAGATGCTCCTGGCAGGTGGTCAGCACTGAAGCCCAAACAGCAGGAGTATCAGCTGAAATATGCAGCGCTGCTCACAAACGTTTCCCTTCAACATCTGGACAAATAAAGACTAAGTGCTTCTTAAATAATGGAAAGGAAACATGAGCAGCTGGGACTTCACATTGTTTCTCCTGTTTACAGTTTTTGAAGGGCCCGATGTGATGACATATTTCAAGAATAATTGCATGTACGTATGTAGTTAGATAATATACGTAAAGAAGACTACAGCTAAGTGCTAACATCAGGATAACTTGCTATATAAATTCAATTAAAGTGAACTAAAAGTTCACTGTCTAAGTTTTTAGCGATCAGTACAGAGGCTGATGGGAATGTCATTAACAGGTAAATTAGGCCACTTTCTGTTTCTGATGATGGTGACAAACAAAGTCAGAAAACAGTTCAACCTGAGGGGAGCATGACATCCAGTAGTGCAGCTACGCGTTATAGATTCTTCACAATTAGATTTGATTCAGATACATGCAACCGGACTCCTGAGTGCTTCAAGTACATGATCATAAGTGGGATTATTATTATTTTTTATGTTTCCAGCCCACACTCTTTCCCTGTGCCGTCTGTCTCTCTTAATGAAGAAGTAATTTCCCTCAGGACCAATAAAAATCAAGATCCTCTCTAATCAAATCAGATGTCTCTTTGTCTTGCATCATTAACTGGATCCTCCTCATCATATTGCACTTGTATTAATTTAGGCTTCTTTGTTCTGTGGACATAATGAATTCACTTTATTTTAGTGAGCGTTGTGGAAGCTGGAGCTGCTGGTGACCAGCTGGTTGTTGGTTCAAATCCCTGGATGTTAAGGTCGTGTAGGAAAAGTAAAAAGTTTCTTTATATTCATTCACCAGATCTCTTGGTGCAGGCCCAACACAGATATGTTGGTGTTGGATGTGTAAGGGATCGGATCCAGGAGTGGCCTCCTTTGAGAAGGTCAGATTCAACTTTGTCATCTGCTGTGTGTATTCACCTTCTTGATTCAACAGTATTGCTCCAAACTCCTCTCAAACCTGCCTCTCTCCTTGTTTACGTGACTAGAACGTCCTTAATGATGGTGGACCTTGATCGATTTCCAGGTCATGGGTGGAACGGCAGAAGATCAAGGACAGGAAAGCTCCCACTGGTGCCTGTCACTCTCCTGACCTCCAGCGCTGACCTCAGGACAGTCACATATGAACTCCTATGACTTCAGTCTTAGCCGTTGCTGTGGTGATGGCATCATTAGGAGGATGTCCTTTCTAACCCTTCACCTCTAAAGTCATGGACCTCATCATCCTCAAACAGCTGATTATTGGTCACGATACAGACACAGAATATACAGACTCTGGGGACCATGATAACATCTCTTGATCATATATAAACTGAGAGAAGATGTTGAAGCCTAACTTGTCACATATACACACAGTGCTGATGCATTTGCGCAGCAGGAACCATCAAACCATGTACTTATCCTGTTTTGGAGACTCTTGAGGGTAAATGGTAACGGTAAATGGACTGCATCTGTACAGCGCCATTATGCAAATTACCATACAATTTGTCTGTCATTCACCGATTTAGTCTCACACACACACACACACACACACACACACACACTCACACACCCCACAGAAACAGCAGGAAACCAACAAGCCAAGGTAAGATCTAGAGTCACGATACCAAAATGAGGCGATACTGTACCAGACAAAGCGTCACAATATAAAAGTATCACGGTTCCGGGTATCATCGCGATACTGCAGCCTGTTTTCATTATTATTATTATTTTTATGAACTGCTTTGTTCAATTAAATTTCTGTTCTCATCATCTCAAACAACCATCTGTGTTCAGGTTTAGACAAAACCAGGACTCTGTACTGTACTGTACTCTATTACATTAACAAAGACGACCACTGTTCTAAATTCAAATATAAAAACTTTGTCTGTTTGTTGTTGCTCCATCACACTGTGTGAGGCGGCAGTCTGCTGAGTGATTGACAGCTGGTTGATAAGCTGTAATGACAGCAGGCACACACACCGGCACTGTTTGATGAGTCTTAATGAGAGGCCACACACACACACACACACACACACACACACACACACACACAGGTTTGATGAGATGTAATGATGGATCAATCAGCACAGCTCTTCGTCTCGTTTGTTTTTTCTTTTGCTCAATTTGCCCGTTCCTCGTCTTTCTGTCTTCGTTAGGACTCTCATTAGCTTAAGTGTCAGCAGCCACCGGACTTCCCGCTGAAGAACTTCATAACAAGCTTTTATATATATATATACTATATATATATACTCTTTTATATTTTATCTGCGACCGATGCAGACCTCAGGCCGACTAACACACACTAACACACACTAACACACACTTCTAGAGCAAGAAAGGTCTGCACAGGTGCAAGGTGTTTGTGTTCTTCTCTGTAAGAGATGATTTGGTTTTCTGTTATGGTCCATTATGACTGTGTGTGTGTGTGTGTGTGTGTGTGTGTGTGTGTGTGTGTGTGTGTGTGTGTGTGTGTGTGTGTCTCCATGCTGGTCGTCATGGCGACAGGCAGAGTTGAGCGAGTTTGGCTTCGCTGTGACAAACCAGTTTCTGTCGTTTTCATTGTGAAGGATTTGAGTGTTTCAGTAGCAGTTATTAATTTGATGATCTCACATTAACTTTTATTGGAGTATAAAGTCTTTACAGTGTCGTGGTGTTACAGACTCACAGGACAGCCATGAGGAAACAGTCTCAGATCTTTCCGTGGATCTTTGTTGTTGCGCTGCAGAGAAACACACAGATCTGTTTGCTGCATTCAGGTGCTGCTGAGTCACTCTTCAGACAGACGGTGAACATCATCCCAAAGTGGAAACAGTGCTGAGGTCGTTTTGATCTCTGCTGGACTGGAAAATGTCGCTGATAGAAAAACACGACTTCACCTAGAACTGAACGTTTGTGTGATCCAGCTGTGGCAGATGTTGTTCCTCAGTGTCCTCTTCACTCGCTTCTCCTTTGCTATTATATAAGGAAGCTCCCGAAACAACTTCTTCTTTTTCCCGGAGGTCCAAAACTCCTGTGGAACACCAACACTTCCCCCGGTGCTCTGAGCTCACAGACGGAGCTGACAGCAGCTAACAGCAGCTACAGTTGGCAGCAGGTAGTTTCATCGATGTGTTTTCAAGTGTTGCACTTTTCCCGAATGAGTTGTGACGTAGCAAACGCTGAAGTCACATGACAGGGCAGCTGTTTCCTCATGGCTCTCATGGGTCCGCACCAGGGTTGCAAAATTCTGGAAATTTTCCATGGGAATAAACCGGGAAGGTTGGCCTGTAACAGGGAAAATACATTTGAGCACAGTCTTGACTAAAACAACCAGATTTCATGCAGGTGAATATCTTCCCATGGAGTTTTTCGATTTGGAATATTCCCAAAATTCCCAAGCTTAACCTCCCATGGAAAGTTTTAGGGAAGTTTCCAGAAATTTACCAGAAACTTTCCGCCCCTTTGCAACCCTATTTTACACAGATCTAATGTAATTTCCTCACACACAAATGTCGGATTCCTGACAGACTTGTGTGGGTTCTTCAGTGCGGGTGAGGATTCATTAAGTTGCTTTTTTAAATTTCTTTACAAATCGTCTTAATTTAAAACTCGTCAGTGTTGCATTTACAGCCTGCAAGAAGTAACACTTGGAGTGTTAGTGTTACTTTTCCTGTTAACGCATCTCTTACTTCTAATAGATTAAATTCTCGTCTTTAATTAGAAGTCACATCTCTCTGTGAAGTGGGGGGACTGTGGTGTTAATTATATTAACGGAGTTTAAAGAATCAAATTCAGAAGAGTTTACCTTCCTCATAAACTATAAACTAAATAAATAATAAACTAATCTGATTACTCCCGTGGTGCCGTTTGGCACACTGACCATCTCCGCCTCCGTGTGATACTGAGAGCGCTGATGTCTTATTCTCAAAAAGAAACAGTCACGGCTGATTGGCAGCACAGTGTGGAATATAATGAAATGATCAGCATCAACACAAACAAAGCTTCTTTTTGTGTTTGAACGGCTGAATTTTAATATTGTTGGATAATAATCGGTAATAAAAAATGAACTTTAGTGATGATCTGTTGTCGGGGCCAACTAAAATTAACAATAACATTTCATTCAACCTCAGAGGATCACTAATAATCATTTATTCAAAATTCAAGGCCAACATGGAACCATAGAACTCTTCTATGGACAAAATATCTAAGACATTTCTCTTCACATTGTTGGTTCAAGCTCTAAAGGTTCAGAGAGATGATGCCTGATGATGAGAATCCACTGAGATATAGAGTTTATGAAGAGATGTCCACCTTCAGTTTAACAGTTTATCTGTGGCTCAGAAGTAAGAGCCTCCTTTGAGATTATTAATTACTGAATAATGAGAAGTAAAACATCGGTAACATTACATCTGATAACACACGTTCAGCTGTGTAATCCTGTAAATCTTGATACCTTATTGCCTCTAAACAACCTCCTGTATAAAAAGTAAATACAGTTTTAATATTCCAAACAATAAATCCTTGTGCTCTACAAAGAACGGATCTGGTTCTGGCTCGACGCTGAGAGACGGGCAGCTCATCCATCTAACCACAATATATGTTTCTGCCCTGCAACATTCATAATGTCCTGATTCAGGGAATGAAGTTAGAATAAATCAGCTCGGCGTCCCGGCGAAAGAGCGAGCAGAATCCATTTTCATAATTTGTACAAAAAGTGCTTTGGCTTAGAAATCAGGGTCAAACTCCTCATAACTGCTGTCAGACATCCATCAGGCTGGAGGATCCCTCAAGGCTGTTAACTCTCCGAAAACAAGACAAGACCTCTGAGAGATGGAAATAAAGCAAATGAAACACACCTCCCGTTAATCATGCCTGCTAACCCCAACCTCCTCCGTCACCATCCCTCCTCTACTTTCCCCTCCAATTTGTACGAATTAAAAGCCCCGAGCCGTGGTTTGATCCATCATTACCATAGATTAACTGACTCTAACATTAGCGATGCGTCTCTGCGGGCGGACTGCCTCCTGCGCGCAACGTGACGTTCACGTCTTTTATCTCAGAGCGGCAGACGCAGCGGGGCAAGTGAGAGCGAAGGCTAAATAAAGCACAGCACTTTGATTACAGCACCTAATGTATGCACGGGGAAATTAGTGCGGAAAACGAACTTCACAGGTTACATAAGTAGTTATTTGTAAATGAACATGAGTGTTATTCCCCCCGAGAATTAATTGTCTGTTTAAAATTAGTGCGCTTGGTTGTGTAAATCCATCCTGACCTATATACCCAGAGCGGCAGGCTCAGGCCCGGCATGCAGCCGACAACAGGAAAACAAAGTTTGTACAATCTAACAGAACACGTGTTAACGAGCCGAGTGAGCCCGGGCAAAACGCTTTCGGATGTTTAAAATGTTCCACTGATCCACGAGCCTGCAGAGAAATGATTCATACATTACAACATGAGTGAGACTTTCAAAACTTCTCCTCATCAGACGTCCCATTTCTGAGGTCGTTTTAGTTTTTCATGCATCCAATGAAATACTTTCATTTTACTTTTGACACCGCCGGATGAAGTACTTCCTGCTAGAATACTGCTCACTGCTGGTTCAGAGGTTGGGTTTGAAATGATGTTGGCGGACTAAATAACTAAATATTGGATTAAGCTGCACAAGTTTATGACTCTGCTGTGTCTGACTCACATGAAACTTCTCCAAACCATCAATCAAACTGTCATTTACACTTTCGTTAGGTTGAGTCCATCTCAGTTCAACCTTTTGCGTAGCGACCTTCCTCGATTCAAAGCTCAGGGTTCAGTCACGTCTGTCTTATTCTACTAATGATCAACTTGCTGCATAATTCCAGAGTTCAGATCTGCGTCATACTTCACGAAAGGTTTTAGAAAGACCAGAAAATGTGGCGTAGTCTCCTCAGGTCAGATGTTCGTGTTGTTGTTACGTTACACAGGATCTTTGTTTGTTGCAGACTCTTGACATCAGTGAATAAAAAGGTTACGGTCACGCTGCACATTTAATCAGAGTAACAACACTGAATCTTTTCTGTGTTACTGCGCATTGACAGGGCGCACCAATCAAATCAGAGGCAGCAGGCGGAACATGCACCTGTTTTAAAGAGAGTTAATCAAGTAAAAGCGGAGGCCTCCATACATGTGAGATATTATGACAAGAATGAGACATTAATCTTCATTCTGCTCCTCTGGCATGGCTGCTGTAATTTGAATGAGATGGTGTTCTTTCTTCATGAAATCAGATTGCATGCTAGCAGAAGAATGTATAATGAGTGAGACAGGCAGTTAAATGATCGATGTGCGTTCATCTCCCCCGATTAAAATGATTCAAATGTTACGGAGGATGGTGCATCGTGAGTGTTTGACCTGGCCTGAGCTCGAGTGTGATGGAGATGTAGAACACACGCTTACTGTCGTCGGCTACTTGAAGCTTTGGTTTGGTATTTCTAGTCACATGGTCTGTACCTGGATGTCCGTACGGACCTCTGTTTGTAGGGGTCAGGTTATCTGAAGTGAGGTTGTATGAGGTGCTGATCAACAGTCAGTGTGGACGGGGGTCAGCAGACAGGAGGACCAGCATCAAGGACTCATGTAGATGTAGGAGTCAGGATGGATGATCACGCTGATACAGGCTGTGTTCATCTCACGACTCTTCCTGACGGTCCTCCCTGCCTGCACAGTGATGATCCACAACGCTGATCCTGATCTGCAATCAACCCAAAAGGTCACATGTTACCTGGCTCTGCCACCTGTACACACCTGTACAATCCAAACTTCTCTTATCTGTTCCCCACTGGTGGAACGTCCTACCAGTTCACGTCCCTCTGTACCTTTAAAAGCTCCTGAAGATCCAGCTCTTCAGACAGGACCTCCTCTCCAACACGACCAACACCTGGACATGATAAATCGATCCCTCTACAACTGGACCTTGGTCTGAACTAACTAACGTTAGTTGCTGCTGGTAAAATACTGTCAAAGCAGTCCGGTGGCTTGGAGAAAGCGATGCTTCGGCTTCGATGTTCTCAACATATACGGATTTCTGTTGTTGCTGCCCCTGTCCACAGCAGGACATTGTTTAACTCCTCTGCCTGATCCTGAGTCAGTGTCTTTGTAACAGTTTGCTTCATTAACTCCAGTCTTTACTGCAGTGATTATGTATCAGTTCAAACAGGAGGTGTTTATATCTGTCTGTAACCATGCTTTCACTTTGGGATGAATAAAATATCAAACTGTCGACTTTAGAAGGAAAGGAACAGAGGCGAGCCTCCGTCTGACTGTTAAACTTGTGCTCGCTCTTTCTGACAGGTCAGATTACTGCAGATAGCTCAAAACACACTGTGTCTGCATCTTCATCTACAGCTCAGGTTTAAATGGTTTAAAGGAAGAACAAGCAAGTAGTAAAATCACAGGTCCTGAACAAACAAAGACTCAGATGAACTGCAGGTGTTCATTATCACTGTTTCAGAGTAACTCCACTATCTTTGAGCACTTCCACGATCAAGACATCAAACTGAGGAAGACTCTGATCCACTAACGGAAATCGAACACGGTCTCGTAAGTGCCTCCAGCTGCTGCGACAGGAGACCGACACAGCTGAGCGTCGTCCAGCTGATTGAGAGTCAACACTCAGCTGAGCAGACGAGACTTCAGGGTGGTTCAGATGCAATCAGGCGCTCTGAAACATCTGTGAAGCCTCCAACACCAAATCAACTCGCTTGTGATGCTTTTTGAAATGTTTCTTTTGTTCCAACCTAAAACCTCAAATCTGATTTCAAGAGCTCACGATCCGATTCATCCTCACTGGGACAAAATATCACATTTAATTTTCCACTTTCAAAATGTTTAACACTCCAAGACTGCACGAAGAAGATCTGCATGAAAATACACAGAGCGATGGTCACTTTGATTAGTGGATCAGTATCTGCTGTGATTTGTTGCCTCCAGTGTCAGAGTGTGATCTCACTGTGGTGACTATGTTCAGCTGTATGTTCCAGCTCGCTCACTCTCTCCTTTTCTCTTCTTAGCTTCCTCCGTCAGCGTCCTCTTCACTCTCTCCTCCTCTGCCATCATGTCCATAGAAGCTGCTGAGCCTGTAATAATCTTCTCCTCCTCGGTCCAAAGCACCTGTGATACAAACACTAAGACTAAAGCGTTACATAACACAGAGACAGCATTCACCTGATCACAGGTCAGTGTGGCATCAACAGGATTTAACAGACGTTAGTTTAGGAGATATCCAAATGGATCTTGTTGATGGTTCTCTCTGGGTTTCCGGCTCAGGGAATCAAAACATCGAAGTCTTCACCCACTGAATTTACAACAACCATTTTAAACTTGTTTTTAAAGAGTCATCTGATGAGTTTTATGGTAAATACTTTGTTTCTGTTTGTCCTCTGGGGACAGGTGATATTAATGTTGTGCTATGTGGCACATTCATGTGTTCATTCTAATTTTCTTTTGCATTTAATCTGAAGATGAAGTTTTAATGTTTTAACTTCAAGTGCACCAACGTTTCTATAAAACGTTCTTTGACACAGTGTGTCTCTAAATCAAAAGGTCTCTTCCAGTTCACAGCTGACCTGACTGCAGCCACACCTCTTACTTCAAATCCAGTCCACGAGTGTGGAAACATCACTTCACGTCAGCTTCAGTGGATTATTGATTGTTGCTGCAGCCTTTGTTCAAAAAACATCCATTTCCTGTTGATATGTCTGATGCTAACAGAGATGTCGGGTCCGTTCATGCTGGACGTCTTCCTTCTTGTTCTGTACTGAAGGCTTCACATTTAAAGCATGACCTTCTTCAGGCCCGAGTGGGAACCATTAAACCACTGCACATATTTCTGGCTCCCATTCTTCCCCTCCGTCCTCGGCCACGTCATCCACTCGTTCTGCAGTAATCGTTAAATTTGTCTTTGTGACGGTCACACACATTGTTCTGATTCATCCGCCCGTCACTCAGCCTCTTTTCTTAGCTCGACAGTTTTTGGGCCCGTCGGCGATCCTGCCAAAATAAAAGCTGAAGTAGTTTGTTATTTCTAAAGGCTTCAGTTTTGTTCTTTTCGCTTCTGCCAAAACCACCAATGATGGATGAAAGATGATGGCAGCGTCTGATCAATAGATGTCTGATATAACAAAAGACACATTAAGTCAATTAAATATCCAATATCCTGCTTAAAATCTGATGATCTGCAGTTTTTATAACGTCGTATTGTTCACTGCTTCTGGAGACGAAGAGCAGAGACTCCTCACCAACCGCGACACAATTCATTCAAATATCAGAGTTATTAAGTCTTAGACAGTCTGCAGAGACGTCTCGGAGACTACGTCCAGGTTTTAGACAGTCTGCGGGGACGTCTCGGAGACTACGTCCAGGTTTTAGACAGTCTGCGGGGACGTCTCGGAGACTACGTCCTGTTTGTTCAGCACACAGTAACACTTTGGGGGAGCTGCTCCTCAGACTTGACTCTCCCCCTCACTGTGTTTTTCAGGTGTTAACTCTTCAGCTCTGATCTCATCTCACCTTCCTCCCATCACTCTCTTTTTTCCTCCTGTCGACATTAAAGCCAGAACGCCGCGGGACACACTCCAAACCTTTTGCTCAGTTTTCAGCTCACGCGATCCACGTCTTTGACTTCGTGTGAAGTGCACTCACATCAGCTCACCAGCTGTGCAGCCCAACTTCGTTCACACCATCAGACTGGATTAGAAGATCCCGAAGTGTCAGATATGTCAGGCAGGAAATGTTCCACATGTTCTCAGTGTAAACATCTTAAAGCTTCAAGGAGAAGCTGGGACCAGATGAAGCAGAATATATTTTTAATATAATAATGTAATTAACTGAGTAACTTTATCACGAGTCCTCGGACTACGAGAGTTTTGAAGTATCCTTACTTCATCTTTAGTCTGGGCATGTCTTCGTTCAAGGGCACAGGAGGAAAGTCATTCTGGGAGAGGTGCTGAATATATGAATGCAGTTTGTTTTCTGTAACATTCTGTAATCCATCTCTGTGAAGACCTCCAAGACCAGAACCAGGTCTCACATCGGACATCAGGGTCGCTCCTCGAGTCCTTGAAAAGGTTTGACATGAGACGGAGCATTTTGTTTTGATGAAGATGTAGCGCCCGCATTCATCATGTCTCCATCGTGTCTCCATCGTGTCTCCATCATGTCTCCATCATGTCTCCATCGTGTCTCCATCATCTCTCCATCGTGTCTCCATCGTGTCTCCATCGTGTCTCCATCATGTCTCCATCGTGTCTCCATCATGTCTCCATCATCTCTCCATCATCTCTCCATCGTGTCGCCATCATCTCTCCATCATGTCTCAATCATCTCTCCATCGTGTCTCCATCGTGTCTCTATCATCTCTCCATCGTGTCTCCATCGTGTCTCCATCATCTCTCCATCATGTCTCCATCGTGTCTCAATTATCTCTCCATCGTGTCTCCATCGTGTCTCAATCATCTCTCCATCGTGTCTCAATCATCTCTCCATCATGTCTCCATCGTGCCTCCATCGTGTCTCAATCATCTCTCCATCATGTCTCCATCATCTCTCCATCATGTCTCCATCGTGTCTCCATCGTGCCTCCATCATGAGGCTCGATCACAGGAGCAACATTTTGCTTCACTAGTCCGATTAGTTGACTTTGCTCAGCGGCCTCCTAGTGGACACGTCCTAAACTGGACCGAACACTTGGAGACACACAGATGACATTCAAGACCATGAAGACACGGCGTGTTCAGGAAGGAGCGAGAAGGAAGCTGCAGTTCCTCTAACGTCCACTTGAGGCTGGCTCCATAAGTCCCCATGTTAGAACGTCAAACTCCACAGCAGAAGTAACCATGGAAACAGGTAAAAAAGAGTCTGTTTCATGAGAATTTAACATGAAAAGTTGTAGTTCATGTTTTTTTCTTAGTTTTTAAAGTTTAATTCTTCAGTGCAAACAATGATTTGATGTTTTACGTTTGTCTTTCCTGTATTTTGTGATTTATTGAAGGATTGTAAAGATTCAAATAAAGAAATGTGAAACATATTTGTTGGATTTAAAGTCACTTCTCAGTGTTGCATGTTAAAAAAGAGATGAGCTCTGTCTGTCCGTCACATTCTGCCATGCTGTCTTCTCTCACTAATTCCAACTCCACCAAACAATGTCGAAGCTTTTCTCCCTCCAACTTTTCCGGTCTGTCTGCTGGTGGAGGTTTATGGCAGCAGGCCAGCTGACGTGGTTCAGGCTGCCTCATGAATAAATGATGGAGACGGCTGCAAACACAGAGACTTATTTAAATAGGAAGATGGAGAAACCCGGAGGTCTCACACACACACACACACTGGACAAAAACAATCGACCTGAACTCAAATGAAAAGTGGAGGTTTCTGCTCGACTTCAACCCAAAGAAACTGACTGAAAACTGTCAGAGAGAAGAGACGGCAGATATCTGGGAGACGTCTACGACTGCATTGTTTCAAACTCTTCACACCAAACAAACTGTTTTTTCTGATCATATAAGAACAAACAGGCAGATCTTTCTCTGAGCTGTTGGTGGAGACCAAACTGGAGCTAAAAGGAGAGTCAGTGTTTGTCTGACGGACGTGTCAATCAGCAAATTCTGTTAAGCTTGAGCTTTAAGGCGGAACACCACAGACAGGAACTGCTTGGACGGTTTATTTACAAGATGTGACAAGAAAAGGGATTCAGGGCTGGAGGGCAGGTGGAGCAGGTGGAGCAGGTGGAGCAGGTGGAGCAGGTGAGCGTGGCAGGGCTGGCATCCAGAAACACAACAGCAAGAGACACTTCACACTTAAGTTCTTCAGAGCTGCAAAGTTGCAGCTTTACTGCAAAAGGTGCAACGACAGACAGTCATGGCGGATGAGATGCAGGTGTGAGAACAGAGCAGGTGAAACTAGGTCAGCCTGCACAGACAGGTGAGAGCAGACCAGCCAGGAGAATCCTACAGATTCATTTACAAGAAGAGTTAGGACTGTCATGTATTTTATATCTTCTCTTCTATTAGTCAGATAAAACGTGTTGAAGATTATCAATGATTGTTGGAGTTCTGCACGGTTGTTAAAACGTCACTTCACATCTTCAACAGATGGAGAGCCAGCGCTGAGGCCTGAGTGGAGTTTGTTTGCTGACGTTGGTCTGGATTACAGGACAGACCTGAACCTGACAGACTGATTGGATGTGATTGTGTTTAATTAAAAAGCTGTGTCTGCCTGTCAGCCTGCCGTCGCTTTTTGGCTCTTTGTTCTATTGTTGATGCCAGTCTGAAAAACCTCGACACAATTGGAAACACGGTGAGCGCTCAAACTTTTTAATAAACCACCAATCTGCACCTGCAGCGCGACACTCAAATGACCGTGGCCTTTTTTACACCCTGATTAGTGGGTGAGTGTTGTTTTTATCAAAGTGAGACCAGCAGGTTGAATACAAATGCCTTTTTTATTAAAGTGGAACGTGGCATTTGTTGTTGCACCGCAGGTTCTTTATTTTCATAGAAACAAACACTGAGTGAGGATGAATCATCACATCATCTTGCAGTGAGGAAACACAGATTAAAAATGAAATAAATACAATAAAAACATCACATTTTTCATATTTGCACAAAGCACCATAACCGTGTCACTAAAGTTGTGTCCACCTGATGAATTTAAGTCCAGTATTGTCTCTTTCAGCTCTGATTTTGGTCTCCACCTCCTCTTGATGTGCTGAGCAGGTCGTGTTCAGTCTGTGAGAGCTTGTTCGATGAACCAGAGGTGCTGATAGATGACTGTAGGTTCATCATCAGAGTTAGGTGATCATGAATGGAGGAGGCACTGTCTCTTTAAATGGGAAGTTTAAAGCAGCTCCAAGGAACTCGTTTCATCAGAGTCAAGGGGAATCCAGCTGACTCCGACCCGGTGGCAGTCATTAAGAATAACGATAAAGAAAAGTCCATTTTCTGGCCAATGGTCTTGTTTGTTTATGTCGGTCATATAGAGGCGTCAGTATTAAACCGTTTTATAACCAATAAAGTTTAACGTGCCGCTGTGGGGGATTGGAGGTGGCACAGGTTAGTCCACAGGCCAGCTAACATCTGTCAAGACACGACAGCTCCTAATCTATTTAACACTTCAGCTCAGTGGAGACAAATAAAGTCCTGGTGATGGACTGGGACAAAGAGGATTCATCCACCTCATGACACGAACAATGCCCCGCATCCACAGCCTGAATGAAGAGGGGTGAGACGGACGTGAAGACACAAAGGAAGACGGAAGTAATCCAGCTGAGAACTGCGGGAAAAGGAACTTTCGACTCACTAACTTCTAAAACCGTAACAGGACGTGTTCTGACGGAGTTACCGGTACTCCCCTCCGTGGTCTTTCTCTTCCCACGAGCTGACACAGTTGTGAATAACAGCACAGTCCAATTATCAGCTGCTTCAGGTGCTGTTTTATTTGCATAAAAGTGAGCAGAGTAAGATGTTAAACGGATACATCCAGCACGGCGAGGACAGAGTATTTATGTGCATACCGATGAGTCATTCAGCCTCTCCGACTGATCCAAAGAGAATCTAATTAACGTCAGCGTGCTTTTAAAACTTCACCTCAGGAGTTTTTAAAGCTCCTCGCTGATAAAACGCAGCCTGAAACTTTCAGAAAGATTAAAACAAGCGTCATGAGTTACAACAGAGTCCTCGGTTTGTCCTGATGTCAGAGGAACCGATGACGGACATGTTCTCAAGATAGACTTGACGTCCGGGGTTAGGGTTAGGGGCTTACAGGTTCTGGAGCAGCTCCATGTGTGGAGTACTGTGCACCAGCCATCAGATGATCAGACGTCGAGGAGGCCAGCACAAATTCCCTTATCCAGGATCAGGTCTGCCCTGGGTCTCCTATCAGTTGGAAGACGCCCAGGAGGATCCTGATCAGATGTCCAAACCACATCAGCTGGCTCCTTTTGACTCGAAACAACATCAGCTCACTCCGAGCTCCCGAGCTCCTCACCCTGTCTCTAAGGCTAAGCCCGGCCCCTGGTATCCACGATCTCATTCTTCGGGTCGCTACCCAAAGCTCACGACCAGAGATGGACTGAAAAATCAAGAGCTTTGTCTTCCAGCTCAGCTCCCTCTGAACCACAACAGGCCGGTACGACATCAGCAGTCCTGCAGACGAACCATCCCATGCTCCACTTTCCCATCAGTCATGAACGAGACCTCAAGATGAACTCGTTTGATTGTGGCAGCAACTCACTCTCACAAATCAATTCTTTGTAATTATTTAGAACCAAAGAGTTGGTTTGGCATCTGATGGAAGAGACGTGTTGAATAGTCAATGTTTAGAAAAACCTTTTCTGGTTGTCGAGCTCAAGTATACACTCAGACTTGACCGCAGTGAGATTTAGCCTGCAGAGTAAATGAACGGACACACCGTGCAGGTCCGGACGAATGATCCTTTTAATAGCAACGAAAAAGCGACCGAGGTAGTCACAGGAAGTCAGTCAGTTAAGGAGAAATCAGTGGCCTCATACCATTTTAAATCTTAAAGCAACGTCACATAGAAATCGATGTTCGTTGTGATTTGTTGCCTCCAGTTTCAGAGTGTAAATCCCACTGTGGTAAATTTGTTCAGCCCAAAGTTACATAGTGTGAGAACAGACGAACGAATGACAGAGACACCGTTCAGCTGATCACAGGTCAGTTTGGATCAACAGGAGGTGATGTTAGTTTAAGAGACTTCCTCTGTAACAAAACACTTTCAGGTGAACATTGTGTAGATGTTACTGGAGGGTTAAGAATCTGACTTCCACCTTTATTCTGATTGTTTCTGCGCTCGTGTTTCTGGAAAAGCTTTTGATGAAAGTGTCGTCCAAATGGGCGATGGTGAAATAATCCATCACTGAGGAGAAGTCAGAGGAGCGATGAAGGTACATCCACCCTTTTGCTTTTCTTTGATTACTTCTGCAAATGGCTCCTTAATCAAAGCGCCGAATGGGTCAAATGGTATTACTGCTGATTAGATGGCCCTGGCTCGGCCCTCTAAGGATGACATGTCCTCCGTCTCCCTCGTCAGTCATTCTCTCAGTTTGTCCGCCCCGTCTTTCTCTTTATGTCCTTTCATCGAGTTCACTTAATGTTGTTTTTCTCTTAATCCGCTTTACTTTTCCTCATTTGCTTCTCGGGCATTGATCTTCTTCCTTCAGCCATCCAGGTTAAATTCAATGATGGTTTCTAATGTCCAATGTTCTGCATGACAGCGATGGTATGGTTAAGTGCCAGGATAATATTGCGATTAAGGGAAAAAAAGTAACTCTCGGACCATCGGGTAGCTTGACTGACAGCGTCGTCATCCTGTTCGTGACTCGAACTGTGAAGAAAGTTTCGATAATGAGGAATCACCTCTGACTTCAACAACTCGTCTGATAATCTGTTTCATTTACAGAGAGTCCGCTCTGAAGGACACGCTGACTTTATCCTCTCTGGATGAAATCCACACCGAGTCACTTTCATATCTAATCCCTTCTCCTCTTTTATGTATCATTTCTTTCTTTTTGTTAGTTACTTACTCACTTAATTACCAGTTATTTATCTTCTGCCTGATGCCCTGTGTTGTTGGAAACAGCTACTCAATCGTATCTTTCTGAAAATGGAAAATAAAACACAAAACCTTCTAACGAGCCCTGATGTGGAGGTCAGAGGCGTGTTTCGGAGCTTTGTGCAGCCCGAGGTCACGTCCACATCGGCTTGTTTATTGGGATTTATTCCACCTCTCGAGTATTTTGCTCTTCCACAGATTTTGTGGCCGGGTAAGAATAATGCCATTCAGACTGCGGGCACCGACTCATGCTGCAAGAAAGAGCAAGGTCTTTTTTTAAATAATGAGATGTTAGTCGGGAGGTGAAAAGAGGCAATCAGACGGATAAAAGATGTAAATTCTCTTTTGCAAGGCCACTCGAGTAGCTTTTCTTTAGACCAGCCGCAGACGAGAATCCACTGAGGTAAATGTGCCGAAGAACTCGGATGAAACCTTCGAGCAGGGAGGTCAAACTCAGAGACAGAGCTTTGTTTACTGCAGAGACAGGAGAGGACTGATTTTGTATTTCAAATGCACACGACTTCCAGCACATTAATAACGTGTCGTTAACACGCTGATTTCTCAAACATTAACAACAATTTTAAGAAACTTCTGAGCCACTTGCATTGTCAACACATTAACGCATTGTTAATGTTGTCAACTGTATATTTGAACTGGCTGCTTTCCATAGTTTGTGAAATGTATCCTGACATTCTGCAACAAAGGTCTCAATAAAATGTGACTGCGGTCAGTGATGATGAACACGGCGCCCACCGTGGTCGACGTGTTAGTTTATTCATGTTATCTTGCATGCACAGTTCGTGACGGTAAGATACAGCAGAGAACTTCTGGACATCTGCAAAGTTCATCACAAGTTTAAACATCATGTGTTGGATTTTATGTTCACCATCAGGCGGGCTCATAACACCATAAAGGACAATACACACCCATCAGGTCCAGGACGAAAGGTCCATCAGACTCATTCAGTCACACTGTAACTGTCACTGTGAGGTGAGATGATTTTTCATTTCAGGTTTTTTATTTTTCTGTTATTGTGTTGTGTCTCTTGTATAAACCGTGTTTTATTAAACCTGTTGAATCTTGAGTTCTTCTTTGGTGATTTATATTTTTCATTCTGATGTTACATGTTGGGATTTTATTGATTTCTCAGCAGGATTTAAATCCCGATCATCGTCTTCCTTCTTCCTCTCTTTCCTTTGGCATCTTAATCTCCAGCTCAGAGCAGCTCTGATGGTATTTCATATTCTGCTGCACTGCAGTACCTTTCAAAATAAAGCACCACTCCTGACCCATTTAGATTCCACGCAGGAGCTCAGCACACACACAGACAATGTGCTGCAAACTGATAATACATCCTCTTATTAGTGTAGAGAGAATGAGGGAGAAACATTAAGGATACTGAGACGGAGAATATTTGATAGAGAGACACAGACAGTGATGGAAGAGGAGAAAGCTGCTAATGAGAAATGCCATTTTCAGTCATGGAGGCGTGTTGATTGAAGAAATGTGACAGGAAGCTTCTTTATCTCGTCTGTCCAGGTCTGATCAGCGTGGACGTTTCAGCCATGAAGACACAGCAGACTGTTTTCATCTATGTGTGAACACAAACATGTTGGAGCTTTCAGACGAACGAAAGAAAAGACGAGAGTGGACGGCCGGGTCTGAACAGGAAGGACAGAACAGAGGCGACACAAAGGAGGTGTTGAAAGGAGGACGTGAAACTCAGGACAGACGCTGCAAAAAATACAAAGAAAGAAAGAAAGACAGAGGGCTAAAACCTGGACGTAGTCTCTGAGACGTCCCCGCAGACTGTCTAAAACCTGGACGTAGTCTCTGAGACGTCCCTGTTTTTGTTTTACTCAGACGTGGAATCTTAGAATTTATTTGGACTAAAGGATGAAATAGTTCTTAACGAGCTGGCTCCCTGCGGAGCGACTGATTCCTCGTTAAACATCTTCGTTCCTCGTTAATAGCTGCTGCTGTTGTTTGTGTTGTTCAGGGACCTTTAAGCTTTTCATTAATGTCAGACTTTAAACACTCACAGGAAGTTCAATTAGTGCTTTTTGTTTTTACACTTTGAATTCTTTTTTTAATCTTAATTAATGTTCAGAGTCGCTTAATGAACGTAAGAGAGAGAGAGTGTGTGTGTGTGTGTGTGTGTGTGTGTGTGTGTGTGTCCTGCAGGTGAACATATTTCCATGACGGCTCACTGCTGCCACCATCTGGTCACCAGCAGAACAGCACCGTTTGTCTCTGTGCAGCTGTGTTATTGCCCTTTTCTACGTCCATGACTCCTCCGTCAATGTATCCATGATTATAAATGTAATCTATTACCATGACTATACTTCTGTGTCACATGTCTTCATGCAGATGATACGGACTTCAGTTTGTCTCCTGTGGACCACATCAGTCCAGGTCTCTCTGGGTTCAGGTCTGAGTTTAAAACCTGCTTCTGTTTGAAATGTAATAAATGAAATGTGAACTCATTCATTCAGATCTGTCACTGCTCTGTAAGAAACACTGTGACACCAACAACAAACGCCTTAAATACACTGAGGGACGAGTCAGGAGGACATCAGGTCCAGGTGTGTCAGGTCCAGGTGTGACAGGTCGGGACCAACAAGGTTTGAGCTCAGGAGGCTGGAGTGGGCGGAGAGGACACCAACTGTGACTCGTTGTGAATTAACTCAATAAGAGTAATTAGCAGTGTGATAATTAGAATAACTTCACTGAAATAAAAATGAACTGAGGAACTCTGCACGCTCAGTGGGTACAAAGGTTCTCATCACTGAAGAACTTTCAGCTCCAACTTTTATTGTTTGGTTTGATTGTCTAGTTTCAGATTTTCATCTTCAGTTCGACTTCCCATGTTCTTGCTCGGTTCTTTCCACATTACAACTTTACAGGTGTGACCAGGGCGTACGAGCGACACAGGGAGAGTCTCCAGGTTTGGTTCAAACTTCCCCACGTGTTGATTTTATTTAACACTAAAATAAAAATAAAGATGTATCCCAGACAGACAGTTATTCATGAAGCAGCAGATACCAAACAGCCAACGACACTAAGAAGGGTTACAAAGACCACGCAGGCCGCCACCGCTGTCAGACACTGAAAACAACAAGCCCGTCCAGATTTGTTTGGTGACACAGGCAGTGATCACTGTCTGCATGTCACATGCATATATAACCTCCTGATGGGTAACCAGTCACAGGTGTGCAAAGGGCGGAGTTAGGATGGCAGCCTATTGGCTCTAAGCCGACCAATCACAAGCTGCAGATCAACAGGCGACTGAAAGTTTGGAAATCTGACTCGTCCTTTCTTACGTATCTGTTCATCATCTGCATGAATGCTGCACTTATGTTGTGTTATTGTGATATTCAAACATGCTGGACGTGTGTGTGAACATAAGAGGGCGCTGTTGCCTCATCTGTCTTAGGAGTTTTATATTATTTATATTATTATTTAATTCTTTTCTTTTGTTGAATTAATTCAGTGATTTTATGTTTATAAATCTTCACCTCAAATCGTCTGAAATCAGGTGAGATCTTCTGAATTCATCATCAGATTGTTGGAGACATGAACAGGTTTACAGGTGGAGGTATGAAGAGATCAGCCCATCATGATAATCACATCATCCACCACGAGTGTGAAGAGTCGACAGTCGGGTCAGAAATCTGAGAGACGGATCATCAGGAGCTCTGTGTTAAACGTTAGCTCTGCTATCTGAAGAGCGACCTGCACACGAGACGCAACGTTCCTGTTTGTGTGTTTACTGATGTTAATGAGTGGTGAGGTCGACGTCCTCTTCACTCTCTCCTCCTCTGCCATTATGTCCATAGACTTCTTCTTCTTCTTCTTCTTCTTCTTCTTCTACTAACACTCCCCCGGCTAACAGACTGAGCTAACATGAGCTAACAGCATCTAACAGACTGAGCTAACATGAGCTAACAGCATCTAACAAACTGAGCTAACATGAGCTAACAAAAACTGAGGCTAACTATGAGCTAAAACCAACGCATCTAACAGACTGAGCTAACATGAGCTAACAGCAGCTAACAGACGAGCTAACATGAGCTAACAGCAGCTAACGACTGAGCTAAACATGAGCTACAGCAGCTAACAGACGGCTAACATGAGCTAACAAACTGAGCTAACATGAGCTAACAGCATCTAACAAACTGAGCTAACATGAGCTAACAGCATCTAACAGACTGAGCTAACATGAGCTAACAGCATCTAACAGACTGAGCTAACATGAGCTAACAAACTGAGCTAACATGAGCTAACAGCATCTAACAGACTGAGCTAACAGCAGCTAACCCAAACCGGTAACATGAGCTAACAGAAGCTAAACAGACTGAGCTAACAGCAGCTAACCAAACTGCGCTAACATGCGTACAGCAGCTAACAGACTGAGCTAACATGAGCTAAACAGCAGCTAAATAGAGACTAACATGAGCTAACAGCAGCTAAACAAAAGCGCTAACATAGCTAACAGCAGCTAACAGACTGAGCTAACGACGAGCTAACACCTGAGCTAACAAGCTAACACGACTGAGCTAAACATGAGCAGCTAACAGCAGCTAACATGACTGAGCTAACATGAGCTAACAGCAGCTAACACAAACTGAGCTAACACAGCTAACAGACTGAGCTAACATGAGCTAACAGCAGCTAACAGCTGAGCTAACCATGAGCTAACCGCAGCTAACAAAAATGAGCTAACACTAACTACAAGCTGAGCTAACAGACTGAGCTAACAGACTGAGCATAACAGACTGAGCTAACATGAGCTAACAGCAGCTAACCGACTGCGTAACATGAGCTAACAGCAAGACCACAGGACTGAACTAACATGAGCTAACAGCAGCTAACAGACTGAGCTAACAGCAGCTAACAAACTGCGCTAAATGACTACACAACGCACTAAAGACTGAGCTAAACTGAGCTAACGCAGCTACAGCTGTCAGCAGTTTACTTCACTGTCCATCATAAACTCTGTAAAATCACAGAGAGTTGAGGCGGAGCGCCGGAGGACATCAGAGGGAAAACCAGAGAAAACATTTCCTCCTAAAAAATGATCCAGTTTCACCAGAATCAGTGAAATAGTTGCTGGTGTGTGACTTAGTGCCGGAAAGCGTTACGTACTTCTCCGACCGGAGCCCAAAGTTACCTAGTGATCCTCCATGAGATCATTGTTGATGTTTCAGCTGCAGTGACAGATCAGTGTCAGAATGTTTCTGCAGTCTGACCTGAACGTCGTGCTGTTTTTCTGGCTTAGAGCTTTTGATTGGAGCTGACAGGACTAATTACCCAGGGAGGAGTACTAATGCTTCTGCAGACGTAACCTCACACACACACACACACACACACACACACACACACACACACACACACACACACACACACACACACAGACTAGCAGAGGCTCAGGTCATTAAATGTGACAGCTGCTTTGGACGAACAACTCCAATTCATCTCTGCATGTTCCTCTGTGGACCAGAACGTTTAGCTTCTTCTCAAACCTTCAGGGTCCAGTCCTCCTCTGTGTGATGGGAACCAGAAACTTTAAATCACATTCAGACCCGAGCTGGTCCAACAGGCGGTTGGATGGTTTGATCCTGGACCCAGATCATTCCCAGTGAATTAAAACATGAAGATAAAGTCCTGATCTTCTTTGTAGATAGTTTAAGATTTCATCATTGACAAGAACCAGAAATGTACATCACTATGTTGATATCTATGCTTTTATTGTGGCGGGATTTTAATTTTCCGGAAGCTGTCAGATTGTGTCGTGAGTGGAAAGAGACAAACACCAAGACTTCAATCATATTAACATGTTAGTTAATAAGCAGCTTATTATGGATTTATTACCTATTAATTAATAAATAATATGAAGTGTTACCAACACATTTCTAAAGCTCAGACAGGAAGCTGTCGTCACACACACACACACACACACACACACACACACACACACACACACACACACACACACACACAGGCCGAGCCTCTCGGGTTATTTTGGGGGTCAGCTGTTGTTCGTCCCGTCAGCAGGACCTCCTCCTCCTCCTCCTCCTCCTCCTCCTCCTCCTCCTCTCCTTCCTCTGCCTCTCTCTGACTCCTCTTCACCTCCTCTCTCCTTCACTGATCTGGTAAGACTTTTCTCTCTCTCGTTTGTCTTCATGTTGTGTTTGTGTCAGTTCTCAGCTTTTCCTCATAGACGTTGAAATGTTGGAGCACCTGAAGTTAAAGCTGCTCGTCTCGTCTGTAACGTGGCTCAGACACATGGAGGCCGTCCATCACGGCTGCCATGACACAGCACAAGTTGCTTTGTCACAGTCGGTTCTGTAAATATCCGTCCTCGCTTCACCGCTTCACTTATTCTCTAAATTTGATCAAAGTGTTTGTGACAGAAACGTGTGACACGTCTGAGACAGCGACACTTTGTTGTAAACACGTCGATATCTCAGAAACATTTTCAGCTGGAAAGATTCATCAACTCTTCAGGTTTTACAAACAGTCTTTGTTTTTCTGAAAGTTACATTATTTCCTGTTTATCTCGGCTCTAATTTCTTACACAGAAGCTGAATGTGAAGGGTGACATGGCGACTGTATGTCCTGTAGTCAACAGAACAAGAAGAAAACCAGGCTGAGTCCTGATCACATCCAGATTCTTTAAACAACGCTCCACATTCATTTGAACTGAACTCACTTTATCTGTTCTCGGTGGTGTTTCTATTATTGTGTCCACCCTCCGTTGCTTATGACTCATGGTATGAACACGTGTTCTGAGGATAAATTCATCAGGTAGAGACGAGACCATGACGAGGTGTTTACTCTGACGAGGCTGACAGCTTGAAATTCAGCAGGCCGGACTGTGATTGGTTGTGTAACTTAGTGGGTGGAGCCTGAGGAGGGGGGGGGCGGGGCATGAAGCAGGTAAACAGGTAAAGTAACTGAAGTTACATAAACACACAAAAAATGTTTCCTACTGTGTGTGTGTGTGTGGAAGTATGACCATATTTGGACGCTCTCAGAATAGGGACTATAACAGCTGTGTGTGTGTGTGTGTGTGTGTGTGTGTGTGTGTGTGTGTGTGTGTGTGTGTGTGTGTGTGTGTGTGTGTGACAGAGTGGGGGCTGGTTGGCTAATTTTAACTTAGCAGATACAATAACGGTGGCAGCCGTCATGTTGCGACAGAGCAGATAAACACACACAAACACACACTGCAGGACAAACACACACACACACACACTGCAGGACAAACACACACAAACACACACTGCAGGACAAACACACACACACACACAGCTCCAGCTGTCATGGATTTGTCGTCACACTGAAACATTTTAAAGCGTCAGGTCGTCACTGAAATCACTGATTCATTCTCAGGAGAGTCAGAAATATCCAACAAACTTCATGAAATCAGTTTTTCAGAACTTTGTTAGTCCAACGATCCAGAAACCCAAAGCTGGTCGGGTTGTTCGAAATAAAAATGAAAATATTTCCAATATTTATGCACCTCAAAGTTAGGGTTAGCCTCAGATTGTTCATGCTCTGGGGACCATGACAAGGCCTTTAAGTATTCAGACCATGAGTAAGTGTACTTAAAGGGACAGTCACCATATATCTCCAGGTTGAGTCAAAGTCTTTCACCTGGATTTGAAGGTGGACGTTTGTTCCAGCTCTGTAACTGAATCCAGCTCCATGTTTAGTTTGAGTCCCGGAGGAGCTGAGAGACAGAGAGCGTTCAGATGCTGAAGACAGTCAGATATTTTGGTCACTGTCAGACTTTACACTCTATTCTCTGACACACTGAGCTGGTGTCATGTGTTCTCCTGGCCTCTGTTTGCAGTCGAGCAGCAGCTGAGGGTTTTTTATGGAGACCAGATCATCACTCGGATCTAACCTCTGATCCTGTTTCTAAGAAGATTGGTAGAAAGATTTCAGAATGGATTTTTGGTGTTCGGACGCAGAAACTTTTACAATCATCTCAGTTTTTTTTTGTTTTGTCTGCATTCAGGTGGAGAAAGTTCAAACTCATCATCATCATTTCTTTGTCCAATCCCCTGACAGAGTCACTCTGTAAAAAGGCAGCATCGTCTGCGTAGAGGTTGATGTTATTATGTTAATGCTTGATTCACCTACACAGAGTTTAGTTTCAACTATTTTGCTCCGTCTGTGGATTATTTACCTGACCACGGTGTTTTTGTGACTAAACCAAATCTGAACCTCAGTGGTGCAAATGTTACAAATAAACTGACTTCAGTCTTATTTTGTATAATGTGGTCGGATGGATTGAACTGACTCTGCCTTACAGAGAGGCACCGCAGGAGTTCACAGGCTGATTATCTGACTATATATAAATCCATGTTCCATTAATAACATGACAGCCTGCTGTGATCCGTCTTATTAGACGGGATTAAAAGATTAATACCAGATGTGGATTTAGCTGACAGATATCTTTAGTTTGTTGATCACATGTTTCATACAACAGAAGATATAATGTACTGTTCATACCTTCACAAACGTCCTTTCACTCGATTA
The DNA here is from genome assembly GCF_000972845.2 of Larimichthys crocea. Taxonomy (NCBI): domain Eukaryota; kingdom Metazoa; phylum Chordata; class Actinopteri; family Sciaenidae; genus Larimichthys; species Larimichthys crocea. The sequence goes on along the minus strand of NC_040016.1, from coordinate 22,803,103 downwards.
TTCCAGAACGCTGAGGATGGAGACGTCGGTGAAAGCAGCTGAAGTGTTGATGCCCCCTCAGCCCGACATGGATGCTGAAAGCGAAGCTCCTCCTGCAGCCTGTGCCGCCTCCTCGGACTTCTTCGACCCCATGGAGGAGTTCAGCAGGCGGCTGGAGGACATCATCAGCACCTACGGCTCCGCAGCCAGTGTCATGGACCGACAGGTGAGGTTAAAAACAAACATGAAGATGAATTTCAAACTATGGGAACATCGGTGTGAATGAAGTCTTGTTTGATTCAGAGTGTGGTGGATGCAGAGATGGAAAAGATGAAGACCGAGACAAAGGAGGACATTGCAGCTGCCATGGAGACAGGTGAGACAGCAGCAGGATGATGATGAGTCTTGTCCATTATCTCGAGATAATCTGACTTTTACTCCAGAACACTGGAGCCTACAGGAAACTGCACTCACAGCTCTTCCTCTACTCCTTCTGTCCGTCTTGGTCTGCAGAAGTCTCTCTCGTCATGCAGAGTTTGAACAAACTCTCGTCTCCAGAAGAGAAACTTGAAGATCTGGTCAGGAGATACGCTGAAGTGGTGAGAGTCTTCAGAAGTCTTGGAAGTGTTGTCATGTATACAGCTGAGACAGTGTGTGTTTGTGTGTGTGCAGGCCGCCCTGCGGCGCTGTGATGACAGGAAGCTGTGCGTCCTGCAGCAGAGGTTGTCCGTCCTGCTCGACGAGCGGCAGCAGCTGCAGGCCGACAGTCGCAGCAGCGTCGCCGCTCGCAGCAAACTGGAGGCTCTGTGCAAAGAGCTGCAGAGACACTACGACGTCCTGAGGGTGCGTACCAGCAGCTGGAGGGTGGATGAACTGAGCAGTGACTTTATATTTGACATAATTCTGCAGAGCAATCTGACGACTGAACCTCTTTTCTTTCACCACCCTTCACCATCCATCCACCCTCCAGGAGGAGACACTGAAGCGCTGCAGGGAGGACGAGGAGAAGAGGAAGGAGATGACCGGCCACTTCCAGATGATGCTGACAGAAATCCAGGCTCAGATCGAGCAGCACAGCGTCCGGAACGACAAGCTGTGCCACGAAAACACCAACCTGACCGACAAACTGGAGAGCCTCATGGGCCAGTGCGAGCTGAGGGAGGAGGTGAGGTCAAAGGTCATCACTTTGATTTCTGGATTAACGGATCAAGCGATTAACATAACTCTTCTTCTTCTTCTTCTTCTTCTTCTGCAGAATTTGGAGAAGATCAACAAGCGCCGTGACCTGCAGCAAAAACTGACTGAAGCCAAACTGCAGCAGGCCAACGCTCTGCTGAGCGAAGCCGAGGAGAAACACAAGAGAGAGAAAGAATACGTGAGTTTGAACAAAGTGCACACCTGGAAGACGAGTCGACAGGTGTGCACACAGGTGGACCTGCAGGAGGAAACTCTGTTTTCAAAAACACCAGACTTAGAACTTCACTCACAGATTCTGGTGAAACTCTGAGTCGCTGATGTTGAACAGCTGACTGACCCAGATAACAGAGGTTCCTGTTTGCACCATGGTCTCATCATTTATTATCACTCACATCGTTTTTCACATTATTCTGATGTTTCAATGTTCAAGCCGATGTTTTCTTTTCCTGCTTCATAAATGAACTGTCATCTTGTTTAAAGTTGATCTACCATCATTGGTCTGACTTCTTCAAGCAGTCATCGTTGCATTGATTGACTGTGTATTGTCTTTGTCGCCGTAGTTGCTTAGGGAGGCTATTGACAAAACAAAGAAATGCTGTGCTATGAAGGAGCAGGAGCTGGCCATGAAGAAGAAGGTAAAGAAACGTTTGTAACGTCTCCGTCTGTTCTCTTCTAACCAGTTACTGGTTCAGGCCGCTGAGTGGAAACTTCAGGCTCAGACATACAGAGAGCAGGGGACTGTGATGCAGGCACAGGTGAATATTCACTGAACAAACTAACATGCTGACAGCAGGGACAGGTAGCAACACACCTGGAAGTTTAACGGGATGACAGAAAACGAAATGTTTCATGTGTTCAGTTAACCGGTGAATTAGATTTTCTGTCTCCTCCAGAAAATAACTTCAGTCTAGTTTTATTGAACGTCTAACAAACATTGGAATAACCCTTGAAAAACCAAACAACTCTGCTCGACAGTTACACAAAATGACGTAATCTGTCGGGGCTGACGGGATTATTCATATTTCCATCTTTGATCCCCAATTTTAAAGTTTGAATTAATTTCATTAATCAATATCTCAGACATGTGGATAGATTTGTTTTTATTTATTCAGTTTTTTTTAATTGCAAAATTGTTTTTTACTAAAGAAATAAGACTTCATCTTTATCCTTATTTAAAACCCTAGATATTTATTTATTTATTTATTTATTTATTCTAATAAAAAATGATTGCACATATCCAAATGCTCAAAAGACAGAAACTCAACTCTGAACTCAAACGAATACAGATAAAATGGTCTCAGGGTCACAATTAGTTATATTATGTGTATTATAATAAATATATATAGTTATATTATGTGTATTATAATAAATATATATAGTTATATTATGTGTATTATAATAAATATATATAGTTATATTGTGTATTATAATAAATATATATAGTTATATTGTATTTAGTGCTGTCAAAATTAACGCGTTAATTTTGTCGATTAATTTTAAAGAATTAACGCGTTAAAAAAAATTAACGCAATTAACGCGGTTTTGTTTACTTCCGGTGGCGGCCGCCATTTTGGATGTGGCAAAGTAGAGCTTTGTTTCCCAGATATATTAGTGTGTGTGTGTGGTGTATAAGAGGCATTAACTTAAAGCCCTCACGGAGACTGCGCCTGGGCGGTCGCCACACATTGCCCATAGCTAACAACCGGCCCTGCTTGTATTAGTTTACGGGCAGATCTGCCACATCCATATGGCGGACACGTTAACGTATCGCAGCACGGACCACCTGCTCAATTGCGGCGTCTGTATATATTGTCTATGATCTTCCTAACTAAAGGAGAGTCTATGGCGGAAAGTGGATAGGACGGACTTTAGGGGAACATTTCATTTAAAAGTTCCTGACGCTTGTCAAAAACAAGGCAATTTGCAAAGTTTGCAAAGCCGAATTTAAATTCCACAGAAGTAACATGACTTTAACATATCACCTCAAAGCAAAACAACCTGCTGAAATTACCTCCACGGGACCTCGCCAGTCTACACTACAGGAGTGTGGCACTCGTCAGTATATTTCCTCATTCTGGCTTTTTTCTATTTGCACTGTGCATATGTGCACCCTAATCCAATAAAATGAATAAATTTAAATATACTTTCTCTGTGTTTATTCTACATTAATTTGATCATTTTACATAAATAAATATTCATTATAAGTTTCAGTCTTAGAAAAATGCATTTAATTTATTGATACGTTTATTCATAGATTAATCGCGATTAATTACAGAATTTTTTGCGATTAATTAGTTAATTTTTTTTAATCGATCGACAGCCCTAATTGTATTATATAGTATAAAGTTCTCGTAGTGCAGTTAAAAGTTCCCTGCCAGTGTTTTTTATTGTGTCTGATGTTCTTGGATTCATCTTCCTGCATTAATGTTTAACGCTGAGCTCATTTAAATACTACTTTAATGTACAGCAATGCATCATGGTCTGTAAGATCATGATGTTTGTCTGTGACGATAATTAGAGTTTATTTATTATTTGCAGGGTTTTCATTGGACAGCAGGTGGATGAAGAACTGTAATCTGAAAAGTAACTAGTAACTTAAGCTGTAGAGTAAAAAGTATAATAATAAGTCATTTCAGAAGTCTCTGTGACTTTGACTCAGACCGGACCTCAGGCACTTTTTGAGTTCGGCGCTGTGAGGTCACTGAGTTCAGTTTCTCAGTCAGGTTGGATCCTCGTTTATTTTTTATTATTTAGCATGAATGATTAACGGCCTCCAGCAGTGTGTGTGGCTCGTGCTTAATGACTGATGTAAACTGTAATTCGTCACTTACAGATCCAAAACTCAGTGTTTGCCGAGGTTTAGACCCAAAATCAGGTTCTGGTTCTTCAAACATTAATTATCAATTATCTGCCTGTGTTGGGCTGTTTTTTATTAATTGTGGTTTTGTCTTCTTGAACAATGTTTCCATTGAGTTTTTCAAGAGCAAAGTCACATTTAATACAAGTAGAGACAAACATAAACATAAACTTCAGCCTGAAAAGATCCAGGGTGTTAGATTTATGGGGCTCTATCTATAGAAAATGTTTTTTATTAGTTCATAGCCTTCATCTTTAAGAAATGTGTCCTGTGAACATGCAGGAACAACCTGATGAATATTAGAAGACTCTCGTCTCTCTGTCTGTCCACAGCTGACCCTCTACGCTCAGAAGTTTGACGAGTTTCAGGAAACTTTGTCCAAAAGCAACGAAATCTACGTCCGCTTCAAGAAGGAGATGGATAATGTAGGTGCTGCATGATGGTGTGGGTGTGTCTCTGTCTTTATAAATGTTTTAAAATTAAAGATCTCAAAGTATCTTTACTGTATTTCTGAAAGAAAATCCGCCCATTAGAAGTCTGAGAACCCAAATATGTCAAAGTCCTCTTACAAACGGGACTCCTGCATCTCACTTTGAGATGTCCATGTCTCGAGTTCCTAGAGACGTGGACAGGCTCAAAATATCTTCCTCCTTCTAGATGTCTGACAAGATGAAGAAAATGGAGAAAGAGTCAAATCTGTGGAAGACGAGGTTTGAGAACTGCAACAAGGCTCTGAATGACATGATCGAAGAGGTATGTAGACCCAGTATCCTCCCAGTAATCATAATCTGATACGGCTTGTACAGTTTTCTGTACAGTCCAAAAGTGATGCTAGAGGGAACCAACAGCGTTTTCCTTCTGTTCCAGAGAAACGAGAAAGGCAAAGAGTACGAACTGTTCGTCGTGAAGATCCAGAAGCTGGAGAAGTTGTGTCGTGCCCTGCAGGAAGAGAGGGTAGTCCTCTACAACAAGATCAAGGAAGTCCGCCAGGCTAATCTAAACGTGGCAACAATTGTCTCTGCCAGCTCTAAACCTGAAGACGTCCCCGAAGCTGAGGGTGAAGACAAATCTGCTCTGCTGATGGAGCTCCAGGAGATCGAGAAGGAGGACCCGATCTTAACGAAGGACATGAGCCGTCTGAGAGAAGAGCAGGCCAAGCTCCAGGAGTTTGCCGCCTCCCTGTTAGCCACACCCAGCTACAACGATGACGATGAAGGAGGTAATGATGAGTTAGATCCTGAAGAAGACGCGATGGCTTCTGCGTTCTCCCAGTTCCAAACCAAAACTAAGGTCAAAGAAGAGGCAGTTTCAGTCCCTGAGCAGGTTGTAGAAGTAAAATCAGAGGTACCAGAACCGGTTCTGCCACAGCCAGATACAGCTGAGGAGGTTCAAGAACCAGCCGTGTCACCACCAGAACCTCCAACACCTGCAGAGAAGACTTCTGAAATTACACCAGCAGACGCAAAACCAGAAGCAGTAGAAGTTCAAACCCAAGAGGAGGACAAAGAGGTGCAACCTGTCCAATCAGATGAGGCGACCCAGCAGCAACCTGCAGAACCACTACCAGAGTCCGAGCCTGAGAAAGTCAATCCACCAACAGACCTGAAACCAGAAGCCGCAGAGGCTGAGCCTTTGGTCGAGGCCGCTGAGGTCAAACCAGTGATCCCAGAGGAAGAACAGAAGGACCAGGCTGAAGCAGGACAAGCACCAGAAGAAGAACCGGAAAAGAAGCAAACCCCAAAGAAAAAGAAGAAGAGGAACGTCAAGAATGTTAGCTAAAGCTGTGTGTGTGTGTGTGTGTGTGTGTGTGTGTGTGTGTGTGTGTGTGTGTGTGTGTGTGTGTGTGTGTGTGTGTGTTAGCTGTGTGCGTAGCTGCTTTTACAACAGTCAAAATCTTTAGTTTGTCTCAACTGGTGCAGCTGCAGCTCAGGTTCTTCTCCAGATTCAATTCACCAGATGAGGACGGACAAATAAAGCGACTGTGTGTCACAGTCTGAAAGTTTAAACCAACGTTTAGTTTGTCCTGCGAGAACCAAGAGAAGACGGAGAAACATGTTTAAAGAGTCAAAGTCATCAGTCGCTTCCATGCCAGTTAAACTGCAGTGTCACTTTTTAAAACGAGACATCACGAAGCATTGAAACGCCAATAAAGTTTGTTTTTTTTGACAATTTTACACATTTGTGTTCAGTTTTTTCTGTAGAAGTAATATTAGCTGGGAATTTTCAAACTTTCCATGGGAATTAACAGGAATAAAGTGGGAATTTACCCTCTAACAGGGAACTCAAGTCCAGTTGTGGAAAATATATTTTAGCATGATTTGACTAAAACCTACACAGGTTCTGTTTTCAGTCTGCAGGTAAAAATGAGTGGAAATATATTCCTGATGTTACAGTTCAACAAAATGTCCAAGAGGTGGAGCCGTCACCTGCACAGGTGAAGGTTTCACGCCTGTCTGTTATTATATTCAGACCGCAGTACAGTGTTACGGCCACTAGATGGAGGCAGTCTTCTTCACATCACCTCTGTATGACTGACGTTTCAAGGCATTCCTGGAGAAAATTCAAGGCGATGTCTGTGATGTAAATGAGCACTTTAAGGTCTCCTCTGGGTGAAGATCACCTGATCATCATTTAAGGTCAATAATGAAGAGACAGCACAGGTGATAATTAAATCTAATTAACTCACAGAAACTCCCCCCAGCTGATTACTCACATATAGTAACATTTTATATTGCAAGTTTTATGAATTATTTGAGGCGTCATCTCATGTAACTTTTGGTGAAAATGACCCAGAGTGTCGTCGAATAATCGAATCATTGTGAACGGAAAGCAGAATTATTCTGACATTAAGATTCTTTAAACAGCAGAAAAATCTTTTTTTCCTCAAAGGCTCAGAGGTGACTGTCAGACATCTGAGCCAGAAAAACGTTAACGAGTAAGAGTTAACGATTATTCAGAGAAAGAAGTACAAAGGGTTTTTAAAATGTACGATAAGAGCCTCAAAGGAGGAGCAGCAGGAGGAGGTGGAGACGTGGAGGAGGAGCGTTTGATTGGAGGCAGCAGAAGTTTTGAAGTGCTCGACCTTGTGACAGAAGATAAGAGTCGATTTAATGAGCCACTGATTCATTAAGTTAAAATCTTAAATGAACTTACACACACACACACACACACACACACACACATTTAACAGAAACCATGTGAAGAGATCTTCAGGTACCTGCCTGCACACGGGTCACGGCACATTCAGGGATCACAGAGACAGGTCTGTCCTTCACTTCAGGGTCAGGTCGTTACCCACAGCTTTCACAGACGTCAGCGCCGGTCCTGGCCACATTTGCGCCCTGGGCGAACACCCACATTGCCCATAGCTAGGACCGGCCCTGACAGACGTGGACGTGGACTGATTTTCAGGAACACATCAGAGCTCTCAAAGCACACACTCCCACACCCTGAACACAAGTCTTCAGTCCACGGGAGGTTTCAGCAGCTGCAGCTCGTTCACGTTAACGTTCAGCCTGTGCTGCAGCTTCAGATCCCGACAGAGTGAGAGTTCAACGTGAAGCTATCTGCAGGAAACATGCGTGGCACTCGACTCCGTGCAGGAGGAAGTTTCTCGTGTGGCGGTGATTAAACTAAGCCGAGCTGTTTTCACCGTCATGAAACATGTGGATGACAGACAGGAAGAGTCCTACCTGCTCACCTTTGTTTAATCCACACACACACCATCAAACCATCCCTGAAAATAACCAGCTTTACTCACCACAGAGACGTACCAACACTGATAAAGTCTGACTCACACTCGATGTTTCAGTTCATCCCAAAGGTTCAAGAAGCTTCTGTGAAATTACAGCTCTGCAAACTCACAATTAGTGCAGCAGAGTGAAGGAAAACTACTCTGAGCTTAAACACAGAGTGGTTGGATGGTTGCAGAGAAATCACAGTTATATCGGTTTGTTCTTCAGATAACTCATCACAGACGGGTTCACGTTTCCTATAATCACCATCACTCGACTCAGAGTTCGTGTATCTGCAGTGTTGTAACTGTCATCACCTTTACCTGCTTCAAGCACGGCTGCAAGTCGCCTACAACAGGTCCAGAACCAGGTCCAGAGAGAGGACAGCCACCTGAAACAGTAAAGGGACTTTCCCTCAAGCAGACGGCTTCAAAGTGTGGTGCTGCTTTTATGAAGAGAGTTACATTTTTTCATGTCGTGCAACAAAACTGAACAAAGAAACAAACTGAGCCAGAACATCACGAAAGCTCTTTAAACGACTCTGCAAATGAACCGGAAGCATAAATCAGTGTGTGCTACTGCGGCTCCAGGCTGTCCAACAGTCAGAACATAAAATATAATCACTGTCAGTCGAGGTCTGACACTCAGAAAGCATCAAATAACAGAAAGCATCAAATAACAGAAAGCATCAAATAACAGAAAGCATCAAATAACAGAAACCATCAAATAACAGAAAGCATCGAATAACAGAAACCATCAAATAACAGAAACCATCAAATAACAGAAAGCATCTGTCTCAATGCCACACAAGTCGTTTTAATGAATGTTTGCTACGTGCTGCATGTTGCTGCCCAGCAGCGTGATTCAGAGCTGAATAAAAAGATTAACACTCTTCACCTCCGTCAGACTCAGAGTTTCTGTCCGACAGCTGCTGCACTTCAGAGGAAATCCATATCACACCGGGGGAGCTGCTGGTTACTGATTTCCTGTGAGGACCAGAATGAGTTTTAAAGTGTCGCCTGGAAATGACTCATTTGTTTTTCAAATTACGCTCTTAAAGAAATATGACAGGACCATGTTCAGAGGTTATGAGGACGTGTTTCCAACTGGGGTCCAGATCAGGTCTTGGGTCCGTTGTCATTGTCAGGGTTTGTTCACACTGATTTCTTTCTCCGCCCACGCTCGCTCCACCTCCTCCGCCTGCAGGGCTGCAGCCTGAACAAGACCTTCAGATCCAGATCTACACTCTGTTCCTGTGTTTGTGAGTCTGTCATTATCGATGCAGTCTGTGATGGTGTTGTCTCTATTGAACTCCTTCCAGCTCAGTGCACAGCCAATTATGTGCATCAGGACTGATGGAGACATTATCCACTGTAATGGACACACAGACACAGTACGAGGCTCACGAAGCAGACTGTGGCTCGTGTACTTCAGACATCAGATATAATTCTTTGGAACGATGATGATCTGATCGGACGGCTGGCTGTAGTTTTGTAATTTCTGCCTGTCAGACCTTCAGGACAATCTGACATGATGCTCAGTCGTGAGCGTCTGCGGTCCTGTTTCAGGAGCAGTCCACGTTCACAGGCTGAATATAGCTCGAAATTTGAATCTTTATGCACTGAAAGAAGCTCATAACACGTGACGGGGGAGTCCTGCTCGACCGCAGGACTCTGATGAGCGAGCATGAGGCGGTCATTTTGTTCAAGAGGTTGATTTAGAGACAGATGATACCCAGAAAACCCTGACAGGATACTGCTCACTGCTGGTTCAGAGGTTGTGTTGGCAGACTAAATAACAAAAGATTGGCTGCACAAGTTTATGACTCTGCAGTGTCTGACTCACTTTTTCATTGTATAAAGAAACCTGAAACTCCTCCAAACCATCAATCAAACCATGATTTACATCCACTGTCCCATGATTTAACAAATGTATGACATGATGTCCAAACATTTGAAAATCTTTGAGGCTTTAAAGTGTAAAGAAATAAATTCACGTGTCCTAAACGTTTGGCTTAAAGCTTGTTCCTTTCTGTGGGTGAGAGTCGAGTCAGCTCAATTAATACATCTCTGCTAACTGTGTGAAATCACTCAGTGTGAATAGTGCTGCTGCAGCTCGAAAAATTACTAATGAAGCGCCTCAGCTTTGACTTTGAACGCTCTCTGCAGGATCAATACTTCACTGCACCTGCTGGAGGTTCACGAGGTCCATAGAAGCTGCTGACTGCTGGGCCTGAAAACCTCCTCTTCCTCCCCCGGTGGTCCAGAACTCCTGTGGTACAAACACTAACAGTCCCCCGGCTAACAGACTGAGCTAACATGAACTAACTTCTCTTCTCCTCTGCCATCATGTCCATAGAGGCTGCTGGGCCTGGTTACCTCCTCTTCTTCTTCCTGGTCGTCCATAACACTCAGTTCGTCGGGTACCCGTCGCTCTGAGCTCACCGCCAAGCTGACGAACTGAGCTAACATGAGCTAACAGCAGCTAACAAACGGAGCTAACAGCAGCTAACAAACGGAGCTAACAGCAGCTAACAAACTGAGCTAACATGAGCTAACAGACTGAGCTAACATGAGCTAACAGCAGCTAACAGACTGAGCTAACATGAGCTAACAGCAGCTAACAGACTGAGCTAACATGAGCTAACAGCAGCTAACAGACTGAGCTAACATGAGCTAACAGCAGCTAACAGACTGAGCTAACATGAGCTAACAGCAGCTAACAGACTGAGCTAACATGAGCTAACAGCAGCTAACAGACTGAGCTAACATGAGCTAACAGCAGCTAACAGACTGAGCTAACATGAGCTAACAGCAGCTAACAGACTGAGCTAACATGAGCTAACAGCAGCTAACAGACTGAGCTAACATGAGCTAACAGCAGCTAACAGACTGAGCTAACATGAGCTAACAGCAGCTAACAGACTGAGCTAACATGAGCTAACAGCAGCTAACAGACTGAGCTAACATGAGCTAACAGCAGCTAACAAACTGAGCTAACATGAGCTAACAGCACCTAACAGACTGAGCTAACATGAGCTAACAGCAGCTAACAGACTGAGCTAACATGAGCTAACAGCAGCTAACAGACTGAGCTAACATGAGCTAACAGCAGCTAACAGACTGAGCTAACATGAGCTAACAGCAGCTACAGCTGTCAGCAGTTTACTTCACTGTCCATCATAAACTCTGTAAATCACAGAGAGTTGAGGCGGAGCAGCCGGAGGACATCAGAGGGAAAACCAGAAAACATTTCCTCCATAAAATATGATCCAGTTTCAGCAGAATCAGTGAAATAGTTGCTGCTTTGTGACTTTATATGAAAATAAATTCTTTCACAAAGCAGGTCTCAGTGCTTATTTCCTGTAAGTGAATCTGTACTTTTTTTCTCAAACAGGAGCCGCTCGGAGCCAAAAACCTGAAATGAGTCTAAAAGCCTCTTCAGAGATGAAATCACGGCCTGTTCTGCTGAGGTCCAGAATAGAGGCTGTTTGTCTGAACTGGAGCCAAATTCAATTCACTTTCCGTGAGAAGTTAAAAGCATGGTGTCAATGTGTCGTCGCTCTGCCTCTGTTTCACTTCACCGTCATCTTCTCATTCAAACTCCTCAAACCAATAAACGAGTTTCAGTCTCTGCAAATGGTTCATTATCAGCAGCCGGACAACCTGCAAATGGCACATTACGACCAGGTCTGTGTGTGTGTGTGTGTGTGTGTGTGTGTGTGTGTGTATGTGTGTGTGTGTGTGTGTGTGTCTGTGTGTGTGTGTGTGTGTGTGTGACGGACAGTTTTCAGATGGATTTTCCAGCAGTAAAGTGCTGAGTGGGTCTATTAGCAGGACAATTTTCTCCTGATTTCTAACTTGTCTTTCAGCCCTCCTCCTCCTCCTCCTCCTCCTCCTCTTCCTCCTCTTCCTCCTCCTCCAGCACCAGATCTACTTTACACTCTTCCCTGTGGGTGTATGTAGAGATGCAGTAGTGCCCCTGAGCAAAGCATTAACCCCCCGCTCAAAATAAAACAAAATGAATTCAGCTTTTTAAACTTGATTCTTCTGTTTGTTGAAGAAACATCTTTAAGTAGAGTGTGTGTGTGTGTGTGTGTGTGTGTGTGTGTGTGTGTGTGCGTGCATTGCGACATTTCGCTCGTTTCCTTTTCGTGGTCTCAGACCGTGTGAAACTGCAGACTGCTGTCCGCTTGTGTCACGTCTCAGTGATGAAATGAGTTCACAGTAAGTGAAGAAAGAAAGAAAGAAAGAAAGAAAGAAAGACAGAAAGAAAGAAAGACAGAAAGAAAGAAAGAAAGAAAGAAAGAAAGAAAGAAAGAAAGAAAGAAAGAAAGAAAGAAAGAAAGAAGCCTGTGATGTGACTGTTCACTGTCAGCTCTGATAATACAAACAGGATGCAGCAGACTGAAATGTCAGTTTGAGCGTTTGTGCAGGAAGTGATTGACACGTCGACCGTCACGTTTTGGTTTCACTGCAGCAGAAAACAGAAGTCACATATTTAACATATTTATTTAGCACAAAACTGAAAGCATGCACACAGCGTTAACACAGAGAGACGTCACAGGCTGTTCTACTTTGTAAGATGTGAATTCAAGGAAGGAGTTTAACAGATCACGAGCTTTGTCTGTGGTCAAACATCAAACTTCAAACAGGGACGCTGTGCAAAATATGAATTAAAACAGAATGCAACGACTTTTAAACCAATATTCAGATTAATACTGAACGAGCAGAGAGATGCGACATTTCAGCTGACTCAACGTTTGAATGAATTTCTGGATTTCACCGTCTACAATCCAGAATATCATCCAAAGATTCAGAGAATCGGAGAAATCTCTGCACGTGATGAACAAGAACCAGAACCAGCACTGACTGTCCGTGACCTCCGACCCATCGGGTAGCAGTCCACATTTTTTAAATGTTGGACGCTGTGTCCTCCAGATAACATGAAGGTTTAAAGCATGCACAGTAAATATGATGAGGGTAAAGTAGCACAAAGATTTAAGCAGATAATTTAGATCACAGAATAAATATCATATGTCAGACTGCTTCATAGCCTTGTTGATCCAGTTGAGTTTGTCCTCTGACAGAAGAGAGTACACTCCAGGCTTTTTGAGAAGGCCACACCTCCGTCCGAAAGAAGTAACTCCGACGAGCCTCCCATCGCACAGCAGTGGCCCTCCTGAGTCCCCCTATGGACAGAACAAAGACATGACATGTCACATATGAACATGCTACATAGATACACATACATGCAGCTTCAGTCAACGAGGTCAATGAAACACCCGCGAACTGCAACCACTTCACCCTACATGAGCAAAGCTGACTGGAAGGGAACCTGCAGCTTGAAGACTAGGACGGCCGTATTTGATGAGCTGATGTTGATGAAGGCGTTCTTACCTCACAGGTGTCAGCCGTGTTACTGCCGTCTGAACCAGCACATATCATGCTGCTGGTGATGACAGGCTTCAGGTTGTAATATTCAGGGGAGTTGCACTTCTGCCTGTCGATCACAGTCACGTTGGTGGACATCAGGACGTCCGACATTTTCTTGATGACGTTGTTTGTTTTCCCCCATCCGGCCACCAGGCAGCTGGAACCAGCCGCTGGGTCTTTGACCGTCTTACCCAACTTGAGCCATTTCACTGCCTTGGTTTTCTTCACCGGTTTGTTGAGCTGAAATGTAAAAAATGAAAATGACTTACTGATGCTGTGTCGTTTGTTAAATGGGTTAGGGTTTTAGTGTCGTCATACTCGAGCTCAAGAAAACTTTTCAACTGTCATCGTCTCGTCTTGGAATCGATCAGATCCTTACTCGGTCTCAGACAAAGATAACTTTGTTTCAAGACCAGTCAAGACCACAACAAATATCGCTTCCTGTCGAATGCAACTCTGAATGAAACGAGTGGGACCACATGTGACGTACGAGGGTTGCAGTCTGTCAATCTTCTTATGCATCTTTGCAGGATTTCTGTGATGGTCACGATGGCGTCGCCTTACCTTGAGCAGCATGAGGTCGTGAGCGTTGTCTTTGGCGTCGTAACACGGATGAGGAACTCTCTTCTTGATGCGTCGGACCTGCCTGGTGTCATTTTCATTTCCTTTGATGGAGTGAACACCCAGCAGAACCTCCTTCACGCTGCAGGAGCAGATCAAAGTTCACATGTAGGAGATGATGAAATGATGACGATGTTCCTCTGAAGTGTTTTGTGGTTTCTTGAAATGAGTCAGTCATAATGTCTTTGAAATGAAACAACGTAACAAGAAAAATCGTTCCTATAAGTAGATTTGAACAATATTTAGAGAGATCTGCTAAATATGAGAACTGACTTTACTTCACTGAACTGAATCTCGATGGTCTTGTTGCATCAGATCATTGCTGTTGTTTGGTTGTGGTTCTATTATTAACTAGATGAATCCACCTCGGAACGATTGTGGTACACTGACCTCTGAAATGAATCAGTTTACATCTCTGTACATGTTGATCTTACCCAGCACAGTGGGCAGCAGTCAGGACCCAGTCTGGACTGATCAGGATCCCTCCACAGGGCGGAGTCCTCAGCAGAGCCATGAAAGGCATCGAGTGTGGCGGCTTCACTTCTGTCCCACCGATAATCTCAGAGCCACGACCTGCAGCAGAAAACCAACAAGTCAAGACCAAGACCAAGTCCTTTAGGAAGTCTTAGAAAGATCTTGAGATCTTGAGCACTGCAACGCTGCAGTTGAATCAGTGTAACCAGATAAAACCAAAGTTTGTAATTCACGTCTCACCTGACTGGACAATGAGGAGAAGGACACAGACAGAGGAAGTCCAGAGGCCGAGCATGTTGTCTTATCTCAGTCTTTGGTGTGAATGCACTGAAACCCACCTCGACTCACACACTCAGTGTCTTCATGTTAAACTCAAGGGATGTGGTCTGATCGCAGAAAAGCATGAGTCAGCAGAATGGACGGAAACCTGTGGGTTAGGGTTTGTCACGTAGCGTCATCGTGTGGTTACATGAAGCGAGAGATGCTGCAGACATTTCAGTCTGAGGAGGGTTCAGAAATCTGTCATGTCATGATTCAGAGGAGCTGACGAGCCAGAAATCAACTGACGTGAATGTGATCATATGTTGTACGTTAAAATTAAAACGTTAAAATTATTATTCATATTTCTGTGATTTATATAAATAAATAAATAAATAATTTAGTATTTAAAGTATTTCTGATTCTGATTTGTTGGCCAAAGTTTCCGAGCGTGATCTCAGATTCAGTTTACGGGCTGTTCCTTATCGCTCATTCATGGCTGATTGTAAAAGTTTCTGTGATAAACGAGTTGTTACGCAACTCAGAGAGGCGCCATCAGCACGGCTGCCTGTGGTCTGCTTTCATATGACGGTATGTTAAACAAACCTGTTGCCCTCTGAGCAACACGGTTTGCTTCAGTTGACAAAGTTTTATACACAAATGCCACGAGCAACGCAAACCAGGTGAAGACCAAGGTGACCTGTGACCTCTAACAGTTTCCTGTTTCCTGTCCTGACTGAGCTGATGCAGCCGCCACGTGGCGAGGGAAGCGTCATGAAAAAGATGATTTCATATTGAACGTTCACGACCGACACATCACTGAAGACTCGCTGATGATGAAAGCTCCCCCACATGACATCACCGGCCTCCAGATCAGCCAATAGAGAAATTCAGCTGCAATAGCCACGATTCAACCAGTAGAGGGAGCTCACTGCATATTTACAGCACAACTTATTAAAATATTATGTTAACTAAACTGTGAAAGTATCAGACGAAGATTTTAATGTTTGTCTCAGACTTCATGAATCTCCTCGAGCAGCCGGAGGACAGTCAGAGTCGCCTTTATTTCACAGACCCGGAGGACGATAACGATCTCTGCCATGATGATGAAACATTCAGACGCACACACACACACACACACACACACACACACACACACACACACACACACACACACACACACACACACCTCAGAACACACACCTCAGAACACACACACACACACACACACCTCAGAACACACACGTACTCATACATACAGACATAATGATCCGTGTCATACGTATAAAATAATCCAATCATGTCCACGTGCCGATGTTTTGTGCGGTGAACCTCGTCTGATGGAAACACCATCATCGTCATGGAAACCCCCTCTCTCCCCACACACACACACACCCACATACACCCACACACACACACACACACACACACACACACACAGCACAACAATAGGCATGGCACTGAGTGAGGTCTTTATAAAAAGAGATTTTCAAATAACTGCAGAGCAGATGCTCTTTTTCACTTCATCACAAAGCTGAACACGGGCGATAACTTAAATAAATTAATAAAAATCATTGTACAAATTAAAACAAACAAAAAACTGTGAATTATTGTTGCTGAAAACGCTTCATCACCGTGTTGTGACTCCTCCGCTGGCTGATTTAGTAAATTATTATATTCACATGATGAACGCCGCTCTGCTCTGTGGGCATGGTGTCATTACTGCGGCGGTGGACTGGAACTAAATGCATCTTCACAGACGGTAAAGCATATTTGAGTAACCACAGTCACAGGCTTGTTGGAGCAGCTGATGGAGCTGAGGGTGGAGCAGGAGCACCACCTTCACCAATCAACAATAAATAATCTTCTGATGAGTAATAAACGTCCCAAAACGTTTGAGAAACCTCAGCGTAACCATTGAGGTTCGGGTCTCAGTGTCGCTCCAAAGAGACTTTAAACGATTTGATTTTCATGTTATTAAAGATCTAAAACATTAACATTAAACTTTAGTTTGACTCACAGACGCTAGAAACAGTGGACAGAGCTTCGAATGGCCACCAGGGGGCAACAACACTGGCTGCAAAAACGTGTGTATTGAATCTTATGGAGAAAAAAAAACTTTGACTTGATTTATGACGTTATTTAACAGTTTATCTCTACCTTTAAGTCTTCTTTCACACAGTGTGGTGTTCGTTTTATGAGACAAGACTGAACTCTAAAAAGGTTCCCTGTCTTTATGTTGCTGATGTTTGGAGGTGGATCCACCAACAGTGACAACATGAATCGACTCTGCAGTGTTATTGCTTCATGGCAGGAAACTCTGATGCATTATGAGCGGCACAGCCTGGAAAACGTCTGTGAAATGAGCGTGTACACACAGGACGTACCTTTGACACATGTTTTCAGATCGGTTTTATTCTGCTCAACAAAAACATGAAAACTTCTCGTAGAAAGAAAGAAAATGTTTCTGGTTTTTCATGCACAACACGCGTCAAGACATCTGCTCATTTCACAAAGTTTCACGACTCCAGGCTGCTTTTTTTTTTTTCAACATGCTGCCTCCATCTTCAAACTGAACTGGACTCAAGTCATTTCAGTTGGAAACTGAGTTACACTCACTCCAGATCAAATAAGACAATAACACTGACAAAGACAAACGGACCAACACAACACTTCGATTCTCATGAATGATTCCTGGGAGGAAGTGAAGCTCCGTTTGAACCCAGCTCACTGATTCATGGAGACTACATGAACTCAGAAAAATAATGGTTCTGAAAAGGTTCT
Source organism: Larimichthys crocea (assembly GCF_000972845.2). Taxonomy (NCBI): domain Eukaryota; kingdom Metazoa; phylum Chordata; class Actinopteri; family Sciaenidae; genus Larimichthys; species Larimichthys crocea. The sequence goes on along the minus strand of NC_040016.1, from coordinate 22,785,764 downwards.
CTGGTTCACTTCTTTATTTAGGAGATCTTCACAAACGTTCTGTGAAGGTTCTTCATCTTTATTGAATTTATTTGGTGGTAACACCATGAAATTATTTTCATTATCTGAAGATTGTGGAAACAAATCAATGAAAGAAAGTCAAATAAAATAAATCCAATAAATATCAAGACGAGCTCGTGTTCTTTGACCACAGGTCGACTTCTTACAGTCTGAACTCGGTTCATCTTCTTAAATTTTCAGCAGAACCATTAAAAACGGGTTCTTCACCTCTAAATCTGTTGGGTCCACAAAGAACTTTAGCAAAACAAGGTTCTTTAGGAACCATGTTCAACATGGAACTCTTAAAGGTTCTTCAAAGAACCTTTAAGAGTTCTTTAAAGAACCGTTCTTGTATCACTCCAAAGAACCATTTTTGGTTCCAGTTAGCACCGTTACTTCACTGAGTGCAGTGTGTCTTTAATTTAAACATGGTTCCATGTTCAGCTGAACTGCTGTGAAAGAAGATTAATTAATTAGAATGAATTCGTTGGAATTGAACTCTCGGTTTTCCTGATAATTGGTATCAAATTAAAATGGTTATTTCCAGGAAACATTAAAGGAAATTATTGGGAAGTTGTGGAAGTGTGAAATAAATCTTAATTTTCTCGATTTTACAGATGTGACCTACAATAAACTGATCCGGCTCAAATTATTCAAGAAACGAGCGTCTGTAAAGAGTTTATGTCAGCTGCCTCATGAAACTTGACAAATACATTCATGCACTTTTGGCATCTTGGATCACATTTACAAAAAGTGGATTCAGTTTTACAAGTTTGGTCATGATCCATGTTGACGGTTACACATCACATACCAACAGTTTATCATGGCGGTGCCCACTGACTCATCATCACCCAAAAAACACCAAACAAACAAGTCACACGTCACGTCATGCTTTAACAAAGATATTCACGTCTTTAGTAAAATGGTCAGAAGAACGTCTGAAGCAGCCGGCACCCTGTTTGCTGCAGCTCGAGGCGGCATCAGATCTTTTGTAGCGTTAAATGAAGTTTGGGGAGTGTGAGAAGAAGAAATCGATAATAATCAACATCACCGGCTGGCAGCTTTTTCTCTGCACACGATCCAAGACGCCTGTAGCTTAAAGAGAGACGATGCAGAAACGATGTTTGATGGAGAGGAGACGAGTGTTTCTTGTCTACAGCTCAACACAGAAATCAAGACGACAAATTCAGCTCGGATACACGACCGACTTTCAAACCGTGTCTATCAAATATTAGCCGGGAACTCTCTGAAGCTAAAGATACAACGAGATACGTAAAGATGTGACGAGCTTCAGTTCAAGTGTGTTTTTGACCTTTAATTAGACAGAGCCGAGCTGCCTGTGATGAACAGGAGCAAGAGAGGAAATCCACATAGAACACAATGAGGCGGCGTCGGTGACGGTGTTCAGAGATCTCAAACGTTGGCACATGAAACTGAAACTACGTTATGCTGTAGTCGTGGTTCGTAGAGTCGATGGAAGTTAACTAACTGACCATAAACCAGGTTGGACAGCTACTTTGATTGACTGGCTAGTTATCTGTTACCACCTCTTTGAAGACGTCGTACAGGTGGAGTCAGCTGTAACTGTACGATGATGAATAAACTGTGCAGGGAGAAAACAGGAACAACAAAATACAACATGACGCCACATGAATTCATACGTTAGTCGCTGATGAAGCAGCAGTAAACCGGCGAGACCGTCGAGCTGCAGGTACAAAACCAGACCCGTGTAAACGTAGCCGGAGATTAGTTCGCATTAGTGTTTAAAGGTTTTAATTCACAGCCGATCAGAAACAACAATTCACCCAGGTTCACACAACCAAACAGAAACTTCCGGCCGCTCCCTGATTCAAAGTGATTTCTGAGTTTCCTACAAGACCTGCTTTTTTTTTTTTTTTGGCTAGCTGGCTAATCAGCGGGGACGCAATCCAAAGCGAATCATGCAACACCGCGATCCCCGCAAGACGCCGCAAAGAGGCAGAAGTTATCAGTGACGGGGCAGCTCCGTCCATGTTCGTTTCATCATCGACGTCATGGACTGTCTTTTATTCTGCCCGTCTCTTTTCTTTCCTCTGATTACTCAGTTTTCATTTCTAGAGTCTGTCCAGGTCTCAGAGCCCTCATGGACTCTGCTGCTCCATGTTATCAATCAAAGGCTCTTTCTTCATAAACTGCAGATGTCTGATGGACCTCCACACCCCGACATAGCTGTCACTAGCTGATGGACCAGAGGTGACGGTGTTCTCCTTTTGTAGGTGCTCCCTCTGCATCTCCTGCACCTCCTTTTCCGTCATGACGCGGGAATTCACGCCCGTCTCTCCGTCTCCTGTCCACACCACTCCATTAGCCATGCCATCCAGCGCTGCCTCCTCCTTCCCGTCACCGCTCAACACTCCCTCCATCTCCGGATTTCCTGGGTCCGCAGCAGGTCCGTCGCCGTTCAGCGGCGGTTTCTCTTGGTACGGTTCACCAGGTGGCGTGCCGTCCTTCCCGGCCTCTTCCAGGTCCTCGTACAAGCTCTTCTTCTTCGTCTCAAAGTATTTGACCACACAGTAGGTGATGGAGCCGATGGTGTTGACCACCACGCCGCCGATGAACAACCTAGTCGGCGCAACGTCATTGAACGCCAACATGCCAACGGTGATGGTGGCGATGCTCTTGACCACGCCGACGAAGCTGGTGGTGACGGCGGAGTTGATGTAGGTGCAGTGCAGCGTGGTGAAGTTCATGGCGCAGCCAATGAAGACGCAGAAGACGAAGATGACTGTGATGTGGGGGTCCTTCCAGCCCTCGTACGTCCACATGTTGATGGTGTCCATGGAGATGAGGGAGCACACGAGGAGCACCTGAGAGAGCGACGGAGAGAAGAAGAGAGTCATGAAAAAGACGAAACAAGACAAGGAGAGAGGAGAGCGAGAGGAAGAGGAGGTACAGACCGGGGAGGCCATGATGGCGATGGCATACTGCGCTGTGAGTGGTCCGTACTCACTGTCCAGACTGGTTTTCTGGATCAGGACCAGGTAGGAGGCGTGGACGATGACTGCCAACACACCGGTGATGTAACCGAAGGGATCGCCGGTGAGATCACCAGCACCTGGAGAGGAAATGAAAAGAAGATTCAAATCGTGAGGACGCAGAATTCGTACGTCTCTTCTCACACAGCAGCAACTATTTCACTGATTCTGGTGAAACTGGATCATATTTTATGGAGGAAATGTTTTCTGGTTTTCCCTCTGATGTCCTCCGGCTGCTCCGCCTCAACTCTCTGTGATTTACAGAGTTTATGATGGACAGTGAAGTAAACTGCTGACAGCTGTAGCTGCTGTTAGCTCATGTTAGCTCAGTCTGTTAGCTGCTGTTAACTCATGTTAGCTTGGTCTGTTAACTCATGTTAGCTCATGTTAGCTTAGTCTGTTAGCTGCTGTTAGCTCATATTAGCTCAGTCTGTTAGCTGCTGTTAGCTCATGTTAGCTCAGTCTGTTAGCTGCTGTTAGCTGAAGTTAGCTCAGTCTGTTAGCTCATGTTAGCTGCTCTTAGCTCAGTCTGTTAGCTGCTGTTAGCTCATGTTAGCTCAGTCTGTTAGCTGCTGTTAGCTCATGTTAGCTCAGTCTGTTAGCTGCTGTTAGCTCAGTTTGTTAGCTGCTGTTAGCTGTTGTTAGCTCAGTCTGTTAGCTGGGCTGCTCAGACTGTAAGCTCAGAGAACTAAGGAGGTTTTCAGGCTCAGCAGCTTCTATGGACATGATGGCAGAGGAGAAGAGAGTGAAGAGGACGCTGACGGAGGAAGCTAAGAAGAGAAAAGGAGAGAGTGAGCGAGCAAGAATCTGCTGCTGTATGTTCTGGTTCTGGTTCTGGTTCTGGGCTGACTGCTGTTGGACCTGAGATCATTTTTCTCAGATTTGTAAGGGGATGACGAGCGTGGAGGAGTGTGGGAGTGTTAAGGTGGGAAAGACGAGAGATGAACGAGGCCAGAAAATAAAGCAGGAGGAGGAAACATGGAGGATTAATCCTGTGAGTGTGACGGCTGAAACATTCAAACTGACACAGAAACACGATCAGCCTCCGAGGTTCAGATCTGGATTCAAAGTCATTCTGGATCTTAAAAACCTGAATCTGCATCCAAGAGAAATCTCAGATTCTCACTCGTTACGTTTTCATCGTCACATTAAATGTTCATTCTCATTTGATTAATCCACCAAACACGTCCAGAACACTGCAATATATTTAATTTTTTCACAGAGGAAAGACGATTATCAGCGAGATTAAAGCCCGGATGATGAATCAGTCCATTAGATCCACATTCTTTCACACGCGCTGAGGTCGATTCAGGAAATGAATTATCTGCAGTTTGTTTGGTGATGACTTTAGGATCATTAACAGTAATGGACGAGGACGAATTAATGCTGAAGACGAGGAAAAGAAATTCAACAGCTTCACATGAGAGGAAACGCTGTTAAATATTAGAAGGAAATGTTAATGAACCGTCCGGTAGCTGTGCTGCTGTAGGTTTATGAGCTGATTAACACTTCATTATGGACTCCATGTGTGATGTCGTGTGTTTACCAGCGAGTGCAGCTCCTCCGGTGGTGATGATCACGGCGATCACCACGCCGACGGACGGCACGCCGTTCCTCAGGATGCACACGCCGATGCTGAGCGTGAAGAGCGGCAGGCAGCGCTTGAACACGACGTACATCGGCAGGCTGAGGCCACGAAGAGACCAGAGCGTGAGGGTGGACTGCAGCGTGGAGAGGATGCACACCGAGCCGAACTCCTGCAGGCAGAGAGAGGACGCCAACGTTTCAGAACCCTGAACTAACCATCGTTAGAACCAAAGACAAACTGAAGATTCATCTGCACAAAACCAGCAAAAATCCAGACGTTCAAACTCAGCTCGTGTTTGTTTGTGGCATCGTTTCTCTTCATTTTCTATCATCAGAGCAAAAACTCCGACTGTTAAACAGACATGATCCTTTAATATGAACTTTTAAAAGGCTCATTTTCATCAAATCCATGAAAATGTGTTCAGACATTCGAGGTCCTCTGAACATGAATTCACTGTAGCTGTAAAACTATTAAAACAGCCTCAGATAACTTTTAAATTCATCCAGCGTGCATGAAAGTCAGAATAAATGTTCTGAGTTTGTCAGACTAAAGAAGAAAGTGAATGAACTTTGAATGATCACAAATATCGACAGGTTTATGAAATCAGGTGTCAAAATCAGGTAAAAATGAATTCTCAGCAGCAGGACTGAGTTCAGAAAACGACATGACTGACTCTGAGATGAATTCATCTCTGTCTCTCTGCTCAGGGCGGCCTCAGCGTGTCATCGAGCCGTCCTTTAAGGACCGCCCCCTAAATCCTAAAAACAGTTTGAACCTCGAACTCCACGTTTCAGAAATACATCGTTCAAAGTCTTTTCACGTGTTTTCAGCAACTATTGTCCAACATATTTAATGTGTTTGGAAAGAAATCTCAGAATTGACTTTAAGGCAAAAAGTTTAGATTTTATATGAAACACAGACTCATCAGAGACTATCGTGAAGTTTAGCAGGGATGAAATAATTCATGGTGCATCTTCCAAACGGATCAAATTCAGAGAAAGCGAAGAGACAGCTGCTTCTGGGGGAAAGTCTTGGTGTGCGTCACATCGTGGACGCCGTCGCTGCCAGCACACGGTTTGGCTTCGAAGCTCGTCCTTGATTTTGCTGTAACCTCAAAGCTCAGGTTGGATTTCATGTTTCAAACAGACTTCCTGTACACGAGAAGAACTAGAAACCCAAACCAAAGCTCGCTCAAACATGATTGGTCCAGCTGATGACATACACTGTAGGGGGCGCTGTCACTGCAACTGACAAAAATTCAATCTCTTATTCTCAGAAACAAACAGCAGAAATATCGTTATTCAAACGAACTGTCGGACCAATGAAGGTCATGAATCGTATTGGTCAATCAGCTCCTCGACCAATCTGTCAGCCAGTCAATTAACAGGTCAATCAATCAATCAATCAATCAATCAATCAATCAATCAACTGGAAAAAGTCACAGTCAGACTTCCTCGTTCATATCTGAACATTAAACTGTGATGACGTCATCACCAACTGAATTCACCTGGTTTGAGGAAGTAACTGTAAAGTAACTGTAATCCAACAGAATCCATAAAAGTATTTTAAATGTTTCTAATCAAATCAAAGTTCATGAAACTAAATATTTGTTGATTAGAGTTTATTTATTTTGAATAATTAGATCAAGTCTCAGTGATCCACCTGAGAAGATTTTCAGATTTTATCAGAATTTCATGTTAGCTGAGATAAAAACATTCAGGTACATGCTGTAAACCTTTTGGAGGTCTCTGGAGGTCTGTCGGGACCTCTCTGGAGGTCTCTGGAGGTCTCTGGAGGTCTGTCGGGACCTCTCTGGAGGTCTCTGAGGTCTCTATCGGGACCTCTCTGGACCTCTCTGGAGGTCTCTATCGGGACCTCTCTGGAGGTCTCTGGAGGTCTGTCGGACCTCTCTGGACCTCTCTGGAGGTCTCTGGAGGTCTGTCGGGACCTCCTCGGTCGGTCTTTACCTTGCACAGCTGCAGGCTGAACGGGGGGATCTGGATCTTGCCCAGCCGCCTCAGGGTCTCCAGCGTGAGCGCCGCGGTGCTGCTGGTCAGCAGCTGGATGAGCGTCAGGAAGCTGAAGTGATAGTTGGAGATGAGGAACTTGAGCAGGATGTTGAGAGAGCCGGAGAACACGCCGTGCGCCACGGCCACGGAGATCCCCAACAGGCGGCTCCGGAACACGTCCATGACGGCGACACAGAGAGGGGACAGCCGGGGGGAACTCTCTCACAGCCCGGCGTGGAGAGGGGAAGGCTCGGTGCTGGTCCTGGTGCTGGTCCTGCTGCTGGTGCTGGTCCTGGTCCTGGTGCTGCTGCTGGTGCTGGGCACGGTTTGGACTTTACGCACAGACCTGACGGAGACACGGGAGGAGGAAGAGGAGCACGTGAGGCTGTGAGGAGCCCACGGTGAGTGGAGGAAGGAGAGTCTGCATCCAGGAGGAGGAGAGGAGGAAACAAGTGAAGAAAGGAGAGGAGGAGAGGAGGAGGAGAGGAGGAGAGAGGAGCTCCTCTGATCCTCCACTGAGTCACTTCATCTTTAGTTTCCACTCAGCTCCAAAAAACACAAAACAAACCAAAGAAGAAGAAGAAGAAGAAGGAGAAGGAGAAGGAGAAGAAGGAGAAGAAGAAGAAGGAGAAGCGCAGCAGATGTTCCACAGGGCGGAGGTCTTCCTCCGAGAGCTGCCGGAGAAATGTGACATTCTGCCGCAGCGAGTCCTGGATCTGTACCGGAGAGGGGGGGGGGGGGAGAGAGAGGGGGGAGAGAGGGGAGCGGGGGGAGAGGGGGGGAGAGAGAGAAGAGAGAGGAGAGGGGGAGAGAGGGAGGGGGGAGAGAGAGAGAGGGGGGGGAGAGAGAGAGGGAGAGAGGGGGGGAGAGAGAGGGGGGGGGGAGAGAGAGAGAGACAGAGAGAGAGAGAGAGAGAGGGGGGAGGGATTAAACAGATTTTCTCTTTTTCTCTTTTTCCAGAGAGATTCAGAGTTAAACAGGAAATGAACTCAGATTAACGAGCTCTAATAATTAAATCTTCAGAGATTTGAGTTTTGACACGTTTGTCTGACAGAGTTCATGTTCGACCTCCATGGTTTGAACATAAAGGGTTAAAGTTTGCATAATGAACAGAACTGGTCTTCAGTCTGATGTGGACCAAAGTTTGACCTGATGACGGGATCACCAAAGACCACGAGGGTTTTCCTCAAACCAGCATCGTCACGATGCTGCAGAGGAAAAGCTGTTGGAGACATTCCAGCCTGCAGGTGGAAACCCCGTCAGCTCGGTTCAGATCTGCTTTATTAGCGCGACAGATTAAGGATTTATCTCCCCGAAGCCTCCGCAGAGATGAAATGAGTCAGAACACGAACAGAAGATGAAAGAACAAAAAACACACGAACACGAAGAACACGTGAAACCACGAGAACCAGCTGGTTCACGTCAAACTGTGACAGGAAGTGAGAAAGTTCAGTGTCTCGGCATCGAGTCATGTGACGCGTGGACGTGGACAGTTGGACCTCTGGTCAGCGTCCGGGCTCAGCCTTAGAGACAGAGTGAGGAGCTCGGAGTAGAGCCACCTGATGGGGTTCAACATCTGATCAGGACCCTCCTGGGTGTCTTTCCATGGAGGCTCTTCAGACCCAGAACCTGCTGGAGAGAGTGCATATCCCGTTTGGACTGGGAATGCCTCCAGATCCTTAAAACTGGAGCTTGAAACATCTGGAATAACCTGATCAACCTGCTGCCACCACAACCCCACCCCAGATAAGAGAATGATGATGTAAGTCCAAGCTGAAGAACCTTCAGACATCAGAGGGATGGGTCATCCATCAGCCTCGGGAAACACCACCTCACCTGGTCCCATCCATGGAGTAATGACGGCAAGACGAGCCTCTAATGGAGGAACACGTTTATTGAGACAAACAGGCAATCCAGAACCAGAACCTGCTGGATAGACTATAGTCCATCTAGCCTGGGAACGCCTGCTACAACTGCTGCAAATGCAACCCGACCTCCGATAAGAGGAAGGACATGGATGGACGGATGAAAGCTGACAGAACAAAGATCTGAATGGACCTGGAGAAGTCACCGGAGCATCATGACGGTGCTGAGTTCAGTCAAACATTGTGTGGAGACAGATTCAATGTAAAACAAACTCATCAATAAAAACACCTGCAGCTTCTCTCGAAGTAAAATCCTCCACCTCCTCCACCTCCTTATCAGAAACAGAGACATCACCATCACTCATAACAGGCGTGGAAATGGCTCGAACAATATTTTAATTGAAATACTTCATCAGAAAATCAGTTTCCAGGCCCCGAGGGAGGAAGATCCGCCCTTATCGAGCACAGACCATTAGCTTCCAATTAACAGACGGAGACGGAGGAGGACGAGGCGCTTAGAGACGAGAGGAGATTAAGACCGGGCCGAGGATTTAGACCGGGACTCTGAATGTATGCTTCCATTATTCCACAAACTATAGGTAATAAAGATTAGGCCGAGTAATTTAACTTGAAACACTGAATGAACGGCTGCAAACAAATGAACACGAGACAATCATGACAGACGGAGACACACATTTAAATAAGTGACACTGACGGAGTCGGGCATGTTTCAGATTTAACTTCACAATGAATTTAATATGAACATTAGTCTGATATTTCCTGATTGACCTCGATAAGTTAGATTATCTGAGAGGAGGCCAAGATGGAGACCACGCACTGAGCTTCACAACGACGAGAAATCTTCCGTGTGATTAGAAGAAACAGATAATTTAATTCTGACAGAAAAGAAAAGGACGGAAGGAAAGTGACGAGGAAAGAACAAGGAAAGGAGTAAAAGCTAAGAGGAGGGAAGACGAGGAAGGATGAGAGGACACGACGTGGACGAGTGAAGATCGTGACGGAAAGAGGAGGAAAAAAAACGAGGAGGGAGGAAGTGAGGAAGGAGTGAGGAGGAGGAGGAGGAGGAGGAGGAGGAGGAGGAGAGAATCTTCACGCCGCTTCGTTCCCTTTGAAGCGACGCCGAGTTTCCTGCAGAGAGATTGGCTGCAGGGCTGAGAGGAACCTTCACGCATCATCGACAGGAGAGCTGTGATTGGCTGCAGCCATGACGAGAGGGGGAGACCCACATCTTCATCATCATCATCATCATCATCATCATCATCCTCCAGAGGAGAGGGGGGTGGACAGAATAACAGAAACACTTGAAGCTCAGAAATCATTTAGTTTTTTGTTTTGTTTTGTTTTTGAGCCTCTTTTAGCTGATTTTGATTTTACCGTGATTCAATATAAAAAGCTTCAACTCAAGATAAAGTAAACACAGCGTGACAGCGTTTCATATCTTTATTGAAGGCACACTCGGATCTACACGATGACATTTCAGCAGCGACATTAGTCACACTCGACATTTTCCCTCCAGTTTAAGAGGAACTCACTGAGATAACGTGGCAGCAGATAATGACACGCATATTACGGATCACCCTCGCTGTGAAACATCTGATTTACATACACGATTCACCATGAAGAGACAAAACCTGTTAATCCAGGATGTTTCACCATCATCACAGCTCAGGATTACTGATGCACGCGTGTATTAAAGTTTCATTTACAAGCTGCTTTCTGTTTGACCTGCTCAGTACAAACGTGTCTGAGATAAAACATCTCGTGTAGAAACAGGTGAAACTTTCCCAGAGCTGCTGATAAAGAGTGTGTGTGCATGTTTGTATTTATCACGGTGTGGGGACTTGAGGACAACACAGGACAAACTGATGATTTGAAAAGGTTAAAGTCAGACTAGGAGCTGCAGTCAGTAGTAGTCATGGATCAGCGTCACAGTACTTTCTGTGTTTCACGGTGTTGTACTGTGAGCTCCAGCAGACAGACAGGCCGGCGTGTAGCTCTTCACCGTCTCGTCCCAGGAACAGTCGACCACCTGCAGACAACACAACACTGTTAGAAGAAGTCAGTGAACACCTGGAAATATTCTCAATACAGCGTGCACGTGAAACTTGATTTGAAGGCAACACAGCTCCAGATAAATACTGAACTGTCCCTTTAATGTTTCCCCTCGTCACGGAGACTACGTCCAGGTTTTAGACAGTCTGCGGGGACGTCATAGAGACTACGTCCAGTTTTAGACAGTCTGCGGGGACGTCACAGAGACTACGTCCAGGTTTTAGACGGTCTTGGATGGATCCGGTCGTGTTTTCTACGATAACATTTGAACTCGTCTCTCTGCGCTGCAGGTGAAGTGTGTCCACTCAGAGAGGACAGACGGAGACGAGTCTCCTCTCTCATCAAAGTGTTCCTCCTAAATTACTCACCATTATCAGGTCTGGGACAAAAGCATTAGTCGTCCTCTTCTTCTTTATTTGTATGACGGACGTCCTCATTTTGTGCAATTCAACCTGCAGCTTTCATCATTCCCCACTAATGCACACTTCCTGTCTCAGGATTCACGTATGCAGATTTTTATGCTCTTTAGTTTCAGTTTTTTTTGCATCTTCGTGCACAAATGAAACTTTCTTTGAACTGCAGGTTGTTTCTATGTTGGCGATTGTCAGCAGAGAACATCCAGTCCATTATGCAGCGTTTCTACATCATATACATACACAGAGCATAGAAATGAAACTAGTCGTGGTTTCAATAAAGAACTACAGATTTACCCCTCAGGTAGTCAGTGACAATAACTGTGATTAAATCATCACATTAAACATGGTTTGATGATGAATGTGTGTTCTCACAGCCCGTTGTCACGAGGTTTAGGAACCCGGAAAGTCACAAGCTGGTCCATCCAACTGTGTTGCAAATTTTAAGCGAACTTTATGTAATTCGTCAAAAGAAAAACTTCATGAACATTAGTTTCCATCCACTACTGTGACATTAGATAAGCATTAGTTAGAAAACCAGCAGAAGAGGGTGCATCAAGATGACGTCGAGCTGAATCCTTTGGAGGTGTTGGGGAAACTTCAGTGAAGAAACAGCAGGTCTACTCCAACCAGACCACCAACAAATCGTTGCCTCATTGTCATGGTCGAGTTTGCGCAGGTTCTCCCAAGACAAACTGGTTCTAGGGTTGGGTTCAGGGCCCTCTTCTGGAGCCTGGAAAGGGATCTCACCAGCAAGCGTCTGGTGGCCGGGCACAGCCCGAAAGAACCACAGAGCCTCCACTCTGTGGCCCACCACCTACAAGGATAGGCTTTGCAAACTTCCGCATGCTGATTCCTGCCATCAAACTGCTCTCAGGGACGTGTAGTGTCACCTCACTAACTGTTTTCCTACCGGCTCTTACGTCAGTTTCTGAAATCACGTTCTCATCACATCTTGGATTCATTTTGGCAACACGTCAACACGTCAGCATGGTCAATTCATCTGTAAATATTATCACAGATGAAGCATTTATGTTCCCGACTCTCAGCTCTTGGCGTGTAACTGAATGATGCGTGATGGTTTTGGACGTTTGGTCAGTCAGACAAAACAAACAATCTGAAGACGTCGCATCATTTCTTTAACTCTTGTGGACCAACAAAGTCTGCAGAGGAATCAGTAGTTAAAGACACTTAGTCACAGTCACGCTCAAGAAACGCCTCTGCATGGACGTGGTTATCATCTGGATGACACACTGTCTCTGCTCACAGATTTCAAAGTAAAAGCTTGGTTCCACTTCAGGAACATAAAGCCACTTTATCGTTCCCGTTGTCATCGGTGTTAGGACTTCCTGGTGTTCTGTCAAACAGCGAAACAGAAGCTGCTGCCTGACGGTTCGAACACATGACGGACGCTTCGAGAAATCAAATCTGATCCGAATCGGTGACAGGTTTAAAATCTGTCACAGTTTATTTGTCCTGACTTGTTTCCAGGTGTTCAGACCTGAGTTGTAAAAGGTTCCATTCACACAGAATGGTTTTTATTCATGCTGAAATAACTTTGTGTTTGCACTTGTATGACTTGTTGGAGGGTTTATCATCAATATAACATTGAACACTTTCCTAAAAACTCAGTTTGACTCAGAAAGAAACACTACCAAAACTGTTTTTGTCCCAGGCTGTAAACATGTTTATTTCTGCTGTGAAGTTGGACATTTGGACATGGGGACTTATGGAGACTGACTCACTTCTGGAGCCAGCCTCAGGTGGACGACAAGAGGTAAAATGTTTTTGTCAGTTAGTCTGGAGGGTTTGCAGAGAGCTGAATGAACGCTCCCGTTAGAAAGAGCTGTCTGACTCTAAAAACAGAGTTCTCTTCAGCTGATATCGACTTCCCGTCCTCAGCGGAACACATTGCTTAGCTTAGCACAGCAGACTTTCAGTCTGCTTCCCCCACACTGACCGCCGTCTGGATCAGTACCTTGTACAACCCCACTTGAGAAAACCCAAACTAACCTCAAACCGTCGCCTGATCTGACACCATGATCTGATCTGAATCAATAACGCTGATTAGGTTCCTTTGGTTGGAAGCTCCATCGTCACATCGCCGCTCGTTTTCTGCGTTTGAATCTTTGAATCAGCGAGTCAACAAGCCCGACGGCCTTTCGCAGCATGAGTAAGCAAAGTCGTCGTGCAGTGAGTCAGCTACTGAGAAGAGGGATGCCCTCCTTTAATTAACTTTAACAGCCTGCCGTTAATGGAAAGACGTGCACGCCGGCCAAGACTGCAGCAAAGCACAAAGAAAGAGAAAGAAGCACAGAGGGATGGCGAGGAGAGCGACGAGGACCCACAGGGGAATGAAAGCAGCTTCAAAGTCCGACCAATATTCTGAAACGTCTTTTGAAAGACGAGAAAAAGATGAAGAAGAAACAATAATTAAAAACACTAATGAGCCTGCGGCAGGTACGCACGCACACGGCGCTCGTACAGTACGACGCGCTCGTTATCGCTGCACAGTTGTCATGGCAACGTTGAGTTTCAGTGACACCAACTCTGTAACTTGCGGCTGCGAACTGAATGCTTTTATTTTGAAAAATCCCAACTCACAAATACGAGAGCTGCAGATGACGGCGGGCTTCATTACTGATCGATCGGTTTGAGCTGCCACAAGTGTGGATTAATCCGCCACTGAAAGTAGTCCCACCACTGCCTGACGATGGTGTTTGACTTTTTATGGAATCTGATGACATGAAGAACTTTTAAATTCATTTGTCTGTCAGCTCATCTGCCAAGTGTAGAAGAATCCAAAGGTCTGGTGGCAGCAGGTAACAAAGATCTCTTGTATCTCTGTCCACCACCGTTACTTCTTTGGTCCATCAGGTTGTGATGTCGTGGATGATCCGTGTTCAGGATGGCGTCCTCCATCCACACAGACTGATCTTTAAATGTCTCAAATTCAACACGCTGACACACACGTCGAGCTGAATCCTTTGGAGGTGTTGGGGAAACTTCAGTGAAGAAACAGCAGGTCTACTCCAACCAGACCACCGACAAATCGTTGCCTCATTGTCATGGTCGGGTTTGTGCAGGTTCTCCCAGGACAAACTGGTTCTCGGGTTGGGTTCAGGGCCCTCTTCTTCTTCTCTTCAGCCCGAAAGAACCACAGAGCCTCCACTCTGTGGCCCACCACCTACAAGGATAGGCTTTGCAAACTTCCGCATGCTGATTCCTGCCATCAAACTGCTCTCAGGGACGTGTAGCGTCACCTCACTAACTGTTTTCCTACCGGCTCTTACGTCAGTTTCTGAAATCACGTTCTCATCACATCTTGGATTCATTTTGGCAACACGTCAACACGTCAGCATGGTCAATTCATCTGTAAATATTATCACAGATGAAGCATTTATGTTCCCGACTCTCAGCTCTTGGCGTGTAACTGAATGATGCGTGATGGTTTTGGACGTTTGGTCAGTCAGACAAAACAAACAATCTGAAGACGTCACATCATTTCTTTAACTCTTGTGGACCAACAAAGTCTGCAGAGGAATCAGTAGTTAAAGACACTTAGTCACAGTCACGCTCAATAAACAACAAACAAGTAAAACGAAGAGAAACTCTCAGCAGTCCGACGCTGTGGAGGACAAACTACAGCCTCTATAATCAGGCGGGACGTGGCTATCATCTGGATGACACGCCTCTGCATGGACGTGGCTATCATCTGGATGACACGCCTCTGCATGGACGTGGTTATCATCTGGATGACACACTGTCTGTGCTCACAGATTTCAAAGTAAAAGCTTGGTTCCACTTCTCTTTAAATGTCTCAAATTCAACACGCTGACACTGGAGTCTTTATTAACTGACAGCTTACAGACCTGTGAACGCCGTCATCCTGTATGATCTATCACCATCTGCTCTCTTTGTCACACACACACACAGTCGAAGTCCTCTATGCCTGACTTGCGTGTTAAGTGTGTGTGTGTGTGTGTGTGTGTGTGTGTGTGTGTGTGTGGTTTGGCCCGCAGAGCCGTGAGCAGGGTGATCCATCAGATACATGTGGCTACGCTTTGGATAAGACCAGAGACCGACACCAGAGAGAGAAAGAGAAGAGTCAGCGAGAATCTGAGGAGAGGAAGGAGAAGTGAAAGAAGACGAGCTGATTCTCACAATGACACATAATGAATGTGATGCAAGTTCCCTGAAAACTGCAGAACAGATCAAATGAACAGTAAACTAATCTGCACTGACCTGTGATCAGCTGAACGCTGTCTGCTCTCACAGCTGTAGCTGCTGTTAGCTCAGTTTGTTGAGCTCAGAGCGTTTAGTGTTTGTACCACAGGCATTTTGGAAGAAGAACAAGAAGAAGAAGAAGAAGAAGAAGAAGAAGAAGAAGAAGAAGAAGAGGTTTACAGGTCCAGCAGTCAGCAGCTTCTATGGACATGATGGCAGAGGAGCAGAGAGTGAAGAGGACGCTGACGGAGGAAGCTAAGAAGAGAAAAGGAGAGAGTGAGCGAGCAAGAAGCCGCCGGACAAGAGTAAATGTGGGACTGACTTGCTGCTGGGGACCTGGTTGATCAGAAGTAATGTAATCAGAAGAAATACTCGAGTACAGCTGTAGTGGGATAAATCCCAGCTACGTGATGTTGGTTGAATATTTAGGCGCGTTCTCAGCTCAGGTAAGAAGACGTCATGTGATCGTCAAAGGTGAGCTGGAGCTTCTTTTCGTCGTCGCCCACAGAGTCACGGCGCAGTGCCGGACAGTCGTCTCCATGGAGAACAAAGAGCTGACTCAGCCAATCAGAGTGATGAGGACGGAACAGTACATCACAGCTGTCACACACACACACACACACACACACACACACACACACACAGAGTAACTGGACTGTGACTTCACACTCAGTCACGTATGAAGGACCAGGTGTGATCTTCAATATTTAATGTCTTCATTTAAAGTTTATCTGTGTTTGCAGTGAAGTCTCTGAATAATTCAATGTTTTGAAAAGCTTCAGATGATGAATGGACATTATTATGATTTATTTTGTTTTATCAGCCTCCATCGTCTTTATAGATATTCTATATGTGGAGACACAACACGATGTTAGAGCACACAAACACGTCGCTGGGTCGGTCACACTTTGACGGTGGTCGAGGTGTTTCAGCCGCTCTACGCCTACGAAATGACGTGATCTACGGCGGCAACTTGAAAGAACACGCGACAAGTCAACATCGCCGGACGGACTGAGCATCGAGATTCGTCCATATCATCGTGAGCTAACGACGCGTTCAGCCCAATTAAATAATAATGACACCAACGAGCGACCACACTGACTTTCTTTGACTTTACGATTAGAGAGACAGCTGAAGAGAGAGCCACGGGTCGGACTCGAACCCCCGGGCCTCCACACCGAGGACTGAGCCTTCACACACGGGGCGGCTGCTCTACCGACCCGAGATTTCTGATATTTTGAATCAGTTCTCTTTAGTCTGGATATTTTAAATTCATGACAGTCATACAAACTTTATGTGTGTTTTCTGAATCGAGTGAAGCTCTGTGAGTTTCAGGTCTTCACTGAGGAAACTTTCCATCTTAAATAAAATATTTCCTTTAGTTTTCTTCACAGAAATGAATGAACTGCTGCGATATCGATATTTTACTTACACCTCCTAAAAACAAGGACTAGTGCACTACACAGCAATCATAGAAAAAGAAGCTTGAACCGAATTCTTGAATTATTCCTGATAATATCAGAATTTATATGAATGTTTCTCATGAATTCATTTCTTTGTATTATCCCAGCGTCACTGCTACATGTTTAAATCCAACATTTCACGAGCTGCTGGAACAAAGATGTGGACGGTGCCACAGCTTCTTATGAGCGTGTTGTTTTACAGCCTTCTTCTCTGTAATGACACACACCAACAATACAGCTCATTACTGCTGACGCCTCCTCCCACACACACACACACACACACACACATCTCAAACATGGACATGGAGGACAATACAGCTCATTACTGCAGCTCTGTTATACACAAACACCAACGCTGCGACGGGACGGGTGATTGGTTGCCATGGGAAACGAACTGTTGACAGTGGCGACACTTCCACCTCATTGTGCTCAGCGTCGGGGAAGGAGCTCGCTCAGATTTTCCAGTTTTATCTTATCGCCAACTAAAGACTCAACGTGTCGCTCGTCTCTCAACACTCCTGACTTCCTGTCTCGTTGTTGTTGGGGACCGTTTTCAGTTTCGGTGGATTAATCCACATTTGGTAACTTTGTTTAACAGGAACAAACATCATGTTGTTTTCACCGGGGTGGTCACACTTTACAAAGACAGAAATATGAACATAACTGATCAATAACCAAACGACAGAAACAATAAAGCAAATATCCAATAATGAGAAAGAAAGATCGTCAGGAAAATGGATCATTCATTCATAGTTTATAGAGCTGAGTAATTATAAGTAATGAAGTCATAAACATAACTGTGTCACTGTTCGTCAGACGCAGGCTCAGCGGTTGAGCAAATGATGGTGAACGTAAAAGTTTACGGATCAGCAGTCGGCTCAGTTCAAACACGAAAACTTAAAGTAAAACTAAATCCAAAGTCACGAGGAACATCTGAACGCTTCAACAAAGAGCGAAGACGGACTGACCCTGAAACCCAAGAACACTAAAAACACAAGAAGACAAGATCACATGACAAAGTCAAAACGACTCAGATGATGGCAGGAAGTAAAGTTACAGAGAATTACAAAATACAAGAGGAAACCACGACAAACTATAGAGTGAAATTATGAAGAACTGATCCTAAAATAAGACGACGATCATCTGGACTGAATATTAGATTATTGGTGGAACTTTCAACATGAAGATGTTTGTAGCTTTTGACTTGCAGGAACAGAAAGATCAGAGAGAGGAACCATAAACTGTTCAATAGTGAGGGGAACTGAAATAAACTGTAGCCATGGGGTGTCGACTGGCTCGGTTGGTGGAGCATCCAAAAAATATCTTTAAAATAAAAAATAAAAAGCTGTAGCCATTCGTTGGTCTTGTGAGTATTGGTGGCAGCAGGACAGAGTACAGTACGTTGGATTGAATCAATCAACTAATGAAGGAACAACAGCGCGGCTCATTGATGTGTTTTTAATAGTTTAGTACCGACAGTTTCACACACACACACACACACACACACAATATGAGTTAATCAATACACTCACTGTTAGAATATTGAATAAAACCATCCTGTTAGAAAAGCAGCTTCAGCACCGTGGAAACTTTCCTCGAGGACAAACTGCTGTAATTTTAACTTCCAGAGCAATTTCTGTCTGAGATAAAAAGCCCGTGTCCTGGATGAGTTCCCCTCGTGCTGGGCTAAAAGTCTTCTCTTCAAAGACTCCATTATGTTCACGAGGACCGAGCAGTCCGCCAAACGTGGATCCCAAAGTTGTTTTTCCCCGACTATCTTGTTAATCATCTCACAAACCCTCAGAGGGCTTCGCTCTCGCCGCACTCTGGGAAAAACAGAACTCTAAAGTCGACGATAACAAGATTTTAGATTTCAGTCCTCAGGACATCATGAACATCGACCTGCAGAGACCTGACAGAAGATATTTCAAGCAGAAGCCATGGACAGTCTTTTCAGTTGATTAGACAGTCCGTCCATCATTCAGCCCAAGTTAAACTGCCATCAGATTTAATATTCACCTTCCCAAGAAGCTGGTTTCTTTTCATTTCGGTGATACGAAACCTTTTCGCCATCTCGTTGATACTTTTCATCTCTGACAAAGTATCCCTAAAAACCGATGCCCATTAAATTTGCTTTGGATATTCACAAGAGCATGAATTGTTTCTAATGTCGACCTCCTGATCTGAAGACAAAGATGATGATGATGTGATCTCGGTACTCGCGAGTCCTAAAAAAGAGTTTTTTAACCGGCTGTGCAAATTGATTTTCAAAGTGTTCAAACTGAAACGACCTGAACCTGATGACTACCCTGAAGGTAGGAAATCAATCTGGAAACTAATGGTACGCTTTGGGAAACGGTCAGCCGTGATTCATGCACCATTTGCAGTTAATGGGCTACAACATACAAAGCAAGTCTTGTTCCATCAGGACACACGCTCAGATAAAAATACAGTTTCAAGTTTTAGAGTTTAGCTAAACTTTTTCCTTGAACCACTTTAAGTTCAAGTGACGCCGTAACAAATAAATGATGACCTCAGTCACTCTGGTGTTTCCTCCGGCATCATAACAAGATGATTTCAACACTCATTTCCCGATCACAGCGTCGATCCCGGCATGGTTTTGTCACCATTTCCCACGCATTTACCCTCTGACATGAACTGAACTCTGCTGGCTGTCATTTCACCATTTTGCTTTGGATTTTCTCCTCTTGGGGGGAGTTGGTCATACGGCGCGAGAGAGACGCCGCCTGTCTAAATTAGCCAAATTAGACACGAGTGGCCTTTTACAGTTGGCCGCCTCTTCACCCCGACACATCCGAGCACACGGCTGCCCGACAGCCCTGCAGTGTCACTGTGTGTGGGCTAACCTCTGCCTGCTCGTGTGCAGACAGATTGATGGATGGGTCCCATTTCGAGAACTACAGCACAGATAGAAAACCAACCGAATGTGGACACAGTGATTCGATGATTACCCACGCACTCCGGAGAAGGACAAAGAGGGGAGTGAAGGAGGGAGGAAATGTTCCTAAATCTGAACAACTAACTGGAGAAACAAAAATACTGCATGACGCAGATACAGTTCTTTCTATTGGATTCCTTTTGTATCGTTACAATGTGGGTATCAGAGCCGAGTTCTCCAACAACAAACAGAGGATGAACATGGGGTTGACTGTGCAAAATGTCTTCTTAAACCGTCCATCGTCAATCGTCCATCACCCATCATCAATCGTTCATCGTCCATCATCAATCGTTCCCCGTCCATCATCAATCGTTCATCGTTCATCGTCCATCATCAATCGTTCATCGTCCATCATCCCTGCAGTCTGAAGGGCGACCTCCTCCTCCACGTTTTTATGTTCCAAGTCTAATTTCTTTTCACTGACATGTTTAGTGAAGCGTAATCTCCACAGGCAGCAAATCTCCTGCTGTCTACATGTTATGAACTTATTAATTACATCTATAATGATGGACTGTGGGCGTACAGCGCTGCAGTGGGTGGGGTGTATGCTTTTTGTTCCACAGGGGATTTTTGGATGAACAACAATACAGTGGAACGTCACTGGGACAAACTGGTTTGACCATGTGCAGGTCAATGGTTTCTCCACAGGAAAGCATCCAGAACCGTCCCAACAGGTTAATTTCCACATCCGCTTCACTGAGTCATCCGCTTATATCCATGACTTAAACATGAATCTTCTGGTCAATCTATTGGTCTAGTCTCAGCTGCCTCTTCACCACAGTCCAGTCCAAAGGTGTCGATCAAAAGATCTTTTTGGACTGGTGTTTCAGGGTGTCCGAGGTTGGACCATTTCCAAAGTCCAAGCAGGCAGCAGATCCATTTCGTCATCGTATCTCAAGGAATAAGCGGTAGATGCCAACGAAAATCCAGGATGTAAAGTAGCTGCTACCAACGGCTGTCACACTGTGCGATAGTAAAGAACATTAAAGAGCGCTGCTTCGTAAGGTTGGTTAAAGATAACTGACCTTACATGTCATGGAGATGCAGATCAAGCAATTTCCTGTTAGGAACCAAACCAGGAGCTCCAATAACAAGCTCCAAGGTCTCCAAGGCGGGAAACGCCACGCTGTTACGATGTCACCAAATTGAACAACTTCAGGACAGGTGTGTGCGTTACCTGGTTGGGGATATGCAGATTAAAGTCGAGTCCACAGACGAACTCTGAGTGATGTTCCACCGTGTCCAGAAGAGGCTGGTTCAGACTGTAATCCCAGAACCTGAACACAAACCAAACAAACACGTATTACAGATTTTTACTCACAAAACATTTACTGCAAACATTTCTCATTTCTCAGGCCAACAGTCCAACACACCAACAGTTTAATACAAACAGATTCAAACTAGATTTCTGCCCTATCAGTAGAAAAGACTGAACAAAACTAAATCCTGAAGTTTCTGGTAACTTTTTAACTTTTTGACCAGACGCCGGTGCACGACAAGGCATCCTGAAAACATTGGCTAGATTTTTATAAAATCTGAGGTTGTTGTTCGTGGTCCCCAGAGGATCAAGCCTCTTGATTTTAGTGATGACATTTTGAAATGTCACAGGCACTGATCCATTGAATTTCCATTAAGAAATGTGGATTATCGTTCCCAAGAGGTTTTACCCTCTGTACATTTCACTGAAGAAAGAAATGTGAACAACTACAGAGCAGGACACAATTTACTGAGCACATTCATGCTCCCCAGAGGGTGACCACTTTGTCTTTTGTTGGACACCATTAAGGGTAACTTTAGTAGTTTTTAACCTGGACTCTATTTCCTGTGTTTTTATGTCAAAGTGACGAAGGACAACATTTTTTACAATCGGTTCACTATAAACAAAAAGTGCTGGAGTCTCCAGAGGCTGAACCGGGCTGCGTCGTTATCCTAACGGGCAACTGCATCCTTCCAAGTACATCTATGATGCAAAGGATCGCTGTAGAGACAGACCTTTATGCTGAAGACTAAGATTCTTCGTAACATTCATTCAAACTGGACAGAAAACAGACTGAGCTGAGTTCATTCATGACGTCGTTTCTCTCCTGGCTCCGTCTGTAAAAACTTTAATCGACACGTAGATGTTATATAATGTAATTCATTATATAACATGTACGATGTGTGTGCAGGTCTGACATCTGAAGCAAACATCTGCCTTCACCTCGTCCCAACACGGAGCCACTTCACAGTCAAACAGTTAAACATGAGTGGGATTCGTTCAGGAAAAGAAGGGAGGACGAAGGAGAAGAGGAAGAGTTTAAATTAGACAAAAGCAATCACGAGAATGAAATTATGAAAAATAAAAGAGAACGAGGAGAGAGCGAGCGAGCGAGCGAGCCAATAAAACACTGCCTCCAGACTCGAGGCAGCAACGGCCAATCAGACTAATTGAAAGACTGTTTCTCTTCCTGGTCCTGACTGTGTGTGTGTGTGTGTGTGTGTGTGTGTGTGTGTGAGTGTGTGTGTGTGTGTGTGTGTGTGTGTGTGTGCCAAAGCTCTGACACAGCAAACACTCCCTCCAGACTCATCCACTTTGCAAATGTAATTAAATCATTTTCAGAGGGAACACTGCAGCGCTCCCATCGGGCTCCATTAGGCCTGTATTAATACACACACACACACACACACACACACACACACACACAGTGATGGGTGTCTGGGGAGAGTCCTGCATTCAGAGATATTATATATTGAGTGAGTTGTTAGTGTAAATCACCACACACACACACACACACACTCACTTTACTTGAGTGTGTGTGTGTGTTGTAGTACTGACTGATTTATTCTTAATGATCAAACTGAACTGACGTTCACAGTGATCGACGTAGTCTCCGTGACGTCCCCACAGACTGTCTAAAACCTGGACATAGTCTCAGTGACGTCCCCGCAGACTGTCTAAAACCTGGACGTAGTCTCTGTGATGTCCCCACAGACTGTCTAAAACCTGGACATAGTCTCAGTGACGTCCCCGCAGACTGTCTAAAACCTGGACGTAGTCTCTGTGATGTCCCCACAGACTGTCTAAAACCTGGACATAGTCTCAGTGACGTCCCCGCAGACTGTCTAAAACCTGGACGTAGTCTCTGTGATGTCCCCACAGACTGTCTAAAACCTGGACATAGTCTCAGTGACGTCCCCGCAGACTGTCTAAAACCTGGACGTAGTCTCTGTGATGTCCCCACAGACTGTCTAAAACCTGGACATAGTCTCAGTGACGTCCCCGCAGACTGTCTAAAACCTGGACGTAGTCTCTGTGATGTCCCCACAGACTGTCTAAAACCTGGACATAGTCTCAGTGACGTCCCCGCAGACTGTCTAAAACCTGGACGTAGTCTCTGTGATGTCCCCACAGACTGTCTAAAACCTGGACATAGTCTCAGTGACGTCCCCGCAGACTGTCTAAAACCTGGACGTAGTCTCTGTGATGTCCCCACAGACTGTCTAAAACCTGGACGTAGTCTCCGTGACGTCCCCACAGACTGTCTAAAACCTGGACGTAGTCTCCGTGACGTCCCCGCAGACTGTCTAAAACCTGGATGTAGTCTCCGTGACGTCCCCGCAGACTGTCTAAAACCTGGACGTAGTCTCCGTGACGTCCCCGCAGACTGTCTAAAACCTGGACGTAGTCTCCGTGACGTCCCCGCAGACTGTCTAAAACCTGGACGTAGTCTCCGTGACGTCCCCGCAGACTGTCTAAAACCTGGACGTAGTCTCCGTGACGTCCCCGCAGACTGTCTAAAACCTGGACGTAGTCTCTGTGACATCCCCGCAGACTGTCTAAAACCTGGACGTAGTCTCTGTGACATTTACCGTGTTCAAAGACTGAATGAGACGGTGTGTCCAAACCTTTGACTGCCTGCAGACTGGACTGAATGGGTCTCTGTGCTCACTCATTCACAAATGTATGCATGCAGTGAAAGTCACACATTCATCACACACAGTGCCGAGCCATGAAGAGCAGTGGCAGTATGAATGCATTCCTGTCACAGCGCTGCGTTTAGTGCATTAAGAGGCAGGAGTAATAATCCTGCAGCTCAGAGCCACTGTAGCTTTGATTAGCTTCATAAAACGAGTAACAGCAAAGATTTACTGCCGACTGCAGTCACACGGCTTTTTAGATTTCAGCACTGGGAATAAATGCAGCAGCAGAAGTGGAAGTATTTCCACCCTGGAGACCAACGCGTGCGTAAGAACCACTGATGTACCACGGCTGAATGAGCCGCGTGTCCGGCACCTTGACCTGCCCATGCCGCAGTGCTGCTCTCCTTTACATCAGTATACAGTGAATGTGGAGATTCTTTGGACCAGTACCAGAGTCTGAACTGCTGAGCTCTGACTCTGCAGTGTGAAAAACATTCCGCTTCTTGTGTTTGTCGGTTTAGCCGCTTGAACTTTCAAACGTTGCCGGCAGCAGATCATATCAGAAGTCGTTAATTAGTGTTAATTATCTGCAGCCGGGCAGTTTGTTCCGGGTCAGAGATCATTTGTGATGAAGATGATCTGTAACATCATCCAACAAATCAGCTGATCACGCCAGTCTCAGGAGTCCAACGTCTCATAGTTTGGCTGTTTAGACCTGTGATCAGGTGATCCACACTGACCTGTGATCAGGTGATCCACACTGACCTGTGATCAGGTGACCCACTCTGACCTGTGATCAGGTGACCCACACTGACCTGTGATCAGGTGACCCACACTGACCTGTGATCAGGTGACCCACACTGACCTGTGATCAGGTGACCCACACTGACCTGTGATCAG
>NC_040016.1:22749783-22761304 GCF_000972845.2 Larimichthys crocea | reverse complement strand
GTCGCGGCGGCTTCTTGCTCGCTCACTCTCTCCTTTTCTCTTCTTAGCTTCCTCCGTCAGGTCCTCTTCACTCTCTTCTCCTCTGCCATCATGTCCGTAGAAGCTGCTGAGGCCTGGTTACCTCCTCTTCTCTTCCTGGTCGTCCATAACGCCTGTTGGTACAAAACACCCGTACTCTGACGCTCACCGCCAAGCTGACGAAACTGAGCTAACAGCAGCTAACATGACTGAGCTAACATGATCTAACAGCAGCTACAGCTGTCAGCAGGTTACTTCACTGTCCATCATAAACTCTGTAAATTCACAGAGAGTTGAGGCGGAGCAGCCGGAGACATCAGAGGGAAAACCAGAAAAAATTTCCTCCATAAATATGATCCAGTTTCACCAGAATCAAATGAAATAGTTGCTGCTGTGTGACTTAGTGCCCGTAAAGCGTTACGGACTTCTCCCGACCCGGAGCCCAAAGTACATAGTGTGAGAACAGACGTACAAAGGACAGAGACACCGTTCACCTGATCACAGGTCATGTGGGTCCTGACACAGTCGTGTGGGTCACCTGATCACAGGTCAGAGGGGTCACCTGATCACAGGTCAGTGTGGGTCACCTGATCACAGGTCAGTGTGGGGTCACCTGATCACAGGTCAGTGTGGGTCACCGATCACAGGTCAGAGTGGGGTCACCGGATCACAGGTACAGTGGGGATCCCACTGATCACAGGTCAGTGTGGATCACCTGATCACATTGTCTAGAACAGACCCAAACATGAGACGTTGGACTCCTGAGACTGGCGTGATCAGCTGATTTGTGTTGGGATGGGATGTTACAGATGCGATCTCATCCACAAATGGATCTGCTGACCCGTGAACAAACTGCCCGGCTGCAGATAATTAACACTAATTAACGCACTTCTGATATGATCCTGCTGCCGGCAACGTTTGAAAGTTCAACGGCTAAACCGACAAACACAAGAAGCGGATGTTTTTCACACTGTCAGAGTCAAGCTCAGCACGTTCAGACTCTGGTACTGTCCAGAAGAAGCTCCACATTCACTGTATACTGATGTAAGGAGAGCAGAACTGCGGCATGGGCAGGTCAAGGTGCCGGACACGCGGCTCATTCAGCCGTGGTACAATCAGTGGTTCGTACCACGCGTTGGTCTCCAGGGAAATACTTCCACTTCTGCTGCTGTATTTATTCCCAGTGCTGAAATCTAAAAAGCCGTGTGACTGCAGTCGGCAGTAAATCTTTGCTGTTTACTCGTTTGATGAAGCTAATCAAAGCTACAGTGGCTCTGAGCTGCAGGATATTACTCCTGCCTCTTAATGCACTAAACGCAGCGCTGTGAACAGGAATGCATTCATACTGCCACTGCGTCTTCATGGCGCGGCACTGTGTGTGGATGATGTGTGACTTTCACATGCATGCATACATTTGTGAATGAGTGAGCACAGAGACCCATTCAGTCCAGTCCTGCAGGCATCAAAGGTTTGGACACACCGTCTCATTCAGTCCTTTGAACACGGTAAATGTCACAGAGACTAACGTCAGGTTTTAGACAGTCTGCGGGGATGTCACAGAGACTACGTCCAGGTTTTAGACAGTCTGCAGGACGTCACGGAGACTACGTCCAGGTTTTCAGACAGTCCTGATAGGACGTCAGGAGGGGGGAGGGGGGGGGGGGGGGGGGGGGGGGGGGGGACGGAGACTACGTCCAGGTTTTAGACAGTCCTGCTGGGACGTCACAGAGACTACGTCCAGGGTTTTAGACAGTCTGTAGGACGTCACGGTGATACGTCCAGGTTTAGACAGTCTGTGTGACGTCACGGAGACTAGTCAAGGTTTTAGACAGTCTGCGGGGACGTCACGGAGACTACGTCCAGGTTTTAGACAGTCTGTGGGGACGTCACGGAGACACGTCCAGGTTTTAGACAGTCTGTGGGACGTCACTGGGGGGGCGGGACTACGGCAGGGTTTTAGACAGTCGGCGGGGTCCGTTAAGAGACTACGTCCAGGGTTTTAGACAGTCTGCAGGGACGTCACGAGACTAACGTCCAGGTTTTAGACAGTCTGTAGGACGTCACGGAGACGACGTCCAGGTTTTAGACCGTACTGGGGGGACGTTACGGAGACTACGTCCAGGTTTTTAGACAGCTCGGGGACGTCACGGAGACTACGTCCAGGTTTTAGACAGTCTGGGGACGTCACGAGACCACGTCCAGGTTGTAGACATCGTAGGACGTCACGAGACGACATCCGGTTTTAGACAGTCTGTGGGGACGTCACGGAGACTACGTCCAGGGTTTAGACAGTCTGTGGGGAACGTCAACGGAGACTACGTCCAGGTTTTAGACAGTCTGCGGGGTCGTTACAGAGACTACGTCCAGGTTTTAGACAGTCTGCAGGGACGTCACGGAGACTACGTCCAGGTTTTAGACAGTCTGTAGGGACGTCACGGAGACTACGTCCAGGTTTTAGACAGTCTGTGGGGACGTCACGGAGACTACGTCCAGGTTTTAGACAGTCTGCGGGGACGTCACGGAGACTACGTCCAGGTTTTAGACAGTCTGCGGGGACGTCACGGAGACTACGTCCAGGTTTTAGACAGTCTGCGGGGACGTCACAGAGACTACGTCCAGGTTTTAGACAGTCTGTAGGACGTCACGGAGACTACGTCCGGGGTTTTAGACAGTCTGTGGGGACGCACAGAACGACATCCAGGTTTTAGACAGTCTGCGGGGACGTCACGGAGACTACGTCCAGGTTTTAGACAGTCTGTGGGGACGTCACAGAGACTACATCCAGGTTTTAGACAGTCTGCGGGGACGTCACGGAGACTACGTCCAGGTTTTAGACAGTCTGTGGGGACGTCACGGAGACTACGTCCAGGTTTTAGACAGTCTGTGGGGACATCACAGAGACTACGTCCAGGTTTTAGACAGTCTGCGGGGACGTCACGAGACTATGTCCAGGTTTTAGAGTCCTTGGGGACAGTCACAGAGACTACGTCCAGTTTTAGACAGTCTGCGGGGACGTCACTGACTATGTCCAGGTTTTAGACAGTCGTGGGACGTCACGGAGACTACTCCCAGGTTTTAGACAGTCTGTCAGGGACGTCACGGAGACTACGTCCAGGTTTTAGACAGTCTGGTAGGACGTCACGGAGATACGTCCAGGTTTAGACAGTCTGTGGGGACGTCAGGAGACTACGCCAGGTTTTAGACAGTCTCGGGGACTCACGGAGACTACGTCCAGGTTTTAGACAGTCTGCGGGGACGTACAGAGACTACGTCCAGTTTTTAGACAGTCTAGGACGTCACAGAGACTAGTCGGTTTAGACAGTCTGTGTGAGTCACGTAGACTACGTCCGGGTTTTAGACAGTCGGTGGGGACGTCACAGAGACTACATCCAGGTTTTAGACAGTCTGCGGGGACGTCACGGAGACGACGTCAAGGTTTTAGACAGTCTGTGGGGACGTCACAGAGAACATACGGTTTTAGACAGTCTGCGGGGACGTCACGGAGACTACGTCCAGGTTTTAGACAGTCTGTGGGGCGTCCGGAGCTAGTCCAGTTTAGACAGTCTGTGGGGACATCACAGAGACTACGTCCAGGTTTGAGACGTCCGGGGACGTCACTGAGACTATGCCGTTTTTAGACAGTCTGTGGGACATCACAGAGACTACGTCCAGTTAGACAGTCGCGGGGACGTCACGAGACTATGTCAGTTTAGACAGTCTGTGGGACGTCACGTAGACTACGTCGATACTGTGACTCAGTTCAGTTTGATCATTAAGAATAAATCAGTCAGTACGTACAACACACAACACACTCAGTAAAGTGAGTGTGTGTGTGTGTGTGGTGGGGTGATTTACACTAACAACTCACTCAATATATAATATCTCTGAATGCAGGACCTCCCCAGACACCCATCACTGTGTGTGTGTGTGTGTGTGTGTGGTGTGGTGTGTGTATTAAATACGGCCTAATGGAGCCCGATGGGAGCGCTGCAAGTGTTCCCTCGGAAAATGATTTAATTACATTTGGCAAAGTGGATGAGTCTGGGGGGTGTTTTGCTGTGTCAGAGCTTTGGCACACAAAACACACACACACACACACACACACACACACTCACACAACACACACACACACACACACACACACACACAGTCCGGACCAGGAAGAGAAACAGTCTTTCAATTAGTCTGATTGGCCCGTTGCTGCCTCGGTCTGGAGGCAGGTTTTATTGGCTCGCTCGCTCGCTCGCTCTCTCCTCGTTCCTTTATTTTTCATAATTTCATTCTCGTGATTGCTTTGTCTAATTTAAACTCGTCCTCTTCTCCTTCGCCTCCCTTTTTTCCTGAACAGAATCCCACTCATGTTTAACTGTTGACTGTGAAGTGGCTCCGTGTGTGGGACGAGGTGAAGGCATGTTTTGCTTCAGATGTCAGACCTGCACACACATCGTACATGTTATATAATGAATTACATTATATAACATCTACGTGTCGATTAAAGTTTTTACAGACGGAGCCAGGAGAGAAACGACGTCAGAATGAACTCAGCTCATCTGTTTTTCTGTCCAGTTGAAGGAATGTTACGAAGAACTTGTCTTCAGCATAAAGGTCTGTCTCTACAGCGATCCTTTGCATCATAGATGTACTTGGAAGGATGCAGTTGCCCCGTTAGGATAACGACGCAGCCCGGTTCAGCCTCTGGAGACTCCAGCACTTTTTGTTTATAGTGAACCGATTGTAAAAAATGTTGTCTCTTCGTCACTTTGACATAAAACACAGGAAAAGAAGTCCAGGTTAAAAACTACTAAAGTTACCCTTAATGGTGTCCAACAAAAGACAAAGTGTCACCCTCTGGGGAGCATGAATTGCTCAGTAAATGGTGTCCTGCTCGTAAGTATTGTTCACATTTCTTTCTCAGTGAAATGTACAGAGGGTAAACCTCTTGGGAACGATAATCCACTTTCTTAATGGAAATTCAATGGATCAGTGCCTGTGACATTTCAAAATGTCATCACTAAAATCAAGAGGCTTGATCCCTCTGGGGACCACGAACAACAACCTCAGATTTTATAAAAATCTAGCAAGTTTTCAGGATGCTTGTCGTGCACCGGCGTCTGGTCAAAAAGTTAAAAAGTTACCAGAAACTTCAGGATTTAGTTTTGTTCAGTCCTTTTCTACTGATAGGAAGAAAATCTAGTTTTGAATCGGTTTGTATAAAACTGTGTGTGTGTTGGACTGTTGGCCTGAGATAAGAAATGTTTGCAGAAATGTTTTGTGAGTAAAAATCTGTAATACGTGTTTGTTTGGTTTGTGTTAGGTTCTGGGATACAGTCTGAACCAGCCTCTTCTGGACACGGTGGAACATCACTCAGAGTTCTCTGTGGACTCGACTTTAATGCTGCATATCCCCAACCAGGTAACGCACACACCTGTCCTGAAGTTGTTTCAATTTGGTGACATCGTAACAGCGTGGCGTTTCCCGCCTTGGAGACCTTGGAGAGTTGTTATTGGAGCCCTGGTTTGGTTCCTAACAGGAAATTGCTTGATCTGCATCTCCATGACATGTAAGGTCATTATCTTTACCCAACCTTACGAAGCAGCGCTCTTTAGTTTCTTTACTATCGCACAGTGTGACAGCCGTTGGTAGCAGCTACTTACATCCGGATTTTCGTTGGCATCTACCGCTTATTCCTTGAGATACGATGACGAAATGGATCTGCTGCCTGCTTGGACTTTGGAAATGGTCCAACCTCGGACACCCTGAAAACAAGTCCAAAAAGAGCGTTTTGATCGACACCTTGTGGACGGACTGTGGTGAAGAGGCAGCTGAGACTAGACCAATAGATTGACCAGAAGATTCATGTTTAAGTCATGGATATAAGCGGATGACTCAGTGAAGCGGATGTGGAAATTAACCTGTTGGGACGGTTTCGGATGCTTTCCTGTGGAGAAACCATTGACCTGCACATGGTCAAACCAGTTTGTCCCAGTGACGTTCACTGTATTGTTGTTTCATCCAAAAATCCCCTGGGAACAAAAAGGCATACACCCCACCACTGCAGCGCTGTACGCCACAGTCCCTCATTATAGATGTAATTAATAAGTTCATAACATGTAGACAGCAGGAGAGATTTTGCTGCCTGTGGAGAGAACGCTTCACTAAACAGTCCGTGAAAGAAATTAGACTGGAACATAAAACGTGGAGGAGGAGGTCGCCTTCAGACTGCAGGGATGATGGACGATGAACGATTGATGATGGACAGATGACGTGAACGATTGATATGACGGGGACGATGATGATGGACGATGAACGATTGATGATGGGTGATGGACATTGACGATGGACGGTTTAAGAAGACATTTTGCACAGTCAACCCCATGTTCATCCTCTGTTTGTTGTTTGGAGAACTCGGCCTGATACCCACATTGTAACGACAAAGGAATCCAATAGAAAGAACTGTACTGCGTCATGCAGTATTTTTGTTTCTCCAGTTAGTTGTTCAGATTTAGAACATGTTCCTCCCCCTTCACTCCCCTCTTTGTCCCTTCTCCGGAGTGCGTGGGTAATCATCGAATCACTGTGGTCCACATTCGGTTGGTTTTCTCTATCTGGCTGTAGTTCTCGAAATGGGACCCATCCATAAATCTGTCTGCACACGAGCAGGCAGAGGTTAGCCACACACACAGTGACACTGCAGGGCTGTCGGGCAGCCGTGTGCTCGGATGTGTCGGGGTGAAGAGGCGGCCAACTGTAAAAGGCCACTCGTGTTAATTTTGGCTAATTACAAGAGTAAATGTGGGACTGACTTTTAGTGGTTGGTGAGAGCTTGGTGAAATAAAAGGCTGAAAGACAGACGCCGAGCTGGGCTGACTGCTGCTGGACTAGGCAGTGAGATCAGCTGCTGCTGGGGACCTGGATGATGATTGGCTGTTTGATCAGAAGTAATGTAATCAGAGTAAATACTCGAGTACAGCTGTAGTCATGGTCTGTTAGTTGCTGCTGGCTGATGTTCGGCTGTTTTTATATCTCGGTAAACTGTTGGGAGCTTCTCACTGCTGCATCTCCATGAAGTGTACGGAGGAGAAGGTGGGACTGTCAGCTGATGTGTGACTCAGATTATAGGTTCAGATGACGTCCGTGTGTGTGTGTGTGTGTGTGTGTGTGTGTGTGTGTGTGTGTGTGTGTGTGTGTAAGCCGAGCTGAATGTCCCAGTTAGACAAATACACCATGTTATTTATATAAATGAGGCTTGCGCTGCCTTTTGTGCAGAGTTTCCATAGTAGGTAATTATTTAGCTTGTATTGTGTTTGATTCTGTGGAAGTGTTCATTCACCTGTCAGCTCTGTGTGTGTGTGTGTGTGTGCGCCTCACTAT
The DNA here is from genome assembly GCF_000972845.2 of Larimichthys crocea. Taxonomy (NCBI): domain Eukaryota; kingdom Metazoa; phylum Chordata; class Actinopteri; family Sciaenidae; genus Larimichthys; species Larimichthys crocea. Next base: position 22,753,914 of record NC_040016.1, on the reverse strand, counting down.
TACTATGAAACTCATTAAGGCACAAACAGGGAGTGTATGAGAGGATGACAACCAGCAAACATCAGATAAAGAGAGACCCGATCCTCTGTGAGCTCACGTCACGTTAAATCTGGACAGGAAATGAACGTAAAGAGTTCCACAAACACGCAGAGAACACGTTATCTAAAGCAAACACGAGTCAGCCTCACGGATTACTGTGCAGAAGCAACAACTGCACAACTTTATTCATTTATACACAACAGAAAGACGAAGGCTGAAAGAAGCAGAGCGACCCTCAGACAGACGACCATCCTCTGATCTACCTCCTGAGCCATGAAGCTACGGCCACAAGAACAACAAGCCCCTGAGAAACCACTCGTACAACTGACTCTTTTTATCCAGATTCAGCAGAAAACTGGAAGCACGAAGCTCCTTCATATTTCTGAAGTTTAGTCAAGCACGTCTAAACTGTGCAGCTCGCTCGGTGAAACGTCTGAGGCAAAGAAATTACGATAATACAACAACTTCTTTATTTCATGTTTGTTTTCAGTCAATTAAACACGAGTTTCGATGGAAGCTAACTGACCTCAGACATCCAAACTCAGATCAGACTCTGTAATAAACATGATGATAAACTTCAACAAAAAGCTCAAAGACTAAAAACTGAAACTGAACAAACACAGACAGGAGTGTGTGCACATGTACATGCAGCAGTGTGTGCTCAGATGTATTTGCATATGACTGCATTGTATGTGCATTCATGGCCTGTTCTTTGTGTGTGCAGGTGGATCAGATCAGTGTTGTAAACACACAGGAAGTGTGTGCTGAGGAGAACAGGTGGATGTGCTCAGATTGAATCACCTGCACGATGGATGGCTGCAGGTCAACCTGTTTTAACCTCTCAGGTGAACATTTAGACTAAATGAAGAACGCGGTGAAGACGTGAAGCAGCAAAACAAACATCAGTGAACCTCCACCAGAAGAACAATGTGGCCCGTGTTAGTCCACAGGAAGGTTCTCCAGGAGGACTCCGGCGTCCTCCAACATGCTGGAGATTCATTGGTGTTTTTGCTTCGCTGCTTCAGGCGCTCGACGTCTTCATCATATGCACGGCGTTATGAAATCTGAAGGATACCAAGCTGGAGACAGCTGGAGTCAGAGGTCACGGCTCTGACGTCAACGATGTGGAGAGAGAGCTCATGAACAGCGTTTGAAGAATGAATCCATCGATTGTCAAAGACGTGGAAGAAGACGAGCGGTCCAAACTCACAGAGGTGTAAGAAAGTCCCTGACTTCATCTGTGCTGTGACACCAAATATTACGTTTAGGAAGCCAATGATTCGTCTGCAGTTCTGCGTGGAGGATCTTTAAAATAAACACGAGAACATGCACAGCATTTTGTCAGGCGTGCCCATAGTTAAAGCCAATTTAACACTCGTTAACAAACGTGGAACGACAGAAAATTAAACCTTTAATTAGCGAGCAGTCTTTGGGAAACACATAGATTCATTATCACAGACAGACGACCTGAACATCAGACTGCAATGAAGAGAATCAACTCATTTCTAAAAGGTGAAATGAAGTTTTCGAAATAATAATGATAAAAGATTCACAACATCTGCTCAAAATAATATGACTGAATTATGTTTTTCATTAATTACAGAAGTCACGATCTGAAGACATGACACGGTTAATGACGTGATCAGAGCCTCCTGCAGTCAGCCATGATCGATGCTTCCAGGAGACAGACACACACACACACACACACACACACACACACACACACACACACACACACAGGATGATTGGCTCCATCCCATTTCTAATGTTTTGATCAGATAAGTCCAGATGAAGTGAGCGCTGTTATCGCAGCAGTCGTGGATGGACTGAGGATTATCTGAGCGGACGGTGGGCAGGTTAATGAAGGAGATCCAATTAAAGATGCAGAGAACGTTTCAAACGTTCCTCTGCTCCGACAGGCCGGAGACTCTGAGGAAACCCGCTGAGAGTCACCGAGGGAAACCTGTTTCAAACCATTAACGTTCAGCTCTCTGACTCCGTTCTCTTTGAAAGGTGATGACGCACGCCGTTTCTTACACGTCCAGACAGAAACATCAGCACGGCGAAGAGTCCACCTGACGGAGGAGTCCAACACTCACTGTGCTTTGAGCTCCGTTTGGCCTCCACCAACGCAACGCTGTGATTTACAGAGTTTATGATGGACAGTGAAGTAAACTGCTGACAACTGTAGCTGCTGTTAGATCAGTCTGTTAGCTGCTGTTAGCTCATGTTAGCTCAGTCTGTTAGCTGCTGTTAACTCATGTTAGCTCAGTTTGTTAGCTGCTGTTAGCTCATGTTAGCTCAGTCTGTTAGCTGCTGTTAGCTCATATTAGCTCAGTCTGTTAGCTGCTGTTAGCTCATGTTAGCTCAGTCTGTTAGCAAATGTTAGCTCAGTCTTTAGCTGCTGTTAGCTCAGTCTGTTAGCTGCTGTTAGCTCATGTTAGCTCAGTCTATTAGCTGCTGTTAGCTCATGTTAGCTCAGTCTGTTAGCAAATGTTAGCTCAGTCTGTTAGCTGCTGTTAGCTGCTGTTAGCTCAGTCTGTTAGCTGCTGTTAGCTCATGTTAGCTCAGTCTGTTAGCTGCTGTTAGCTCAGTTTGTTGAGTTCAGAGCAGAGTGTTAGTGTCTGGACCACTAGAGGAGGTTTTCAGGCCCAGCAGTCAGCAGCTTCTATGGACAGAATGGCAGAGGAGAAGAGGTCTGATGAAGTCTGATCCAGCCTCGTCTGTATCAGACAGGTAACAGGTGTGACTGTGTTCTTCCTTTGTTTGCAGCCTCTCAGCTTCTTCTCAGGAAACACCAATCAAACTTATTTCACGACTTGTGTGTGTGTGTGTGTGTGTGTGTGTGAGAGAGAGAGTGTGTGTGTGTGTGTGTGTGTGTGTGAGAGTGTGTGTGTGTGTGTGTGTGTGTGTGTGTGTGTGTGTGTGTGCAGTAATGAAATCTTCTTGCAGAGTATTTGAGCTAATGAAAGCGTGGATCAATAAGACACAAGGTTTGGCACAGAGCCAGCGCACCTCTCTCTCTCTCCACCTCCACCTCTCTCTCCATCTCCACCTCCACCTCTCTCTCTCTCCACCTCTCTCTCTCTCTCTCTCCACCTCTCTCTCTCTCTCCACCTCTCTCTCTCTCCTCCTCCACCTCTCTCTCCACCTCCACCTCTCTCTCCGTCGTTTTACATAACTAACTCCTGACGTTTATTGAAGCATCAGCGTCTGTTGTTTGGTGAATTCAGTGATTTCGACACACTGCAGTCAGATCTGGATCACCAGCTTCTGATTTCTCAGCGTGGGATGAACGCTCGGAGACAGATCGTGGACTGCAGGACTCGTGAACTCGAACGGCCACAGGCAGTGTTGCTTGTTATTACAGATTTCATTAAGTCAGCCTGAGCAGCTCTTCCTCTCCATCTCACACACCAGTTCACTTTATCACACATTATCACGGTGCCCTTCCTCATTACGACGAGGATGACACCATCCATCCTCTCTGCTCGGTGAGCGGAAGCAGAAAAACGACTTCTCCTCCTCCACCAGTCTTCAACCTGGAGGACAGCTGATGTGTTTCATCACAGAAACATGAAACATGAACAAGAGAGAGCTGAAGCTGTGCAGAGAGGAAAGAATGTTGGAATATCTGTTCATGTGTCGTCTGGAAGCTCTCTAACGTTTATGTAAAACCTCGTTACCGTCTAATGAGTTACACACAAACTGTGAGTGAAGCTCCACATTTTGGTTCTTCACTTCTTTGGTGAGAATAAAGAGAAATAATAAACATGAACATAAAAGGAGAAGGTCTCACCTCACAGTGAAGTCGTACGAACAGGACGCCAACAAAGATTTAGTGAACGGAGAAAACTGCAAAAAGAGAAATAAGGAAATGTTTTTCATCTGTTCAGTACAATATGAAGTATGCAGCTGGATCACTGGAGGCAGAGTAATGAGCTGCTTCATGTACAGTGAGCTGAGCAGCTACAGTAGCTTTACTGCAGCAATTTAACAAAGGAACATTATGGCGTTTTATTGCTCGGCTATGGATACTTGGTTCTGATTAGTTCATTACGGCTTGGCCACAGCTCTGAAACCAATATTTTA
>NC_040016.1:22739783-22744783 GCF_000972845.2 Larimichthys crocea | reverse complement strand
CCATGACTGTTTTAACCCTCCTCTTCCTCTTTCATCGCCCTCGTCCTCCTCAGCCGAGCGTGAAGAAGCTGCTGAAAACATGCCAACTCCACAGAGTGTGTGTGTGTGTGTGTGTGTGTGTGTGTGTGTGTGTGTGAAGCTGCTGACACAGCAGCTGAAATAAAGCGAGACCCTTTCCCAGGAGTCAGCCTGTGAACACCTCCACAGGGAGGAAGGAGGGTCCTGATCACATGATCATCACCTCAGCCGACTCTAACGATAACGATCTGATCAATTAACAGCTCCAGGCATCGCGGACGCTGACGTGTGTCCTTCGCGTGGTTGAGGCTGGATGTGATCACGGAGGCCGCGTGGGTGAGATTGTCTGTCCTACACGAGGCGAGAGACTGGAACAGACTGAAGACACAAGGACGCTTCATCATGTAAGACATGTCACTGAAGACACAAAGACACAAGTCTGTAGTCTAAGAGTCTGAGATCCACAATGATCCACAATGATGTCTAAAACTGGACGTAGTCTCAGTGACGTCCCCGCAGACTGTCTAAAACTGGACATAGTCTCCGTGACGTCCCCGCAGACTGTCTAAAACTGGACGTAGTCTCCGTGACGTCCCCGCAGACTGTCTAAAACCTGGACGTAGTCTCTGTGACGTCCTCGCAGACTGTCTAAAACCTGGACGTAGTCTCTGTGACGTCCCCGCAGACTGTCTAAAACCTGGACGTAGTCTCTGTGACGTCCCCGCAGACTGTCTAAAACCTGGACGTGGTCTCCGTGACGCAGTGTTTCTCATCTGTTGTAGTTGTTGTCCAACATGGTCACATGGTTGGAGTTTGTGTGTTGACTGAAGCTCTGGTTGAGCTGGTGGAGGAGGTCCTGAGGCCGGCTGAAGCTGGAGGTGGAGATGTGATGTGGAGGGGGGTGGAGGGAGGCAGCAGGGGAGCATGGGAAACCCCGATAAGCTTATCGGAGTGAGACGCCATCTGCCCGCTGCTTACCCATCATGCCTCTCTTCTCTCTCTTCAAAGACAGAGACGCCGCTCAGCCTCTCCACCAGAGGGGAAGCCTCCACGCCGAGATAAGGCAGCAATTCTCCACCCATTATCATCCATCCACCCGTCCATAAGACTCACAGCACAGCAGCAGAGACTTTTATTTTGAAAACCCTGATATCTGTGATGTAACCTCGACAGTGATGATGATGATGATGATGATGATGATGATGATGATGACACGTCTCGTTTATGTCAGAGACGATTAGAAATGACCCGTGAACACACCCGCTCAGATAATTATTATTTTAAATGTGACTCATTAAACATGAACACAGCGAGAATAAATAAAAAATAATCTCTTTTATTTGTCACTTCTTCGTGTTTACGATGCTGCGATGACAAAAGGCAGCGTGGCGTTTTCACGGTACGATCACGACGCCAACACGGGAAGTCTCAAGACTCAAACGTAAATGGACACTGTGTTAAAATATTTCATGTCCTAAAATAAATAACACTAACATGATATTATTTAATGACGCAGATCTAAACAAACGCACGCGGTACGATGTATCGCGGTATAAAAATCACGGTTTCGAAATGTTAAAAACGCAACAAAGACAGAAACTAACCCGAGAATATGAGCAGAAATAAATGATTTAACCATGAATCAACCTCTAAATGTTTTTCTGTGGAGTCAGTTTGTTTCATTTATGAAATTGTTTAAATAATTTCAGACGGATCTTCTTAGGCGGCTTGTCCAAAGACACGGGATATTTAAAGTTGGAGCAAAAAGAGACGAGATTCCCGAAGACGACATCCTCTCAGATCGGGCGTCCGCGACACGAAAACTGATGAATATATTCAGAGAACCGGACAGACACAGTGACTGAACCTTCCACCGGTTTCATGATCAGATAGTTTTCAAGTTTTTCCTGCAAACAAACAAACCTCTCGGAAACGTTACAATGTCGTAGTTTTCTGAGAATTACAGGTCAAAGTCTGGTAACTGATCCGATCAGCTCCACGTGTGCCGTGTACGTATGACGTCCGTCTTCCTTCAGCTCTCTGATGGTCGAAGGAAAACTGCTGGAGTGTGAAGTTCAGCAGGCGGAGGTCGACCTCGCAGCGAAGCCTCTGAACTTTATCTGAGACTCTGATTGATGGCCGACTTCTCTCCGGCTCCGCCTGGCTTCACTTTCATTTCAGTTAAACCGGATTACGGCCGAGATAACTCGCACTGCAGGAAACTTCAACGCAGACAAAGTGAAAGGTCGATTTCTTTTCCGGTTCACGTCCTCGGCGGTCAGTAACACCACCGAGACGTTTTAATCCACAGCCAGGAGATCTGGAAAGACTCTATTACACCTGATAACTGCAACCACAAGACTGTCCAAGTTCAACGCTGCGATTTACAGAGTTTATGATGGACAGTGAAGTAAACTGCTGACAGCTGTAGCTGCTGTTAGCTCATGTTAGCTCAGTCTGTTAGCTGCTGTTAGCTAATGTGAGCTTGCTTGTTTTTGCTAGCGATAATGTTAGCGAGCATCGAGCTAAGGTTAACTAGCGGTGCCAGCAGACACTTTCGTTTGTAACCAGCTGAGTCAGCTGATGTGTCGCTCAGTAAACGTGTCGAACACGTCACAGACTGATCGAGAACAGTCGTGACATCACGTCTCTGTCCGTCTATCGATCCGTCCTGTCGTCTCATCAGGCCGGCAGCAGGAGTCTGATGTGAGACAGGACCGCTCCATCAACACCACCCTGCAGAGAGTGTGTGTGTGTGTGTGTGTGTGTGTGTGTGTGTGTGTGTGTGTGTGTGTGTGTGTGTGTGTGTGTGATCATTTGTCATCATTTGGTCTCACTCTGGTTTTAATGCTTCAGGCTGCTGTGATCACTGAGGCCAGCTGGTTTGTATCTGATGAGGTCACATGATCACTGAAGACTCCATCAAACAGGAATATATGTCTCTGATCAACACACACACACACACACACACACACACACACACACACAGGAGGACTCTACTGATAACCAAAGTCTCGCCAACAATCAAAGTTTTCATGATGATTTTACCCACAGTGCATCTGTTTGTAGTCCTTCATTCGCTGCCTCCACTCACCGTCATTCTTCAGGAAACTAAACAAAGTGTGACGGAGCTTCAGGGTGGAGGAGAGAGTTGATTTCAGAGGGTCGTTTGTTCTCATGTCGTGACGCCACCTGACCTTCACCTCCACCTGAGGCTGCTGCAGTAAACCACCAGTCAACTCGACGACAACAGCTCTGCTCTCTGTCACGTTCTTTCAGACTCAGAACAAAGAACACGTAACGTGCTGTGAACATGTTACACAGCAACTTCACACAACTTCAATTAAAGTCAAACTGCTGCTTTATTTCATATTTATGAAAGACTGTAAAGTCAGAATAAATAAATAAATAAATAAATAAATAAATAAATAAGTGTTATTAACCATCCAACAACGACTTCAACAACAACAACCGTAACAACAACAAACACTTCACACCCCGTGATATGAAATATGACATATATATTATATTTCACATTATAACACAACAACAACAGCAACAACAACAGGACCAGGACCTGAGCAGCTCTGGATTCGAACCATCAGGATGCATCGGACTCATGATGGAGGCTTCATGATGGAGGCTTCATGGCGGAGGCTTCATGGCGGAGGCTTCATGACCAAGGTCTCATGGTGGAGGCTTCATGATGGAGGCTTCATGACCGAGGTCTCATGGTGGAGGCTTCATGACGGAGGCTTCATGATGGAGGCTTCATGACCGAGGTCTCATGGTGGAGGCTTCATGATGGAGGCTTCATGACCGAGGTCTCATGATGGAGGCTTCATGACGGAGGTCTCATGGCGGAGGCTTCATGATGGAGGCTTCATGACGGAGGTCTCATGGCGGAGGCTTCATGACGGAGGCTTCATGATGGAGGCTTCATGACCGAGGTCTCATGACGGAGGCTTCAAGGTGGAGGCTTCAAGGTGGAGGCTTCATGGTGGAGGCTTCATGGCGGAGGCTTCATGACGGAGGCTTCATGATGGAGGCTTCATGACGGAGGCTTCATGACCGAGGTCTCATGGCGGAGGCTTCAAGGTGGAGGCTTCAAGGTGGAGGCTTCATGACCGAGGTCTCATGACGGAGGCTTCATGACGGAGGCTTCATGACCGAGGTCTCATGACGGAGGCTTCATGACCGAGGTCTCATGACGGAGGCTTCAAGGTGGAGGCTTCATGACGGAGGTGGGGCTCAGTAAATGATTTAGCTGCAGGTTAACGAGCTCCAGACCTCTCCTGGACGATTATCTGATCAGCTGTAACGAGCTCAACAACAAACACTTTGACTCTGTGCTGTCCTGACACACACACACACACACACACACACACACACACACACACACACACACACACACACACCAACAGCAGCCAGTGATTATCTATTGGTCCTCCCTAAGCCCCGCCCCTGTCTTTTCTCAGCTATCCAATCACAGCTGAGCAGGCTTCCTCTCACCTGTACAGTGGACAGCTGTTCACCTGAAGAACCTCGCCTCACAGCAGCTTCCTGCTGACCTCATCACAGATTTCCGCTCGCTCGCTCTCACAAACTAATTAAGCCGAACTCATCAGCGGCTTCTGCTGCTGATCTGAAGACAGCTGCTGATGAAGCTCTCATCCATCAGCACAGCTCCACCCCTCTGATACAGTTAGCTTAGCTCCCACACTGATGGAGGAGATGATCCCAGCTCGCAACTGGACTCAAACTCATCCACCCATCGTCTTTTCTCAGTCAAGATCATTTCTGAAGCTTCCTCCATGGACAGACACACGGGACGGGACGAGACGAGACGAGACGGGACGGGACGAGACGAGACGAGACGGGACGAGACGAGACGAGACGAGACGGGACGAGACGAGACGGGACGAGACGAGATGGGACGAGACGGGAGCAGCAGGCCAAGTCTGTGTCCAGTTTGTCAAACT
>NC_040016.1:22734783-22737283 GCF_000972845.2 Larimichthys crocea | reverse complement strand
ACTTCCGTGTTTTGATCAGGTGACCACAGGACCCGGATGGAAGAAGGTTCGCTGCAAGTCTCGCGAGGCTTCGGTAGATGGCGCCATTTCTCTATAAATCAGCTGTGAACGTTTTTTTAACGTTAGTTTAACGTTCGTGTAACGTTGAACCAACGTTAACAGTTTATACCTTTATCCTGAATATGAACCACGTGACATAAACAAACGTGACGTCACTTAATTAAAATATTTATTCATAAAAAACAAAAAGTTTAAAGAAGAAACTTTATTAAAAACAAAAAAATATAATAATATTTACACTTCGATGTTGTACAATGGTTGTAGAATGGTTTGTGAATGGTTTGTGAATGGTTTGTGAATGGTTGTAGAATGGTTGTAGAACGGTTTGTGAATGGTTGTAGAATGGTTGTAGAATGGTTGTAGAATGGTTTGTGAATGGTTTTAGAATGGTTTGTGAATGGTTTGTGAATGGTTGTAGAATGGTTGTAGAATGGTTTGTGAATGGTTGTAGAATTGTTTGTTAACAGTTGTAGAATGGTTTGTGAATGGTTGTAGAATGGTTTGTGAATGGTTGTAGAATGGTTGTAGAACGGTTTGTGAATGGTTTAGAATGGTTTGTGAACGGTTGTAGAATGGTTTGTGAATGGTTTTAGAATGGTTTGTGAATGGTTGTAGAATGGTTTGTGAACGGTTGTAGAATGGTTTGTGAATGGTTTTAGAATGGTTTGTGAATGGTTGTAGAATGGTTGTAGAATGGTTTGTGGTCACTGGAAGTTTGTGGGTCCGAACTCGGCCTCGTGTAGGAACTGTTGGATCTTGGTTCTGACCCAGGACTGTTTCTCAGCAGGAAGTCTCCTCATGGTGGGCGCCAGGCTCAGTAAGAACAGCGTCACGTCGTCCCTCTGGTCCATGTCTCGGTCTCTCTGGGCCTCCCGGGCCTCCATCCTCCTCAGGTACTCCTCCAGCAGACTGTCGGTGCTCCTCCTCCAGGCCCGGGTCGACCTGGGAGCCGCGGAGTGACACTCCTCCTCTCCGTTCCTTTGGTCCAGCGGCTCGGCGACCACGGCTTCCTGCTCCTCTGTCTTCAGGTGGTTGAGCCGGGACGCCGTGCAGGACGGCGGCGGGCTGCAGTGCGACTGAAGGTCCGGCTGCAGGATGGCGGGGGAAGACCGCGAGGGAGGCGTCAGCTGATCTGAGGGCTGCGATGAAGCGTGTGAGGACGCTAAGGTGGTGGCGAGGGACGTGACGGACTGCATCATCATCTCAAACAGTTCCTTCATGTTGACGTGTTGGACCTGGACGCCGTCGTCTGCAGCCGGGCTCTCGGAGCTCGCCTCCAGCTTCGCCTCCTTCAGCCTGACGGCGTCTCTGTGAGGAGACGACGGTCGCTTCCTCTGAGCGAACTCTGACGATGAGGACGAGGACGTCGTTGTTGTCGTGGCGTCTGCGACGGCGAGGCCTGTACAGAGAGAAGAGTTCAGACTGTGATCCAGACAAACCGAACCTGCCGCCTGGTTCTTTGTGCACTCACCGTAGTTCTCGTCGTCGTCGCTGCGCACCTCCATGGTCGTGCTGCAGCCCATCATGTCGGACATCTGGAACAGAGGCTGCGGGTCCAGAGCCCAGCCGTTGGTGCCGGCCGCTCGGGCGTCGATGAACGGGTTTAAAAACGACAGAATGGCCGAGTATCTCCACGGCCGGTAGTTCAGGAGACCCACGCCGCTCTCACGACGCTCTTTCTCACGCTGGCGCTCACGCCGGTGTTGGTCCCTCAACATCTTCCACTTCCTCCGGCACTCCGACTCTGACCAACAACAGGAAGAAGAAAAACACACGGTCAATGTTAAACTTTGACGATTCAAGCACGACAGTGAGGAACTGATCCGGATGCTTCTTCATTAGTACGACAAACAAAGCGACCTTTTGTCGTCTTCACGAATCTCCGAGACAACCTGTCTGACAGACTGGGACGTCCTTACACTCTTCTCTCACTTCCTGTCTGAACTGAATGTAAAATTCTTAAATGTTTCTGAATCTCTTCAGGGTCAAAGTACATTTCAGAACCATCTGTGAACCGCCTGGACCTGTCCGGTTGTCCGGGTTCAGGGCTGTTGGACTGACGGACACACTGCTCAGATGTTTCGTATTTCCTGTCGTGACACACTGACAATTAAACAAACTCTTATTTTGAAAGTACAAGACGTCTGAACTTTAGCTGCATCAGTACAGCATCTGTAAACATTCATGTCTCATTAATCATGTCACTAACTAAACTTCTTCCCTGGAGTTTCTGTCTCTGTCGTCCAGCAGGTTCTCGTGGATCGTGGCTGCTGCTGTGGTCCTGCATGATGTCCACTACATATATTATTACTGTCATTATTGCTGCCATATCTGCTACTGTAATCATTTTATCATTCATTGTAATTCATTGTCATTTTATCATTCATTGTAATTCATTGTCATTTTATCACTCATTGTAATTCATTGTCATTTTATCATT
>NC_040016.1:22712799-22734773 GCF_000972845.2 Larimichthys crocea | reverse complement strand
TGTAATTCATTGTCATGTTTCATCATCATTGTCATTTTATCAATCATTGTTCATTTTTATCAGTCATTGTGATTCATTGTCATTTTATCATTCATTTGTAATTCATTGTCATTTTTTTCAGTCATTGTAATCATTGTCATTTTATCCGTCATTGTAATTCTTGTCATTTATCAGTCATTGTAATTCATTGTCATTTTATCAGTCATTGTAATTCATTGTCATTTTATCAGTCATTGTAATTGTACAATATGTTTGTGTTGATTTGTTCTGTACACTGACATCTATTGCATGTCTGTCCGTCCTGGGAGAGGGATCCCTCCTCTGTGGCTCTTCCTGAGGTTTCTTCCACATTTTTTCCCTTGTAAAGGTTTTTGTGGGCAAGTTTTTCCTCACCTGGAACCGAGGGTCTAAGGACAGAGGGTGTCACTCCCTGTACAGATTAAGCCTCAGAGGAAATGGACTTTGTGACTTTGGACTGTTACAATAAATCTGATTTGTTGATGTAGTAACATGTCGTCCGTTAATAACACACATGTTAGTAACATGTTGTCAGTGTGGTGAGCTGACACAGCTCGTCAGCAGCTCGTTGATTATGACTGATCATAAACACCACCGAGAGATAGATCTCCTGTCATCTCACAAACGTTCAGCTGAGTTGTAAATCATAAAACTTTATTAAATAAAAATAATAAAAAGAATAAACACGGTAGTTTAAAATATAATAAAAAACTTTATTTTAAAATAATAAAAAACTTATTAAATATAATAAAAACTTTAAAATATATAAAAACTTTATTTTAAAATATAATAAAACTTTAAAATATAATAAAAAACTTATTTTAAAATATTAATAAAACTTTAAAATATATAAAAAACTTTAAAATATAATAAAAACTTTTTATTTAAATATAATAAAATTTATTTAAAATATATAAAAATTTTTTAAAATATAATAAAAAATTATTTTAAATATATAAAAACTTTATTTAAAATATAATAAAAAACTTTATTTTAATTTTCAGTAGGAACCTTTCTTCTCCGAGCTGCCAGCTTCAGCTGGTCGGACACTTTCAACGACGGACTGGTTTTGTTTTGATCTTTGCACTTTGTGAAAACCGGATCCGGTCTGACCCGGTCTGATCTGGACTGACCCGGTCTGACCCGGTCTCTCCGGTACCACCGGACACACTCACCGGGAACACCGACGATCTCCGCGGACCTGCCTCCAGGCGTCACTGCGCATGTTCCGGTCTGGTACGTCAGACAGCTCGGATCGTAGAGACTCGGGAACCCGGAGACCGCCATGATGAGCTTTACTCCATGGAGACTGAGACTGAGACTGACAAAGACTGACAGAGGACCAAGACCAAAGACTGAAGACTACCGACCGCCGGGAAACACAAACAACAACGGGGAGCTTCCGTTTCCGCTGAGAGTCTACGCGTTGTTCCCGCTACCCCTGCGTCACAGCCTCATTTACATATTAAAGGAGCTCATTTGCATACAAACGTTTTCAAAATAAAATCCTTTTTTTTGTCCATAAAACTTAAATTTGATCATAAAAACCTTTGTAAACAGTGTAAATGACCGTTATAAGATGAAAACAGCTGATCTGTAACGGAACATCAGCTGATCAACATCAGCTGATCTGTAACGGACATCAGCTGATAACATCAGCTGATCTGTAACGGACATCAGCTGACCCGTCATTTCAGTCAGAGGCTCTGATCATGGTGCCCGTTCATTCAACAATAGATTTTATTTGTACAGCCCAAAGTCACACAAGTCTTTCCTTTGCTGGGGGCTTTACCACTGTTACAGGGGTGACACTATGGACCTTCTCATGTCTTTATTTCTGTTGTAGATTAACACATGTTAGATTAACAGGTATGTTATGAATTTGGAGTTCATGTGTTTTCCACGACGTTGTCTGTTTGTGTTTTTATTAAAGTTCAGTGTGATGCATTTCACGACATAATGAAACACTTACCACATTAGATCTGAGAGCGCACAGGACATGTTTGAGTGGGTGAGCGACGAAGATGTTTGTGTCCAAGCTGGAGAAATGTGAGCACAAGCCATGTGATGTTTTGAGTCCAAGACACATTTTGAAAAGAAGCAGCAGAAATCTGAGCACGAGGACAAATCTGACACGAGCATCTACACGAAGAAACTGAGCACAGCAAAATGAGACGAAATAAATCTGAGCACGAGGACAATAAATCTGAGCACGAGGAGAATAAATCTGAGCCCGAGGAGAATAATCCTGAGCACGCGGACAATAAATCTGAGCACGAGGAGAATAATTGAGCACGAGGCAATAAATCTGAGCACGAGGAGAATAAATCTGAGCACGAGGAGATAAATCGGCACGAGGAGATAAATTCCAGAGGAGAATCATCTGAGCACGGGGACAATAAATCTGAGCACGAGGAGAATAAATCTGAGCACGAGGAGAATAATCTGAGCACGAGGAGAATAAATCTGAGCACGAGGACAATATCTGAGCACGAGGACATAATCTGAGCACGAGGAGAATAAATCTAGCACGAGGACATAAATCTGAGCCCGAGGGAATAAATCTGAGCACGAGGAGAATAATCTGAGCACGAGCGAGGACTAAATCTGAGCACGAGGACAATAAATCTGCGCACGAGGACAATAAATCTGAGCAGAGGACACATCTGGCACGGAGGCAATAAATCCAATCAATTTCCAAATCAAAATCAATTTTATTTGTACAGCCCCAAAGTCACAAAGTCCCATTTTCCTCTGAGGCTTTACAATCTGCAGGGACCCTTATCCTTCAGGACCCGCTCGGTGGCCTGAGGGGAGGAAAGGAAAAAACGAGTGCGTTGTAGTTGCCAACGCTTGCAGCACATATGACGGATGGGGGGGCAGTCATCAACTGTAGCAGATGCATGAAACTGTGATTAGTGGGAAACGCATTGGTTTTGATTATATTTTAAAATAAGGTTTTTTAATTATATTTTAAAATAACGTTTTTTATTCTATTTTCAATCCACGTTGTTTCTTATCTTTTAAGTTTTATTTCTTTTTACAGTTTTTATTCTATATTTAAAATAAACGTTTTTTTAATTATATGTTCCCGTTTTTTCTTATATTTTCCCCTCCCGTTTTTCTTCTTTTTACCCGTTTTTTCGATTCATTTTCCCCCTCCCGTTGTTTCTTATCTTTTCACCTACCCCGTTGTTTCTTCTCTTTTCCCCCCCGTTGTTCTGTCTATTTTCACTCCCCGTTTCTTCTATTTTCCCCCACCGTGTTTCTTCGCTTTTCCCATCCCGTACTGCACGTTTGTTGTGCCGCTCGCCGGCCGCTCTCTCTCTGTTTGTTTCTGCGTTCCTCCTATCCTCCCCGCCTGCTGCCCGGCTGTGTCCGCTCCCCCCCTGCCCCCCTGTTTACTCCATGTGGTGGTTCTTAGCCTGCCGCCTGTAGTACTCCTCAATCCCCATGCCCGCCCCCGCCCCAACCCCACCCGATTTTTCTTTGTCCGATCCCCACGTCCCCCCGGTCCCCCTCTCCTCTCCCACACACGGCGGAGGCGCACCGCGCGGAGATGACTTTGTGACTTTGGACTGTACACATAAAATCTGATTTGATTTGATGTAGTAACATGTCGTCATTAATCACACACATGTTAGTACATGTTGTCAGTGGTGGTGAGCTGACACAGCCTCGTCAGCAGCTCGTTGATGAATGACTGAATCAGAAAACACACAGAGATAGATCTCCTGTCATCTCAACAAACGTATCAGCTTTTATTTTAAAATATAATAAAAAACTTTAAATTTTAAATATAATAAAACTTTTATTTTAAAATATAATAAAACTTTATGTAAAAATATAAAAAAAACTTTATTTTAAAATATAATAAAAAACTTTATTTTAAATATAATAAAACTCTTTAAAATATATAAAAACTTTCCATTTTAACAAATACAATAAAAACTTTAAAATAACTAACAAAAAACTGTATTTTAAAAATATAATAAAAACTTAAAAAATATAATAAAACTTAAAATATAATAAAAACTTTTTTAAATATACTAAAAACTTTATTTTAAAATATAATAAAAACTTTATTTTAAAATATAATAAAAACTTTATTTTAAATATAATAAAAACTTTTTTTAAATATAATAAAAAACTTTATTTTAATTATTCAGTCGGACCTTTCTTCTCCGAGCTGCCAGCTTCAGCTGGTCGGACACTTTCAACAGACGGACTGGTTTTGTTTTGCATCTTTGCACTTTGTGAAAACCGGATCGGTCTGACCCGGTCTGATCTGGACTGACCCGGTCTGACCCGGTCTCTCCGGTACCACCGGACACACTCACCGGGAACACCGACGATCTCCGCGACCCTGCCTCCAGGCGTCACTGCGCATGTTCAGGTCTCGGTACGTCAGACAGCTCGAGTCGTAGAGACTCGGGAACCCGGAGACCGCCAAGGATGAGCTTAATCACTCCATGAAGACTGAGACTGAGACTGACAAAGACTGACAGAGACCAAAGACCAAAGACTGAAGACTATACCGACCGCCGAGGAAACACAACAACAAGGGGAGCTTCCGTTTCCGCTGAGAGTCTACGCGATTGGTTCCCCCCCGCTACCCATGCGTCACAGCCTCATTTACATATAAAAAGGAGCTCATTTGCATACAAACGTTTTCAAAATAAAAATCCTTTTTTTTGTCCATAAAACATTAATTGATCATAAACACTTTGTAAACAGTGAAAAGACCGTTAGCTGAAAACAGCTGATCTGTAACGGACATCAGCTGAGCAACATACATGATCTGTAACGGAACATCAGCTGATCAACATCAGACTGATCTGTAAACGGACTCAGCTGACCCGTCATTTCAGTCAGAGGCTCTGATCATGGTGCCCGTCATGCACCAATCAGATTTTAAAAAAAAAAAAAAAAAAAAAAAATTAAAAAAAAAAAAAAAAAAAAAAAATAAAAAAAAAATATAAAAAAAAAAAATCAAGAAAAAAAAGAATAAAAAAAAAAAAATTTAAAGAATTGTACAGCCCAAAGTCACAAAGTCCATTTTTCCTCTGAGGGCTTTACAATCTGTACAGGGAGTGACACTATGGAACCACGTTCTCAGGTCTTTATTTCTGTTGTAGATTAACACATTGTAGATTACAGTATTGTATGTTTGGAGTTCCATGTTTTCCACGAGTTGTCTGTTTGGTGTTTTTAAAGTTCCAGTGTGAATGCATTTCACAGACAAATGAAACACTGACCACATTAGATCTGAGAGCGCACAGGACATGTTTGAGTGTGAGCGAAATGTTTGTGTCCAAGCTGGAGAATTGATGCACAAGCATGTATGTTTTGAGTCCAAGCACACATTTTGAAAGAAAGCAGCAGAAATCTGAGCACGAGGACAAAATCTGACAGACAAAACTGAGCAACTGAGCACGAGGGAATAAATCTGAGCACGAGGACAAAATCTGAGCAGAGGAGAATAAATCTGAGCACGAGGACAATAAATCTGAGCACGAGGAGAATAAATCTGAGCACGAGGAGAATAAATCTGAGCACGAGGACAATAAATCTGAGAGAGGAGAAATAAATCTGAGCCGGAAATAAATCAGCAAGAGGAGAATAAATCGAGCACGAGGAGAATAATCTGAGCACGAGGAGAATAAATCTGAGCACGAGGGAAATAAATCTGAGCACGGGGATCGAGCACGGATAAATCTGAGCACGAGGAAGAAATAATCTGAGCACGAGGAGATAAATCTGAGCACGAGGAGAATAAATCTTGAGGGCACGGACAATAAATCTGAGCACGAGGCAATAGATCTGAGCACGAGGGAAATAAATCGTGAGCACTGAGGACAAAAATCTGAGAACGAGGAGAGAAGTACACGAGAATTCTGAGCACGAGGAATACTAAATCTGAGGAGGCTATCTAACGAGGACAATAAATCTGAGCACGAGGACAATAATCTGAGCACGAGGACCAAAATCTGGAGCACGAGGACAAAAAAATCAAATCAATTTCAAATCAAATCATTTTATTGGTTACAGCCCAAGTCACAAAGTGCCATTTCCCTTCCTCGAGGCTTTTACAATCTGTACAGAGACCCTCTATCCTTAGCACCCTCGTTTCAGTGAGGAAAAATTTGCCCACTTGAATCACACTGACTGATAAAAGTGACAATGAAAATTACAATGAATGATAAAATGACCAATGAATCCACAATGAATGAATAAAATGACAATGAATCAAAGACTGAAACTGATACAATGGAAAACAATGAATACAAATGACTGATAAAATGACAAGATTACAATGACGAAAAGCTGAAGTACGTGACATGATAAAGACATATGACAATGACTGATAAAATGACAATGAATTACAATGAAGATAAAATGACAATGAATTACAATGGACTGATAAAATGAACAAATGAATCACAAATGAATGATAAAATGACAATGAATTACAATGACGATAAAATGAGAGCACAATGAATGATAGAATAATCAATGACTGATAAAATGACAAGTGGAATTTGTTACAATGAACTGAAATAAAAAATGACAATGAATTAACAATGATGATAAAATGACAATGAGATACGAATGAACGCGATAAAATGACAATGATAGTGACTAATGAATAATCACAAGAATTACAAAATGAAAAATCAAAATGAATGATAAAATGACAATGAATACAATGACTATAAAATGACAATGAATCACAATGAATGATAAAATGACAATGAAACTACATAATACAATGAATCACTGACAGATAAATGCAATGAATACAACGGAGAAAATACAATGATAATGCAAATGACAATGAATCAAAGAAGATGACATGAAACTGAATAAAAATGACAATGAATTAGCAATGACTGATAAATGACAATGAATCACAAGAGACGTGATAAAAAATGACAATGATTACAATGAATGATAAAAATGACAATGAATTACAAATGAACTGAATGAGAATTAAAACGTAATGACAATGAATCACAATTACCTGATAAAATGACAATGATTACAATGGAATGATAAAATTGACAATGAAATACAATGAATATAAATGACAATGAATTACAATGAACTGTAAAATGGACAATGATTACAATGACTGATAAAAACACTGAATTCATGGATAATGACATAATTCAAGACTGATAAAATGACAATGAATCAAATGATGAAAAATGACAATGAAAATTTACAATGACTGAAGAAAATGACAATGAATCAAGACTGATAAAATGAACAATGAATTACAAGGATGATAAAGAGACAATGAATTAGACAGACCTATAAAATGACAATGAATCACATGACTGATAAAATGGACAATGAATTACAATGACTGATAAAATGACAATGAATCATGAATATACAAGGAACTGATGAAAAATGACAATGAATTACATGACGGATAAAATTGACAATGAATCACAATGAGATAAAGCAAGAATTGACAATGGAATCAAATGACAAGGAGAAACATGAAGGAATAAAGACTGACAATGCAATAACAATGACTGATAAAATGACAATGAATCCAATGAACGAAAAATGACAATGTCACAATGGAATGATGAAAATGACAATGAATTACAAATGAACTGGATAAAAGGACATGACTCTACATGATGATAAAATGACATGAATACAATGAGAGAATAAAATGACAATGATCTAAATGACAGATAAAATGGACAATGAATTAACAAATGACTGTAGGACATGAATAAGATGATAAATGACAATGAATCACAATGAATGATAAAATCTGAATTCAAAATGAAAATGACAGATACAATGACTGAATAAAAATGGACAATGAATCACAATAATGAAATAAACACATGATGATAAAATGACAGGAGTTCAAAGACATGTAAAATGACAATGAATTACAATGACTGATAAAATGAACAATGAATTACAATGACTGATAAATGACAAGGAATCACATGACTGATAAAATGACAATGAAGCAAAGCGATAATGAAAATGATAAAGGAATGAACAATGATAAATCACAATGAATGATAAATGACAATGGAATCACATAATTAAAAATGACAATGAATTACGAATTGATGATAAATGACAATGAATTACAATGACTGATAAAATGACAATGGATCACAATGAATGAAAAATGACAATGAAGCACAATGAAATGATAAAGGACAATGAATACAATGAACTGATAAAATGACAATGACTACGATGACTGATTAAATGACATAATTAAACTGAATGATAAAATGACAATGAATCACAAAGACATGATAAAATGGACAATGAATCACAATGAATGATAAAAATGACAAGTGAATCACAATGAACTGATAAAATGACAAGAATCACAAGAATCACAAAATGAACAATGATCACAATGAAGAATAAAATGACAATGAATCACAAGAACTGATAAAATAAATGAATCACAATGACTGATAAAATGACAATGAATGACAATGCTGAGAAAATGACCAAATGAATTACAATGACTGATAAAATGACAAGAATTACAGGAAACTGAGAAAATGACAATGGAATTACAATGACTGATAAAATGACAATGAATCACAATGATGAAAAAGACAATGAATTACAAGAATGGAAAAATGACAATGAAATAAATGACTGGATAAAATGACAATGAATTAACAATGATGATAAATGACAAATGAATCACGAGACGTGATAAAATGACAATGAAATCACGATGAACAAAATGACAATGAATCACAATGAATGATAAAATGACAATGATTACATGGACTGATAAAATGACAATGAATCACAATGAATGATAAATGACAATGAACACAAGACTATAAAGAATGACACAGGACTGATAAAATGACTGAATCACAATGACTGATACACATACTAAATTCAGATTACAATGACGATAAAATGACAATGAATTAAACATGACTGAGAAAATGAAATGAAGCACAATGGGAATATAAAATGACAATGAACACAAAATGAAAGATAAATGAACAATGAATTACAATGACTGATAAAATACAATGAATCACAATGACGTGATAAAATGACAAGGAGTTACAATGAATGAAAAATGACAATGGAATCTACATGACTGATAAATGGAAAATGAATTACATGACTGAATAAAATGACAATGAATCACAATGACTGATAAAATGACATGAATTACATGACTGATAAAATGACAAGACTGAATACTACAAATGACATGAAATAAAGACAATGAATTAATGACTGAATGACAATGACAATGATAACAATGACTATAATGACAATTCACAAAAATGAATGATAAAATGAAAATGAGATTAACAATGACTGATAAAATGACATGATCACAGACTGATAACAATGAAATGATTACATGAATGATAAATGACAATGAATCACAATGACTGATAAAATGACAATGAATCACAATGACATGATAAAGGACAAATGAATTACAATGACTGATAAAATGAAAATGAATTACAATGACTGATAAATGACAATGATGATAAAATGGACAATGAATTACAATGACTGATAAAATGACAATGAATCACGATGAAATGATAAAATACAATGAAATCACAATGAATCAACAAAATGACATGAATCAAACCCCAAGGGGAAAAAGATAACTGACAATGATTACAATGACTGAAAAATGACAATGAAATCACAATGAAATGGAAAATGACAATGAATCACAATGAATGATAAAATGACAATGAATACACAATGAATGATAAAATGACAATGAATCACAGATGACTGATAAAATGACAATGATTACAATGACTGATAAATGAAATGAATTACAATGCTGATAAAATGACAATGAATCACAATGAATGATAAATGACAATGAAGTAACAATGACATGATAAAATGACAATAATTAACAATGACTGATAAATGACAATGAATCCACAATGAATGATAAAATGACAATAATTACAATGAACTGATAAAATGACAAGGAAATCACAATGAATGATAAAATGCAATGACTCAAATGATGATAAAATGACAATGGAAGTCAATGACTGATAAATGACAATGAATCAACAATGACTGAGAAAATGACAATGATCAAACAATGAATGATAAAATGAAATAATTACAAGACTGATAAAATGACAATGAACTACAACTACAATGACGGATAAATACAGATCACAATGGGAATGATAAAATGACAATGAATCCACAATGAACTGAATAAAATGACAATGAATTAAAATGATGATAAAATGACAATGAATTACAATGAATGATAAAATGACAATGAATTACAATGAAATGATAATGTCATGAATCACAAGGAATGATAAATGACAATGATTACAATGATGATAAAATGACAATGAATCACAATGAATGATAAAATGACAATGAAGCAACAATGATGATAAAATGACAATGAATTAACAATGACTGATAAAAATGCCAATGAAATTACAATGACGGATAAAATGAACAATGAATCACAATAATGATAAAATGACAATGAATCAAATATGATAAAAGGACAAGTGAATTAACAATGACTGATAAATGACATGATCAAAATGAAGGATAAAATGGACAATGAACACAATGAAGGATAAAATGACAATGAATCCACATGAATGATAAAATGACAAGAATCAAATGACTGATTAAATGAACAATGAATTACAATGACTGATAAATGAACATGATTACATGACTGATAAAATGGAGCAATGAATTATAATGAATATAAAATGACAATGAATTACAATGAATGATAAAAGGACAATTAAGTACAATGATGATAAAATGACAATGAATTACAATGACTGATAATGAAATGATCACAATGAATGATAAAAAAAAAAAATACAATGAAGTTACAATGAAGGATAAAATGTCAATGAAGCACAATGATGATAAAAATGACAATGAATTACATGACTATAAAATGACAATGAAGTACAATACTGATAAAATGACAATGAATTACAGGACTGATAAAATGCCAATGAATGACAATGACTGATAAAATGACAATGAATTACAATGACTGATAAATGGACAATGAATTACAATAACTGATAAAATGACAATGAATTACAATAAGGATAAATGTCAATGATCACAATGACTGATAAAATGACATGAATTTACAATGACTGATAAATGACAATGAATCACAATGAATGATAAATGACAATGAATGACAATGACTGATAAAATGACAATGAATTACGAATGACTGATAAAATGACAATGAATTTACAATGACTGATAAATGACAATGAATTACATGAAACTGATAAATGACAATGAATCACAATGAATGATAAAATGACAATGATTACAATGACGGATAAAATGACAATGAAATCACAATGACGATAAATGAGCAAGGATCACAATGAACTGATAAAAATGACAATGAATACAATGACTGATAAATGACAATGAAGTAACAATGACTGATAAAATGCAATGAATTACAATGACTGATAAAATGACATGATCAGCAATAAGGAAAAATGACAATGAATCACATGAATGATAAAATGACAATGAATTACATGAATGATAAAATGACAATGAATTAGCAAGACTGAATAAAATGACATGAATTACAATGACTGATAAAAGACAGAATCACAATGAATGAGAAAATGACAAATGAATTACAATGATGATAAAATGACAATGAAATCACAAGGACTGAATAAATGACAATGAATCCCAAATGACTGATAGAATGACAATGATGACAATGAACTGATAAAAGGACAATAATCACAATGACGGATAAAATGACAATGAATTACAATGACTGATAAAATGACAATGAATCACGATGACTGATAAAATGACAATGAATCACAATGAATCACAAAATGACAATGAATCACAATGAATGATAAAATGACAATGAATCACAATGACTTATAAAATGACAATTTTAGCTTCTCACGCAGCCATCCCCACTTTCCGGTGCTTAAACCGGAAGTTCAGATGAGTTCATCTTGAATGAAGACGTGTGCTCAGCTGTAGCTTCAAAGCTGTCACTCTCTTAAAGTCAGGACTAAAATGATTTGTCAGAAGCAAAATTTAAGGAAGTTAAACGAGTTAAAAAGCGTTTTCCAGTTCAGACAGTTTTCAAATCCAGCTGCTGTGTCTGAACAAAGACAAAAAACTCCTATGCATGCTCTCAAACTCTCCAGCTGGAGCTGGTGTACCAGTTGGTGATGGGTGGAGTCTGATGGAGGCAGAGTGTTTGCTCAACAAACTCAACAGAAGATGTGACGTTCTCGTAGTTCACTAGCCACCATCATCTTCATCATCAGCCGCCTGTGAAAGACATCAGAACCGATCAAAGCCGCACGCTGAAACACTCCACTGACAACTGTCCAATCCCAGTCCCACTTCTCTGATATGCAGGCGGCTGTAAGCTCCGCTGAAAGTGTCCTCGAGCAAGATGTTGAACCCCGGTGTGTGAATGTGATTGGTCCTGAACGGATGGCTGAATGTGACCGGTGGTTGTAAAAGTGCACTGAGTGCTCTTCCGCTCCATCAGGATTCAGTGGACATCTGTAAAAATGACGACGATGCTCTGCAACTCAAACTGAAATCTCAGTGAAATGTAGAGTTTGACATTTAATTTTGAATGATGAATATGTGAGTTCATTTTACAGTGATTGAAACCTTTGTTTTGTTTTTGTTCTTTACGATAAAAACTCACAATGTGTTCATCCATCTGTGTTTTTCCTCCCTGAAAGAACAAGAGAAAGATTCCACTTTTAAGTTTTCCACAGTGAAAATCCGATTCCATCAACTTCTTGTTTCTGAGTTTCATCAGTGAAAGTGCCTCACCTTTTTCTTGTCCACATGCTGACTGCCACCACGATTATGATGAGAGGCTTGCTAAACCCACAGACACAATGATGAACTCCACCACCTGGAAAGAAAACGAAAACATCAAATATTCAGCAGTTTGAAAAAGTAGAGTAAAAGAGAATGAGATATGTTAAATATATACATACACACAATGCAGAAAGTGTGTCAGGATGGAAATAATAACTCCACCCACACAGAGAAGACAGAATACAGTAACAGATATATAAAAATGATGAGTCACCACCTTTTAGGTCTGCTGAGTCATCTGTTGGTGGTTTTGGGTTGTGGGGTTCTGGGTCTGGGTTTTGTTGTCGTGTCACCTGATCAGATGAAAAGGAGTCCCAAACTGTTGAGGGCACCAAACTCGTGCTGTGATATGACGTAATATTGCAAACTTCACATCCATAAAAGCAACAAATATTTCAGGTCATCATTCACTACATCCTGAAGTTTGCCTGTAAAAAAGCTCGACTTTATTCTCACCTGGTTCCTCACTGAGGGCTAAGTCTGAAGTGAAACAGCGCACTGTTGTCACCAGTAGTCACTTCAAACACGTCAGTAAGTCAGAGTTTGATGTGTTGAATGAAATGAGAAGATTCGTAAAGGTCACAGAGGCCAGAGCAGTCAGACTGTGATGTCTGCAGATCTTTGTATGTTCTCACATCTTTACCCTCAAACAGCCCACTTCCAACTGTGTATCTAACACAGCGGTCATCATAGGGCGACACAGAGCAAGGACACAACCACCTGATCTTGATCTTGTGTTCAGTCACTGGTGAAGATGGAAGGATAAGTGTGAGAGAAAGACAACAAGAGTCAAATTCACTCAATCATTATGATCATAATTATTGTGATTGTTTCACAGTTGAGCTGAAATTGATATGGAAACTCACATGGTAACAACAGACGAAGAACCAACAGAGACTGAGACTTCATTCGTCCCTGATTTGGTATTGTTCACAGTCGGAACGTCCAAGCATCTTCATGGGTGAGCTTCTTTATGACCGAGAACAGTTCTGTGTAACACTCAGGGTCCGTCTGATTTAGAGTTCTCACAATCTGTCCAGTCTAATCAGCTCTACTGCTGCTCGCTGACTTGGATCACTGAATCCCATAGTGTACTGTCAACAGTTTTGGCTGATCGTCCTATCACATTTTCACAAGGAAAAGTGACGTCCTGTCCAGCTTCTGACAGTGAGGAGGATAAGAGGAAGTCTTTTATCTTTCTGTGAAGACGAGCAGGAGAAAATGGAAAATGTCTGTTTTGTTCATAGTTAGTTGTGACAGTTCACTTGAACTCACCAACGTTAGAAACAATGCGACAGGTTTTGTCGCCTCAGTTCAACAAATGAGCTCATCAATATTTGATCAGTGAATTAAGAGTAACAAAGTTATTGTCAAATGAATATCGTGATATATGTAGTCTTACCTGGAAAACTGAAGCAGCCGCGATAACAAACAGATAAAATTGAATCCATCTGAAGTCAGCCATCGTGATTCTGCCATCTCTTCTCGTCTCTGACTCTGTAGTGTCTGAAGTCGAGCTGTAGTACAGGATTCTGCGTCTGATTCCTGTGTTAGGGTGAGGTCACTTCCCCACTTTTTTATTTTTGTTGTCTTTATGTTCACACTGTAGTAGAAGGGGAGGTTTTGTCGTGTGAAGATTGTTTTAGTTCAGTAAATGGTTTGCATGAGGCGCAAGCTTGTTTTTCTTTCTTCAGAAGTGTTGTTGTTTAGAAACAGACAGGATTCATGCTGATGTTTGACAGCACAGCATGAACAGACAGGTGAAGAGTCAAACTCCTCGTCCCAACCACTCTTTGACATCTGGTGTCCATGGTGCAGACTGTTGATGCTGCAGCCTCTTCCATCTTGCGGGTCCTTTCCTTCAGAAGACCTGAACGGGAAAGTGTTTTTTTAAATGTGGTTAACAAAGAGCAGCAGAGCTCTGAGCGGTTAACACCGTCCAATGATGAGCAGACACACGTCAACACATCCCAAAGATGGGCAAAGAATGTTGGAGCGTGGGCGGAGCTGAAGGAAGCCTGGTTTACTCAACAACACAACACATGATCAAACCTGCTATGACCGAGTTGTGTGTCTTATATGTTTTGTATAGTCAACATGATACACATACACATAGAATTTAAAATAATGAGGAAGCAAACATACTGGTCAACGCTGTGATTTACAGAGTTGTGTTGGACAGTGAAGTAAACTGAAAAGCTGGCTGTTAGCTCATGTTACTCGTCTGTTTAGCTGCTGTTAGCTCAGGTTTACGTCAGTCCTTGAGCTGCTGTTAGCTCAGTCTGTTAGCCTGCTTGTTAGCTCAGTTTTCTTAGCCGCTATAATCATGTTAGCTCAGTCTGGTAGCTGCTGTTAGCTTCATGTTAGCTCAGTTTGTTAGCTGCTGTAGCCAGTTTGTTAGCTGCTGTTAGCTCAGTCTGTTAGCTGCTATTAGCTCAATGTTAGCTCAGTCCTGCTAGCTGCTATTAGCTCATGTTAGCTCAGTCTTGCTAGCTGCTGTTAGCATCATTTTAGCTCAGTCCTGTTAGCTCTGTCCTCTTCCCTCTGCTAACGCTGTGCTGTTTAAGCGTCTCAGTGGTGTTTTGTATTTAAATATTAACTTTGGGTGACTGTTGTTTACTTTGAATGATAACATGGACTGAGGTGTGAGACTTCTCTGTAGACAATAAACTTTAAAAACAATAGAACACACACACACCACAACACAAGGCAGCTATAGTAAATATATAATATCACTGCAGGTTCACCAGGTGCCTGCAGGGGGCGAACAACATCGCCCAATAGAGAGTCCAGAACTGATCTGGTGGTCAAGACGGAGCAATGTTTTTTAATATTTAATGATAATTCAACGTCAACACAAAACGGTGGCAACCCGCAAAAATAAAATCAGAGACATCAACATGTGCTGGTTATCTGTGATACAACACAAAGATCAGGTCGTCCCTCACAGTCGCAGCGACACGCGAAGCAGCCTGTCGGGGAAACCCCCGTCACTTTCCAGACTGTTTACGAGCCGAAATAAAGCTGCAGAGGTCAAAGGAAAGGTCACTGCGTCTATGAATAGGAGGTCGCAGAGTCGAGCTGAGCACAGGAAGTCCTAAAAAAACAAACAAAAAAAAAACACAGAGACCAGAGACGTGGACGTAAGATCTCCTGTCCACAGAGAGGCCGAGACGCCTGTCATGTCAAAGAGACTGAGCTAACATGGCTAACAGCAGCTAACAGACTGAGCTAACATGAAGCCTAACATGAGTCTAACAGACTGAGCTAAACTGAGCTAACAGCAGCTAACGACTGAGCTAACATGACTAACAGCAGCTCAGCTGTCAGCAGTTTTACTTCCACTGTCCAATCAGAAACTCTGTAATCACAGAGAGGTTGAGGCGGAGCAGCCGGAGGACATCAGAGGGAAAACCAGAAAAACATTTCCTCCATAAAATATGATCCCAGATTTCACCAGAATCAGTGAAATAGTTGCTGCGGTGGACTTATGCCGTGAAAAGCGTTACGTACTTCTCCAGACCCGGAGCCCAAAGTTACATAGGGTGAGAAACAGACGGTACGAATGACAGAGAACAAACCGTTCACCTGAATCCAGGGACAGTGTGGATCACCTCACCTGAGCACAGTCAGTGTGGGTCACGGATCACAGGTCAGTGTGGATCACCTGATCACAGGTCCAGAGTGGGTCACCTGATCACAGTTCAGAGTGGGTCACCGGATCACAGGTCAGTGGGGGTCACCTGATCACAGGTCATGGGGGTCACTGATCACGGTCGTGTGGTCACCTGAATCACAGATCAGAGTGGATCACACCTGATCACAGGTCAGTGTGGGGTCACCTGATCACAAGGTACAGAGTGGGTCAACAGGGTTTTAAATTCACTTTCTGTCTCTCGTTTCCTCTCCTGTCGTCTGCTGTCTCTTCTTATGCAGACTGTTAGGGTAGTGTGTGTGTTGTGTGATGTGTTGTGTGTGTGTGGTAAAGTGTAGCTCCTCTGGCTGACACTGAACGATTTCTCAGCCTGTCTACTCTCAGTGTACGTATGGTCTGCTCCCACGTCCTCATACACACCCGAATTCAAAAACCCACAAAACGCACACACACACACACACACACACACACAACACACACACACACACAGTGGGTTTTGAAGTTAGAAATTTGAAACTAAATTAAGTTTTTGAACATAAACCTGATCTCATTTCAGATCTTCAAGGTTAGCTTAGCTTAGCAATAAAGACTGGAAACAGATGGGATCTCCTAGCCTGGCTCCATACAACCATACCTAAAACGCACAGTGGGGTGTGTGTGTGTGTGTGGGTATGTTGTCCACGTTGTGTCATGGGCACACTCGAATAACCGGATCACACACACACAACACACAAACTTTATTTTAAAATATAATAAAAAACTTTATTTTAATTTTCAGTAGGAACCTTTCTTCTCCGAGCTGCCAGCTTCAGCTGGTCGGACACTTTCAACAGACGGACTGGTTTTGTTTTGATCTTTGCACTTTGTGAAAACCGGATCCGGTCTGACCCGGTCTGATCTGGACTGACCCGGTCTGACCCGGTCTCTCCGGTACCACCGGACACACTCACCGGGAACACCGACGATCTCCGCGACCTGCCTCCAGGCGTCACTGCGCATGTTCAGGTCTCGGTACGTCAGACAGCTCGAGTCGTAGAGACTCGGGAACCCGGAGACCGCCATGATGAGCTTATACTCCATGAAGACTGAGACTGAGACTGACAAAGACTGACAGAGACCAAAGACCAAAGACTGAAGACTACCGACCGCCGAGGAAACACAACAACAACGGGGAGCTTCCGTTTCCGCTGAGAGTCTACGCGATTGGTTCCCGCTACCCCTGCGTCACAGCCTCATTTACATATTAAAGGAGCTCATTTGCATACAAACGTTTTCAAAATAAAATCCTTTTTTTTGTCCATAAAACATTAAATTGATCATAAACACTTTGTAAACAGTGTAAATGACCGTTATAGCTGAAAACAGCTGATCTGTAACGGACATCAGCTGATCAACATCAGCTGATCTGTAACGGAACATCAGCTGATCAACATCAGCTGATCTGTAACGGACATCAGCTGACCCGTCATTTCAGTCAGAGGCTCTGATCATGGTGCCCGTTCATTCACCAATCAGATTTTATTTGTACAGCCCAAAGTCACAAAGTCCATTTTCCTCTGAGGGCTTTACAATCTGTACAGGGAGTGACACTATGGAACCTTCTCATGTCTTTATTTCTGTTGTAGATTAACACATTGTAGATTACAGGTATGTATGCATTTGGAGTTCATGTGTTTCCACGAGTTGTCTGTTTGTGTTTTTAAAGTTCAGTGTGATGCATTTCACAGACAAATGAAACACTGACCACATTAGATCTGAGAGCGCACAGGACATGTTTGAGTGTGAGCGAAATGTTTGTGTCCAAGCTGGAGAAATGTGAGCACAAGCATGTGATGTTTTGAGTCCAAGCACACATTTTGAAAGAAAGCAGCAGAAATCTGAGCACGAGGACAAAATCTGAGCACGAGGACAAAATCTGAGCACGAGGAGAATAAATCTGAGCACGAGGACAAAATCTGAGCACGAGGAGAATAAATCTGAGCACGAGGACAATAAATCTGAGCACGAGGAGAATAAATCTGAGCACGAGGAGAATAAATCTGAGCACGAGGACAATAAATCTGAGCACGAGGAGAATAAATCTGAGCACGAGGAGAATGTGATTTACAGAGTTTATGTTGGACAGTGAAGTAAACTGTAGCTGCTGTTAGCTCATGTTAGCTCAGTCTGTTAGCTGCTGTTAGCTCATGTTAGCTCAGTCTGTTAGCTGCTGTTAGCTCAGTCTGTTAGCTGCTGTTAGCTCAGTTTCTTAGCCGCTATTAGCTCATGTTAGCTCAGTCTGTTAGCTGCTGTAGCTCATGTTAGCTCAGTTTGTTAGCTGCTGTTAGCTCAGTTTGTTAGCTGCTGTTAGCTCAGTCTGTTAGCTGCTATTAGCTCATGTTAGCTCAGTCTGTCACTGCTATTAGCTCAGTGTTAGCTCAGTCTCTGCTCAGCTGCTGTTTAGCTCATGTTAGCTCAGTCTGTTAGCTTCTGTCCTCTTCTCCTCTGCTACGCTGTGTCTGTTAGCGTCTCAGTGTGTTGTTATTAAATATTCACATTTGGTGACTGTTGTTTACTTTGAATGATAAACATGGACTGAGTGTGTGAGACTTTTCTCTGTAGACATAAAAAACATTTAAAAACATTAAGCCACACACACACACACACACACACACCAGGCAGCTTATTAAATATTTATATATCACTGCAGGTGTCACCAGGTGCCTGCAGGGGGCGACATCGCCCCATGAGAGTCAGAAACTGATCTGGGTCAGACGGATCATGTTTTTAATATTTATATTTATAATTCAACTTCAACACAACGGTGGCAACCCCGCCAAAATAAAAATCATAGACATCAACATGGTCTGGTTATCTGTGTACAACACAAAGATCAGGTCGTCCCTCAGCAGTCGCACACGCTGAAGCAGCCTGTCGGGGAAACCCCGTCACTTTCCCAGACTGTTTACGAGCCTAAATAAAGCTGCAGAGGTCAAAGGTCACTGCGTCTATGAATAGGAGGTCGCAGAGTCGAGCTGAGCAGCAGGAAGTCCTAAAAAAAACAAACAAAAAAAAAACACAGAGACAGAGACGTGGACGTAAGATCTGTCCACAGAGAGGCCGAGACGCCTGTCAATCAAAGAGACTGAGCTAACATGAGCTAACAGCAGCTAACAGACTGAGCTAACTGAGCTACATGAGCTAACAGCGACTGAGCTAACTGAGCTAACAGCAGCTAACAGACTGAGCTAACATGAGCTAACAGCAGCTACAGCTGTCAGCAGTTTACTTCACTGTCCATCATAAACTCTGTAAATCACAGAGAGTTGAGGCGGAGCAGCCGGAGGACATCAGAGGGAAAACCAGAAAACATTTCCTCCATAAAATATGATCCAGTTTCACCAGAATCAGTGAAATAGTTGCTGCTGTGTGACTTAGTGCCGTAAAGCGTTACGTACTTCTCCAGACCCGGAGCCCAAAGTTACATAGTGTGAGAACAGACGTACGAATGACAGAGACACCGTTCACCTGATCACAGGTCAGTGTGGATCACCTGATCACAGGTCAGTGTGGGTCACCTGATCACAGGTCAGTGTGGATCACCTGATCACAGGTCAGAGTGGGTCACCTGATCACAGGTCAGAGTGGGTCACCTGATCACAGGTCAGTGTGGGTCACCTGATCACAGGTCGTGTGGGTCCCTGATCACAGGTCAGTGTGGGTCACCTGATCACAGGTCAGAGTGGATCACCTGATCACAGGTCAGTGTGGGTCACCTGATCACAGGTCAGAGTGGGTCAACAGGGTTTAAATTCACTTTCTGTCTCTCGTTTCCTCTCCTGTCGTCTCGCTTTCTCTTCTTATGCAACTGTGTGTGTATGTGTGTGTGTGTGTGTGTGTGTGTGTGTGTGTGTGTAATTGTATCTCCTCTGGCTGACACTGACCCATTTCTCAGCCTGTCTGGACTCTCAGTGTACGTATGTCTGCTCCCACGTCCTCATCACCGCATTCAAAACACACACGCACACACACACACACACACACACACACACACACACACACACACACAGTGTTTTGAGTTAGAAATTGAACTAAATTAGTTTGAACATAAACTGATCTCAGTTCAGATCTTCAAGGTTAGCTTAGCTTAGCATAAAGACTGGAAACAGATGGGATCTCCTAGCCTGGCTCCATACACACATACCTACACCTCACAGTGTGTGTGTGTGTGTGTGTGTATGTGTCACATGTGGTGTCATGTGCACACTCGCTAACAGGATCACACACACACACACACACACACACACACACACACACACAACACGCACAACCACACACACACTCTGAGCCTGAAGCTGATTTGGTGAAAAATCAAAGAGAGTTTTTGTTCTGATCTTTATCTGTGACTAAAGAAAGTTTCCTGAACCTTTTCCCAACATGGCATCACGTCAACGCTGAGGCTATCTCACAATGCTAACAGTGAACACGGCGACAGAACCTCTGAACCAACAGTGTCCAGTCTAACAGTGAACACGGCGACAGAACCTCTGAACCAGCAGTGTCCAGTCTAACAGTGAACACGGCGACAGAACCTCTGAACCGGCAGCGTCCAGTCTAACAGTGAACACAGCAGCAGAACCTCTGAACCAGCAGTGTCCAGTCTAACAGTGAACACGGCGACAGAACCTCTGAACCGGCAGTGTCCAGTCTAACAGCGAACACGGCGACAGAACCTCTGAACCGGCAGTGTCCAGTCTAACAGCGAACACGGCGACAGAACCTCTGAACCGGCAGTGTCCAGTCTAACAGCGAACACGGCGACAGAACCTCTGAACCGGCAGTGTCCAGTCTAACAGCGAACTCGGCGACAGAACCTCTGAACCGGCAGTGTCCAGTCTAACAGCGAACACGGCGACAGAACCTCTGAACCGGCAGTGTCCAGTCTAACAGCGAACACGGCGACAGAACCTCTGAACCGGCAGTGTCCAGTCTAACAGTGAACACGGCGACAGAACCTCTGAACCGGCAGTGTCCAGTCTAACAGTGAACACGGCAGCAGAACCTCTGAACCGGCAGTGTCCAGTCTAACAGTGAACACGGCAGCAGAACCTCTGAACTGGCAGTGTCCAGTCTAACAGTGAACACAGCGACAGAACCTCTGAACCAGCAGTGTCCAGTCTAACAGTGAACACAGCGACAGAACCTCTGAACCAGCAGTGTCCAGTCTAACAGTGAACACAGCGACAGAACCTCTGAACCAGCAGGGTCCAGTCTAACAGTGAACACGGCGACAGAACCTCTGAATCAGCAGTGTCTAGTCTAACAGTGAACACAGTGACAGAACCTCTGAACCAGCAGTGTCCAGTCTAACAGTGAACACAGCGAC
>NC_040016.1:22697164-22709739 GCF_000972845.2 Larimichthys crocea | reverse complement strand
AACATTTCTGAGCACGAGGGGAATAAATTGGCACGCAGGACATAAATCTGAGCACGAGGAGCAAATAGAGATAAATCTGAGCACGAGGAGAATATAAATCTGAGCACGAGGGAAATAAATCTGCGCACGGAGAATAATCTTGAGGAGCAAATCGAGCGAGGCATAGACTAAAGAATAATCTGAGCACGAGAGACAAAATCTGCGCTTACGTAGGACAAAACTCTGAGCACAAACTGAGCACGAGAATAAATCTGGAGCACAGCGGACAATAAATCTTGAGCACGAGGACAATATGACACAGACAATCGAGCTTCGACAAAAATCAAAATCAATAATCAATATTTAGTGGTACAGCCCCAAAGTCACAAAGTAAGCACTTTTTCCCTCTGAGGCTTTTACATCTGTACAGGGACCCTCTATCCTTGCAGACCCTCGTTTCCAGTGAGGAAAACATTTGCCCACTTGAATCACAATGGGACTGATAAATGACAATGAATTACAATAATGATAAAATGACAATGAATCACAATTGAATGATATAAATGACAATGAATCACAATGACTGATATGAAAATGACAATGAAATCCCAATGGACTGATAAAATGACAATGAATTACAATGCCTGATAAAATGACAAGAATTACAATGACTGATAAAATGACAATTAATTACAATGAATGATAAAATGACAATGGATACAATGATGATAACAATGAAACTGACTTCATAAATAAAAGACAATGATTACAAGACTGATTAAAATGGACAATGAATCAATGAATGATCATGACAATGAATTACAATGACTGATAAAATGACAAATGAATTACAATGACTGATAAAAATGGACAATGAATTACAATGAATGATAAACAATGACAATGAATTACAATGACTGATAAAATGACAATGATCACATGACTGATAAAATGACAATGAAATCACAATGAATCACAAAATGACAATGAATCACAATGAATGATAAAATGACCAATGAATTACAATGACTGCATAAATGACAATGAATCACAATGAATGATAAAATGTACAATGAATCACAATGACTGATAAAAGACAATGAATCAAATGACTTGATAAAATGACAATGAATCACAATGACTGTAAAATGCACAATGAATTAAATGACTGCTAAAATGACAATGAATCACAATGCATGATAAAATGACAATGAATCACAATGAATGATAAAATGACAATGAATTACAATGACTGATTAACAATGACAATGAATCAACAATGACTGATAAAATGACAATGAGTTACAAAATGAATGATAAATGACAATGAATTACAATGACTGATAAAATGACACATGATTACAATGACTGATAAAATGACAATGAATCACAATGACTGATAAAATGACAATGAAGACACTAACTGATAAAATGACAATGAATCACAATGAATGATAAAATGACAATGAATTAAATGACTGATAAAATGCAATGAATTACAATGACTGATAAAATGACAATGAATTACAATGACTGATAAAATGACAATGAATACAATGACTGATAAATGACAATGAATCACAAATGACTGATAAATGACAATGAATACAATGACTGATAAAATGACAATGAATCACAAGAATGATAAAATGACAATGAATTACAATGACTGATAAAATGACAATGAATTACAATGACTGATAAAATGACAATGAATCACAATGACTGATAAAATGACAATGAATTACAATGACTGAATAAAATGACAATGAATACAATGAATGATAAAATGACAATGAATTACATGACGATAAAATGACAATGATCACATATCACAAAGACAATGAATCACAATGAATGATAAAATGACAATGAATTACACAGGACTGATTAATGCAATGAATCACAGACTGATAACATGACAAGGAATCACAATGAATGATAAAATGCAATGATACAAATGACTGATAAAATGACAATGAAATTACAATGACTGAAAAATAAATGACAATGACATGAATACAATGACAATGATTAAAATGCAATGAATCACAATGAATGATAACATGGGACACATGCATTACATGACTGATAAATGCAATGAATTACAATGACTGATAAAATGACAATGAATCACAATAATGATAAATGAACAATGAAATATAAATGACAAATGAATGACTGAAAAATGACAATGAATTACAATGACTATAAAATGACAAGAGTTCACTGAATGATAAAATTGACAATGAATCAAGACTGATAAAAGGACAATGAAATACAAGATGATAAAATGACAATGATCACAATGACATGATAAAAATGGACAAGCAATCAGTCAATTGAATGATCAAAATGACACTGAATGACAATGAATGATAAAAATGACAATGAATCACAAGACTGATTAATCACTGACAATGAATTCAATGACTGATAAAATGAACAATGAATTACACAATGACTGAAAAATGACAATGAATCACAATGAATGATAAAATGACAATGAATACAATGAATGATTAAAGACAATGATTACAAACTGATAAAATGACAATGAACTACAATGACTGATAAAATGACAATGAATTACAATGAATGATAAAATGACAATGAATCACAATGATGATAAAAATGACAATGAATCACAATGAATGATAACAGACATGAATCACAATGACTGATAAAATGACAATGAATCACAATGATCAAAAATGACAATGAATCACAATGAATGATAAATGACAATGAATCACAATGACTGATAAAATGACAATGAATTCACACATGACTGATAAAAATGACAATGAATAACACAATGACTGATCAAAATGACAAATGACTATTACAATGACTGATAAAATGCCAATGACTTTACAGAATGATAAAATGACAATGAATTACAATGACTGATTAAAATGACAATGATCAAAATGAATGATAAATGACAATGAATTACAATGAATGTAAATGACAATGAATTCAATGACTGATAAAATGCAATGAATTACAATGACTGATAAAATGACATGAATCACGAGGACTGATAAATGACAATGAATCACGATGAATCACAAAATGACAATGAATCACAATGAATGATAAAATGACAATGAATTCAATGACTGATAAAATGACAATGAATTCACAATGCAATGATCAAATGAACAATGAATCACAATGAACTGATAAAAGACAATGCAAGCAATAGGACTGATAAATAATGACAATGAATCACAATGACTGATAAAATGACAATGATTACAATGACTGATAAATGACAATGATTAAATGACTTGTATAAAATGACAATGAATCACAATGAATGGATAAATATGCATGAATCCACAATGAGATAAAATAGACATGAATTACACAATGGACTGATAAAATGGACAATGACTCACAATGACGTGAATAAATGACCATGAGTTACATTGAATGAAAAAGACAATGAATTACAATGTACTGATAAAAGAAATGATTACCAATTGGACTGATAAAATGGGGACAATGATCACAATGACTGATAAAATGACAATGAATTTACAATGACGATAAATGACAAGAACACAATGACTGATATAAAATGACCATGAATACAATGACTGGAAACTTGACAATGAATTGACACTGACTGATAAAATGACAATGAATCACAATGAATGATAAAATGACAAATGAGATTACAATGACTGATAAAATGACATGACTCACAATGACTGATAAAAATGAAATGAGTTTACATGAATGATAAAATGACAATGAATCCACAATGACTTGATAAAATGACCAAGAATCACAATGACTGATAAAATGACAATGGACTTACAATGATGATAAAATGACAAAGACTTACACTGACTGATAAAAGGACAATGAATGATAAAATGACAAATGAATTACAATGACTTATAAATGACAATGAATCCCGATGACTGTAAACTGACAATGAATCACAATGCAATCACAAATGACAATGCATCACAATGATGATTAAAATGGACAATGAATTCCAATGACTGATAAAATGACAATGGAAATCACAATGAATGATAAAATGACAATGAATCACAATTGAATTGCTAAACTGACAATGAAATCACCAATGAATGATAAAATGACAATGAATCACAATGACTGATAACATGACAATGAATTACAAGACTGATAAAATGACAATGACTACAATGACTGATAAAATGACAATGACTCACAATGAATGATAAAGACACAGGAATTACAATGACTGATAAATGACAATGAATTACAATGGGACTGATAACATGACAATGACTCACCATGAATGATAAACTGACAATGAATTACCTGACTTGTTTCAAAATGACAATGAATCCACAATGAATGATAAAAGACATGAATCCAATGGAATGAATAAGACAACTGAATTACACCTGACTGATTTAACCTGACAATGAATCCACACTGATGATAAATGACCATGAATCACAATGG
The DNA here is from genome assembly GCF_000972845.2 of Larimichthys crocea. Taxonomy (NCBI): domain Eukaryota; kingdom Metazoa; phylum Chordata; class Actinopteri; family Sciaenidae; genus Larimichthys; species Larimichthys crocea. The sequence continues at coordinate 22,705,284 of NC_040016.1, read as the reverse complement.
ATTATAAAATGAAATGAATACATGACTGATAAAATGACAATGAACTCCAATGACTGATAAAATGACAATGAATCACAATGAATGATAAAAATGACAATGAATCACAATGATGATAAAATGACAATGATTACAAATGACTTGCATAAACTGACAATGACTTAACACGAATGATAAACTGACAAATGCATTACAATGAATGGATAAAATGTCAATGAATCACAGGAATGAAAAAAATGCAATGAATTACAATGACTGATAAATGACCAATGATCCACCATGAATGATAAAATGGACAATGAAGCCAATGAATGATAAAATGACAATGAATTACAATGATGATAAAAATGACAATGAATTACAATGGACTGATAACATGACAATGAATCACAATGAATGATAAATGACACTGAATCACCAATGACTGATAAAATGACAATGACTTACAATGACTGATAAAATGGACAATGCATCACATGAATGATAAAATGGACAATGAATCACAATGAATGATAAAATGACCATGGAATCACAATGAATGATAAAAATGGACAAGAACCCACAATGACTGATAAAATGACAATGCATTACAATGACTGATAAATTGACAATGAATTTACAATGACTGATAAAATTGCCAATCGAATTATAATGAATGATAAAATGACAATGAATTACAATGAATGAGAAAATGACAAATGAATTACAATGAATGATAAAATGACAATTCATTACAATGACTATAAAATGACAAATGGAATTCACAATGAATGATTAAAATGACAATGAATTATCAATGAATGATAACTGTCAATGAATCACAATGAATGATACAAATGAACAATTAATTACAATGACTGATAAAATGACAATGAATTACAATGACTGATAAAATGACAATGAATACAATGACTGATAAACTGCCAATGAATTCAATGACTGATAAACTGACAATGAATTACAATGACTGATAAAATGACAATGAATTCCAATGACTGATAAACTGACATGAATTACAATGACTGATAAAAATGTCAATGAATCACAATGACTGATAAATGAAATGAATTACAATGACTGATAAAATGAACAATGAATCACAATGAATGATAAAATGACAATGACTTTACAATGACTGAAAAAATGACAATTGAATTACAATGATGATAAACTGACAATGAATTACAATGACTGTAAAATGGAAATGAATTACAATGACTGATAAAATGACAATGAATCACAATGACTGATAAAATGACAATGCATTACATGACTGAATAAAAATGACACTGAATCACAATGACTGATTTAAAATGACAATGAATTCACAATGACTGATAAAATGACAATGACTTACAATGACTGTAAATGACAATGAATTACAATGACTGATAAAATGACAATGAATTACAATGACTGATAAAATGACAATGAATCACAATGACTGATAAAAATGACAATGACTCACAATGAATGATAAAATGACAATGAATTACAATGATGAATAAAATACAATGAATTACAATGACGATAAAATGACAAGAATTACAATGACTGGACAGAACCTCTGAACCAGCAGTGTCCAGTCTAACAGTGAACACAGCGACAGAACCTCCGAACCGGCAGTGTCCAGTCTAACAGTGAACACAGAGACAGAACCTCTGAACCGGCAGTGTCCAGTCTAACAGTAAACACAGCGCCAGAAGCCTACGTCCAGGTTTCTGTGGGGACATCACAGACTGTCTAAAACCTGAGTTGCTGTCTCAGTCTTGTCCGTCTTCAGTCTTTAACTGGTCTTGACTGGTTGTTTTGGGACGCTCCAGGTGTGAATGTGTGAAACAGCGTGTCGAGGTCGGGGGGCGTTCCAGTTCGCTCTGGATAAATAAAACGAGGAGAAAAACAAGTGGAGCGCCAGCGAATGAGCAATCGTCCCGTTTATTCCAGAACAATGAGCGAGGAGGAGGACCATCCCAAATACCACAGAAGAAGGAGGGAAGTGGGAGAAAAGGAGGAAGAGAGCGACGGACTCGGAGAAGGAAAGGCAGCACGGCGTTCCGTGACTGACCGAGATGTAGAGCTCATAAATCAGAGAAGAAGAAAGAGAGCGGCGTTAGCAGAAAGCAAGGAAGCAGTGCACGGCGGCCGGAGTGTGTGTTACAGAGTGTGTGTGTGTGTTACAGAGTGTGTGTGTGTTACAGAGTGTGTGTGTGTGTTACAGAGTGTGTGTGTGTGTGTGTGTGTTACGGAGTGTAGCCGTCCGTATGTTTGTTGATTCAGGCAGCGAGCGGCACGACAGCGATTGTTTAGTTTCAGTCCCTGAAGTCGAATTCTGTCGAGTCGAGTCCTAAAATACTTTTTATAATGTTACTATAATGTTCTGTACAGAGACCACCAGACCGTTTAAAGGTTCTACACGTAGAACCAGAACCACAGACTGTCTAAAACTTGGACGTAGTCTCCGTGACGTCCCCGCAGACTGTCTAAAACCTGGACGTAGTCTCCGTGACGTCCCGGCAGACGATGATCAGACATGAACACACGTCACTGTCTCTCACATTTACAGAGAAGTGAACGTAACACGATGCATTCAAGCTCTTCTCTCTTCCATTTGTCCACAGATACACACACACACACACACACACACACACACACACACTCACATTACAGATACAATGGCCTCTGCTCTGAAACACTTCCCTCTGTTGTTGAAAGTGATCGCCACGACGATACGACACACACACACACACACACACACACTGATACGGTTCGACTCCTCCACCCTTGTTAAACATGATCAAGATCAGGAAACACCGCTGTGTTTCCCACCACAGCACACACACACACACACACACACACACACACACCAGTGATGTAATGTAATCTAAGTACTCGATTACATTACATGATAACAATGCATCATGTTTTATATGTCAAATATATCTATACATTATTTAAAATCTGACCTGAACGCATCATTTTACTTTTATTTTGTATAATTTTCAAAATAAAAGCAGTAATACACACACACACACACACACACACACACCGTCATGTGTTCTTCTGTGAATAAACTGTAAATCACGCACTGTGTTTTCAGTCTTTGAATGCAGCACACTAACTAAAGATCTAATGACTGAAATTAACTGATTCACTGTGTGTGTGTGTGTGTGTGTGTGTGTGTGTGTGTGTGTGTGCGATGGGCAGTGACAGGCGTAGGCTCTGCTACAATAAGAGCCTGTGTCGCTGCAGCAGGGGGCAGGAAGCACCGTGAGGGGCAGAAAGAGGGCAGAGAGGGGCATGAAGTCGGGTCAAACACCCTGGGAGAGCCGGCCTGGGAAACCATGGGAACAGAGAGGGGAGGGGGGAGGGGGCATGTACACATCGAGGAGGGCATTTTTCCCATCGTCCCACAAACACCTGAACACAACGTTAACAAACACTTTCAGCTGAGTTTTGACTTTTCCTCGAAAGTTTCCGTCTTTAGTTACTTTCAGCCCGTTGAATGAACGGAGACCAGCCGCAGGATGATCCGACTTTGTATTCTTTAAAAAGGTTCAGGCTCTCTGAGACGTGAAATATGTTGAAAGAAGAATAAATTCATGCAGCTAATGCAGCACAGAGCGTTTTTTAAACTCTTTGTTCGGTCTCAGTCGAGGTGTTTACAGCCTCAACACGTCGTCACGAACTGATATTTATCTGCACGTTCATCAGAAGAAGTTGGCACAAAGTGACACGACCAACAACTCCTGAACACGTCCTGAGGTCAACATGTTTTCAGTGATATATAATCACATTAAAAAACTGAATTTTATTAGCTGAGAATCAACCTTTCATATCTACACATGGAGCTCAGCAGGACAAGAAGACGCTGAAGAAGAAGTGTTGACAAGCGGAGGGTCAGACTTTTTATTTTGGCTCGACAGATCAGTTTAGATTGACGTCTTTGGACACGTGAAGAGCATTGTTTCTTATAACTTATTATTGTCATTGGCGTCTTCACACTCAGGTGACATCACAGTGTCGTCTGCAAACAGGAGAACACTCTGAACACGTGGCCCAGAAATAACCTGAAGTTTGACCAGCTTGTTTGTTCTTTGAACGTCTGAAGATGTAAAGATGAGGAGCTGGATTGGAGGATTCTTGTCCAGTCCAGTCCTGTTGCTACGTCAGCCCTCTTTTATCCGCCAAAACTTAGTCGCCGTGGTCCTACGCTTCAAACTACGACTCTTTATTCTACGATAAATCACAACAATTGGTGTTTAACGTCTGGTTAAACTTTCAAAATAAAGAAACATTTCACAGTTTAGTAACTGCAGCTTCCTCGATACGTGGACGTTCTCGCTCTTTATGTGACGTCACCTGACTTCAACGCCACATTAAAACATTACATCAGGATGTTAGAGAGGAACTACAGCCTACGTGGATTGACGTGGAACCAACAGTTGTAAGAACACTGACACGTTATCTCTGAGATGCGTCACGCCGACATGGACGTGAACAAACTCGGCTCTGCGGTTGAGCGTAGACTTGTGTTTGTTTCGTGTTGCATCGCGGAGATAATCTTGGGTAAGCCTCCTCCGGCAGCTTGCGAGAAGATCGGGTCCGAGGGCGACTATCAGGATGTGTGATCTCAGATGACCGGTCCCAGCTCAACAATGACCGCCTCTCAGCAGCACCAAAGAATAACAGTCTTTCACTGCAGAAACACACAATTATCCTTTTCTCTCTTCATCCACTGCCCTCTCCTCTTCGCCGTTCTCTCCGTCTTCCTTCCTTTCTTTCATCGGTCAAGATGTTAATTCACTTAAAGGACGACAAAGAAATCCCCTTCATTCTCTCCACGAGTGTCCAACGCCATCAAAGCTCTTCTCGTGCTCCGCATTTATAGAAACCGATGGGAGGCAAAGAAACGGGACTTTTCTGCTGTTTGTGTCTTAAAGTCCAGTTTTTCTATTCATGTATCTCACGGCAGCTCAAAGACTCGTTTGATTCAAACCAAAAACTGAAGACTCAAAGCTGAAGTGACATTAAAACTCAAAGTTCCTCTGATTTTCAGCTCGACAGGGGCCGGTTAAAGACCAAGCAACCTGTATGAACTGTGTTTCTGTCTTTGGTTCTTTGTTTATTACAAAAATCAAGACGTTTCTTTGTTGAACTTCACGGCACACATCGAAGTTTTTATCTGGCAAGATGACGGCTGAAAGCTGCTGGAAACTCAACAAATGATTCATGTTTATGTTTTAGCAGCAAAAGTTGGAGCTAATGCTCCACTTATAATTTAACAAAGAGGGACGTCACGGAGACTATGTCCTGGTTTTAGACAGTCTGCGGGGACGTCACGGAGACTACGTCCAGGTTTTAGACAGTCTGCAGGGACGTCACAGAGACTACGTCCAGGTTTTAGACAGTCTGCGGGGACGTCACAGAGACTACGTCCAGGTTTTAGACAGTCTGCAGGGACGCCACAGAGACTAGGTCCCGGTTTTAGACAGTCTGCGGGGACGTCACGGAGACTACATTAGGTTTTAGACAGTCTGCGGGGACGTCACAGAGACTACGTCCAGGTTTTAGACAGTCTGGGGGGACGTCACAGAGACTAGGTCCAGGTTTTAGACAGTCTGTAGGGACGTCACAGAGACTACGTCCAGGTTTTAGACAGTCTGTAGGACGTCACAGAGACTAGGTCCTGGTTTTAGACAGTCTGCGGGGACGTCACGGAGACTACGTCCAGGTTTTAGACAGTCTGCGGGGACATCACAGAGACTACGTCCAGGTTTTAGACAGTCTGCGGGGACGTCATGGAGACTGTCTAAAACCTGGACAGTCTTAATTATGTCTCTGCGGTCACGTTGAAATGTTCCTGGCGGGACTTTCCCAGCGGACGCTTACATACAGATAAAGTGCTGGGAGAGTTGGGGGAGTTGGATATCAGCTGACCGTGTGTGAGAGTGTGTGTCGAGCTGGGCGAGCAGGTCTTTCCCACACCCACTTTCTCTGTTCAAATGTCAACACACACACACAAACACACACACACTCAAACACACACACTCCCATCAGAGGAACGTGTGGGGTCGGGAGGCCGCCGAGCTCGGGTCACGTTCCTGAAGAGGAGGCAGGCAGCAGAACCAGGGGAGGCTGCCGGCGCTGATCCGAGGTCTGCAGTTGAAATCAGAGTCTTTAACTGACGACTGGACGTCAGCGACAAAACGCTCCTTCATGTCGAGGAGATCGCAGCGTTGGCGGCGAAAGAACGCAGCATCGTTACCCAGCAACAGGCTGCGTTCATGATCATCCACACATCAGGTAGACCAACATGGAGGACGTCACATTTATGTTGAAGCTCGCTCCGATCAGCCTCACCTGCACAGCTGATGGAGGATGATCCAAACATTTCAGTAACTCCACAGTTAAAGTCCAAAAGTCCAAATGTGTTGAACAGAGATGGATGTGATCAAATGAACAACATGTTTTTATCTCACGGAATATTCCTCTTCAGTCCACATCAGTCCACCTTTAGTCTGCAGAAACATTTTCTCTGAACTCACTCAACTGTTTGAACACTAACGAGGTACACACCTGTCTTAACGAGGTACACACGTCTTATCGAGGTACACACCTGTATTAACAAGGTACACACCTGTAGTAATGACACACACACCTGTATTAATGACTCATACACCTGTATTAACGTGACACACACCTGTATTAATGAGGTACACACCTGTATTAACGAGGTACACACCTGTATTAACGAGACACACACCTGTATTAACGAGGTACACACCTGTATTAACAAGACACACACCTGTATTAACGAGGTGCACACCTGTATTAACGAGACACACACCTGTATTAACAAGGTACACACCTGTATTAACGTGACACACACCTGTATTAATGAGGTACACACCTGTATTAATGAGGTACAGAGCAGCAGGTGGTGGTAACTTTATACAATTAGCACGAGCCAGCGAGAAACTTCTTTAAAGAAGTTACACAAAGAATTAATCTGACATAGGTTCACGTGTGTGTGTGTTTCTATGCCGGCAGCAGCAGGAATGTGTGTGTGTGTGTGTGTGTTGTTGGCCTGACGTGTTAAAGCCTCCTGAGGTGAAGCTAATGCTGAACAGGACGTCTGAGAGGAGCTAACAGCGACCGTCAGCTCTTCAATGACGGGTGGTGAACACCTCGCGGGTTCAAGTCCTGGTTTGTTCGTCACTTTGGTCCAGACTGAAATATCTCAGAGTCAGACATTCATGGTTCCCAGAGGATCAACCCAACTGACCAACTTTGCTTCAAACCTTCACGTTCACCAGCTGCGCTTTGTACGTCGTCCTAACGAGCACGCTGACAAACAGTGTGTGGTCAGTACAGATCATGACTCCAGCAGGAAACAGTGATGTTGTTTCAGAGGTCGGCTCAACAAAACATACAAATTTAACACGTTTGTTTCCTGTTTGTGTCCGTCAGCGTTAAACCAGAACACTGTGAGTGTGTGTGTGTGTCTGTGAGTGTGTGTGTGTCTGTGAGTGTGTGTGTGTGTCTGTGAGTGTGTGTGTGTGTCTTAACATCGGTTTCATCTGTGTGAATTTGCAGACGGGGCGTCGGCTGATAGACTGAAACCAGAAGACGACTCTGGTCGAGAGAGATAAGGTGTGTGTGTGTGTGTGAGAAAGTTAAAGTCAGAGTGTGGAACATACCTGTCATCATCAACAACACCTCCAATCACACCTGAACACACACACACACACACACACACACACACACACACACACTCAGTCCTGAGGGTTCCCGTACGCTGTCGAGTGTGTGTTGACGTGTGTGTAGATTAGAGGTTCAGACCTCTGCTCCTCTGATAGAATGAAGGGTTTCTTAAAGGTTCTTTGTGTAACATTCAGAAAACTCTTGTTGGCCGTTAAACTCACAGAGACTATGTCCAGGTTTTAGACAGTCTGCGGAGACGTCACGGAGACCACGTCCAGGTTTTAGACAGTCTGCGGGGACGTCACGGAGACTACGTCCAGGTTTTAGACAGTCTGCGGAGACGTCACGGAGACCACGTCCAGGTTTTAGACAGTCTGCGGGGACGTCACGGAGACTACGTCCAGGTTTTAGACAGTCTG
>NC_040016.1:22691914-22695334 GCF_000972845.2 Larimichthys crocea | reverse complement strand
GTCAGAGGTCAAGTGAGCGCTGACAGACCCCTCCACAGATAACACTGGTCCCAACATCGCCTTTCATGTTTTAACAACGTCAAAACGTGTCCGTAACATTATATTTAACTTTAATGTTTAACGTCAACGTGTCCGTAACATTATATTTAACTTTAATGTTTAACGTCAACGTGTCCGTAACATTATATTTAACTTTAATGTTTAACGTCAACGTGTCCGTAACATTATATTTAACTTTCATGTTTAACGTTAACGTGTCCGTAACATTGTATTTACCTTCAATGTTTAACATCAACGTGTCCGTAACATTATGTTTAACTTTAATGTTTAACGTCAACGTGTCCGTAACATTATATTTAACTTTAATGTTTAACGTCAACGTGTCCGTAACATTATATTTAACTTTAATGTTTAACATCAACGTGTCCGTAACATTGTATTTAACTTTAATGTTTAACATCAACATGTCCGTAACATTATGTTTCACACTCACACATTAATCACACCGTGTCCTGATGGAAAGCGCGGGTCAGGTGACAGGAAGGAAGTGGAGTAGCGCTGCACCTGCAGGTTGGTAGTACGACGCTCCCGGAGGACGTGTCTGCAGGTTTCCTCCATCAACAATACACCATTATGTCCTCAAACAACACACATTCATGCAGTGTGTGGGAGTGAATTAAAGGACACACACACACACATTATTATTGTTGTTGATTCGGTGCCAGACGGCTCTGACTTCTTTAATGTCGTCCTGATGGACAGATTGCGTTAGCCTAGCTGCTAACAGCGGCTACATTACATGGTGTAAAGATTGCTAAGTAGCGAATTGCTAACTGTGGTTAGCTCGGTTAGCTGCGATGTATCACTTTGGGCTACTGTAAACACCAGTCACAGAGTTCAGGTACAGTTGTTCAGGTGTGCTCTCGTCTGATTGGACGGTTTTAGACTTCGTGCTTGTCCATTTAAACTCGAGCAACACTTTAAACCTGTGTGTGTGTGTGTGTGTGTGTGTTGGACGTCCTGTGGGAACGAGGGCTCGAGCGGTGTGAGGTCTGAGGCGTCGTAGCGACGGACGGGCTGCGAGCTCCGTCTAACTGAGAATAATACACCACTTCCTCCCATTCTCTCTCTCCAAACACACACACACACACACGCTCATGTTCCCTTGTTCCAGAAGGATTTCCGAGTAACGGCTCGGCGCTCCGACCCGGCGTTCCCTCAGATATTAACCTCCTCACACTCACACAGATATGCCTCCCTCGACACACTCAGCGTTTCCTGCCATAGGATGGACCTGCTTGTCCTCCACGACCCCTGACACCAATAAACCTCCATCCACACACACACACACACACACACACACACACACACTGTTGGCTGCAGCTTAAACTGTACTTTAAGTGTTCATGTTCATCAGAGTTTGACTTTAACGTCGTCCTGATGGACAGATAGCTGTAGTTTAACGTGTCCGTAACATTATGTTTAACTTTCATGTCTAACGTTAACGTGTCCGTAACATTATGTTTAACTTTCATGTCTAACGTTAACGTGTCCGTAACATTATGTTTAACTTTCATGTCTAACAGTAACGTGTCCATAACATCATGTTTAACTTTAACGTTTAACATCAACGTGTCCGTAACATTATGTTTAACTCTCATGTCTAACGTCAACGTGTCCGTAACATTATGTTTAACTTTAACGTTTAACGTCAACGTGTCCGTAACATTATGTTTAACTTTCATGTCTAACAGTAACGTGTCCGTAACATTATGTTTAACTTTAACGTTAACGTGTCCGTAACATTATATTTAACTTTAACGTTAACGTGTCCGTAACATTATGTTTAACTTTAATGTTTAACGTTAACGTGTCCATAACATTATGTTTAACTTTCATGTCTAACGTTAACGTGTCCGTAACATTATAATTAACTTTAACGTTTAACGTTAACGTGTCCGTAACATTATATTTTAGTTAAATCAGATGTTTGAGTTTGACTTCTTTAACGTCGTCCTGATGGACAGATAGCTGCAGTCTAACCAACTTGCTAAAGCAGCTAACCGCTAAGTAGCTGCTGCTAGCTGAATCTGCCCTTAGCATGCTAACAGAACCGGGCTAGGCAGCTGGACCGGACCGGGTTGGAGCACAGGGACCAACAGGGAATAACGTGACAGTACTGGATGATTTACAGACGTTGATAAGCAGCAATAGAGCTGAAGCTAATATAACAAAGCAGCTAACACTGAGGATCCAGTTGGTTTGGAGCTAGTGCTAATGTAGCTAACTGCTAACATAGCTAACTGCTAATATAAGCTAAAGTTGTAGATTTTACTAGTTTTGAGATATAGCTAATGCAGCTAACTGCTAATATTAGCTATTTTAGTTAGCTTGGATGTAAAGCTACTAGCTAATCACATTAGTTTTTTTCCCTCCATATTAGCTCAATGCTAACATTAGCTAGCATTACTTGATGTAAAGATCGATAAGCAGTGAGCCGCTAACTGTGGTTAGCTCGGTCAGCCGTGTAGCTAACTGAACTGACTCAGGTAGACGCTGATGCTAGCTCGATGCTAACTCGATGCTAGCTCGATGCTAACTTGTGGTTTAATAAAGACTGTTAGTGAGACGAGTTCAGCCAATGAGAGAGAGCGTGTGTGTGTGTGTGTGTGTGTCTGTTATAATTCTACATTAAACTCTTGTTGTGTAGCAAAAAAGATTAGTAGGTGTGAAAAGACAGCCGCTTAAATGTGTGTGTGTGTGTGTGTGTGTGTGTGTGTGTGTGTGTCTGACCTCTCTCACACGATGATTGGGTTTCAGTGTGGGAACGTTTCACACTCACACACACACACACACACACACACACACACACACTCTCTCTCTTTTTCTATTTTTGTCTGTTTCTTCAGACTCCACTGAGCTAATGACAGGATGCTAACATGTTAGCACGCTAACAATGCTGAGTCATTATTACGTATTAGCAGCATTTCACCTTGTAGCTACATTAAGCCAACGTTAACGAGTTTGACTTCTTTAATGTCGCCCTGGTGGACGGATAGCTTCAGCCTAAAGCAGCTAACTGCTAATTAACTGCTGCTAACTGAATCTGCCTTCAGCTAATGAAGCTAACTGCTAACATTAGCAGAATGCAAAGCTAACATTGTTTTATGTAAGCTAACATATCATAACATTAGCTAACTTATTATATTATATATAATTTTAACTACTGCTGGGTGATGCAGGTAGCATTTTGCATTTAGCTTTAGCCTAAAGCAGCTAACTGCTAATTAACTGCTGCTATCTTAATCTGCCTTTAGCTAATGAAGCTAACTGCTAACATTAGCAGAATGCAAAGCTAACATTGTTTTTTGTGAGCTAATGTTAGCTAATGTTATATATATATATATATATATATTTATA
>NC_040016.1:22690084-22691284 GCF_000972845.2 Larimichthys crocea | reverse complement strand
TATATAATATATAATTTTAACTACTGCTGTCTGATGCAGGTAGCATTTTGCTAACATTAGCATTTTGCTAACAGTCTCGTGACCTGCTAGCTAGGTAGCTTCTAATTAGCTTAGACTCTATTAGTGAAGTTCTAGCTAAGCTAAGTAGCCTGTGGCCTTATATAATGTTCTGACTGTCAGAAGTGGCCTCATTCCCACACACACACTCACACACACACACACACACTCACACACACACACACTCACACACACACACACACACACACACACACTCACACACACACACACTCACACACACACACACACACACACACACACACACACACTCCGTCTGAAGCAGCAGACAGGCGGTGTTATCAGGAGGTCCAGCCCTGCAGAGACTGCTGCACAAATCTTCCATCTCAAAGTTGTGTTTGAGTGCACGTGGGCGGGTCCACTGTGCGCGTGCACGTGTGTGTGTGTGTGTGTGTGTGTGTGTGTGTGTGGCTCCCAGGCTCCGTGGGAAAGCTCCAGTGGAGGAGGTGGTGGTGGAGGAGGAGGAGGAGCACACCGGTCACCAGTCCAGTCTGCAGCCGACACACGAGCCACCTGCCCCGGACTATTTACCGGACACGCACCGCTGGAGAAGAAGAATTCCTGGAGCTTTATGAACTTTAAACACAGAAAAAGTTTTGCATCATGTCTCCTCGGATCAGAAACTTTCTGCATTAAACAGACTAAACTGAAAGTACTAAAAAAGTTAATTTGTGTTCAGAGGAGGTGAGAAACTTTTACCAGACCTCCACACCTCCTCCCCGGGTGGAGACAGACAGCTCTGCCCGCCGTCCGTGCACCATGAAGCGGCCGTGTGAGGACAGCAGCTCGGCAGAAAGTGACGTGGAGGATGAGACCATCGATGTGGGCAGTGAGAGCATTTATCCGGGGTGAGTGTGGAAGGAACCGGGCTCTTTAAAACTTTATATAATAATGTGTATTATCATATAAAATATAACTTCAAGCACGTGGTGTTAAAGCTTAAAAATGATTCTGAATCTTTTAATTCTGTCACATGATGATGTGCCATGATTTAATTAAAGTTTCCTGTTCCAAAAATAATAAAAGTTCTTTAGACTTTAGTTTATCTGAGTTCACAAATAATTTGAATTTAATTATTGAATTTAATAATTTGTTTATGACTTCATGTGAATTATGTGACCTTTA
>NC_040016.1:22667584-22685084 GCF_000972845.2 Larimichthys crocea | reverse complement strand
TTTAAGGTCGTAAAGTTTGAGCTGCTTAAAGAGACAGTTCGACACTTTATAAGCGATTAGTGATTAATAGTGATTAGCTTAGCATGAAAGAATTAAAAACAAAGGGGCAGACAGCTAATTAGCAGTTAGCTACTTTAGCGAGGGGTTTCCCGCCCGGCAACTGGCCGACCAATCAGAGCAGAGCGACAAACAGCAGTCAGTCAGTCAAAACTGTGAAAGTTGAAGCACACTTCGAACGAGCAACCGCAATTTCCAAACCGTAGGTCGCATCGATGAACGGAGATGATTTTAAGCATCCTCAGATCGTCCTGAACGTCGACATATTGAATTTGTGTGGTTAAAGTTAGAAACATGTTCTCTGGAGTGAGTTAAAGAGCTGGCTCATCTGTTTCTGCTCTCATTTAATATGGGAATAAATGGGGCGGTTGGTGGGCGATCCTGACGCTTCTGTGCTATTTGAGCTAAAACTATAAATCTGACCGCTCCAACAGTAACGTGTGAGCGAGCAGCACAAATTGTCCGACGACCCGATGTTAAAATTATGTCTGTCGAGGGAAATCTGTGGCCGTGAGAGCAGTTTGAAATTATTCTTCAGACAGATTTTCCTCGGTCACGTGACTCTAGCTTTTGTTCGTGCGACTAAAACTGTGGGAAGAGTAGGTCTGAGCTGTTAGCTCACTGCTAACGTCGGGTTTGTAGCTGTTAACGATTCTCTTATCGATTCCAGAAAGCACGAATTACGTCACGTAACTTCCACAAGAAGTTACGCACGCTCGATTCCAGCAGGCACGACTAATTACGCCACGTAACTTACACAAGTTTCTCACGTGCAGTGCAATCAGTAGTAACAATGTCACCCACTCGTTCAAACGCTCCAAAGTTTGGCTCCATTTCACCAAAACAGACGTCAACAGGGCGACTTGCAATCATTGCAAAGTGGAGGTAACAGCGTCAGGAGGGAACACGACGAACATGCAGAAACATTTGTGCACACAACATGTAACATTTTGAAATGAATGTCGTGTTTTTGACACGCTTCGGACTGGAGATGAATCTCAACCTAGCAGCAGCAGCAGCCAGGCTATGACCAGCTCTGTGGTTACTACGGAAGGTAGTTACACATCGTTACTATTATCCAGGCTGTGGGCTCTTTTGACCTCGCTGTTGGTTTTGTAAGGTCGTGATACTTCTAACTCAACAAAGCTGATGCTGATCAAACTGTTCGTTCTCCTTTTTTTACCAAATGAGAATCGATAAAGAATCGAATCGTTAAGCAGAATCGATAAAGAATCGAATCGTTAAGCAGAATCGATAAAGGAATCGGAATCATAAAAATCAGATCAGTTCCCATCCCGACTAACGTCGGGTTCGGAGCTGTTAGCTCACTGCGAACAACAACTCACTGCTGACGGCGTTTGTTTTCAGCCAAAAGGTGAAAACAAACTTCAGTTTGACCCGACAACAAGGAGTACCAAATAAAGATATTAAGAACTATCAGGATCACTAATGACTAAAATATCATGGAGATAATATCTCTGAACCACACACACACACACACACACTCCTCTGCCTTCATCTTCAGTTGATTTACACTCTGAAATCACGGCAGCGCCCGTTAAATCCTCCCAGAGAAGAAGCCGGCGTCACTTCCAGCTGAATGGAGGATTAGAGGCTGACAGGCCTGGGAACGAGCTCCGCGGGCCGTAAATCCGCCACCGGTCAGCCGACACGGTTCTCACGCTGGGACGCCGCTTTGAAGTGAGCAGCGGGAAAAAAGGGTGACATGAGCCGGGTCAGCGCTTTACGTAGAGACACACAGAGACAGGCAGACAATGCAGAGGACGGACACCGTGTGAGGACAAAGACGAGGTCAAAGGCCAAACAACAACAGTAAACCACAAAAACACAAAGAACACTTCATGCTCGACGCGTCTTTACACTGATTAACACACTGTAATCAATATTTTTATTTGTGTGAAATAAAAATATATCATCACACAAAAGGTGAAAACTAACTAACAGATTTATCACCTGACATCACATGGGGACATTTTACACATGTGTTTTATGTTTTATTTAAAAAAAATTAAGATTAACCGTAATTCTGTGCTTACTGTGAAAACACACGACAGTACTGTGTTTTTCTATCGTTGTAAATTTACAATTTAACATTGAAATACTGTATTTTACAGTAATACTGTAGAAACACAGTACATTACTGTAAACTAATTACTGTGAATTTACTGTAATTATTAGACAGTAATTTACTGTAAAAATACAATATTAATAAATTTTTTGTCGTTTCCATCAAACTTCTCTAATGTGAAACTCAAAAAATGTAATTTAAACGACAGAAGAAGAAGAAGAAGTCGAGCAGGAGCTGATTGAATTGTTTATGTGGGAGGTTTGTCATGTAAACATTCATCCAGCATCATAATAAACTTTATTTCTGTATCATTATTATTATTCTGTTCATCTGCAGCGTCTCTGCTTCACGGCGACATTAAGGACACCATGTTGTTGGGACTTAAAATCTCGATCCAGTATCCGTCAGGATCCTGAACGAAGGCCAGGTCCTTCATCTTACCTGCGAGAGACAAACACGGAGGTTAGATCGTCACAATGAACCCACGACCTGCTGACGGACGCTTGAACCTGAGCGCCACCTCCTGGTCCAAACTCAAACAACACGTGGAGACAAGTTGGGAATGTTTGATGCTTTTTGTAATAAGGTTCAGACAAAACAAACGTGACCACGTCTCTTCAGACTCGACATGTTTTGATTTGAAGTATAACGTAGATAATATTTTATATTTCTTCTTCTTATCAACAAACAGTTAATCAGTGACACGTGAAGCTTCCTTTTAATTTCAATATGGATTCAAACACCGCTGAAAATCCCCAACAAACAACAATTCCTCCATTTTTAGGAAATGACTGAACATTTTAAAAAATATTTATATAAATTACATAATTATGAGCTGATTCTTTAAACTGTAAACTTGTGTTTAAATACAGACACAAACAGACAAAGTGACATGGAACTGTTTTCCGCCTCACCTGAGTCTGGTTTCTTGACAAACGTCACTTTTTGCTCTTCGAATAATTTGCAGGCGGCGTAAACATCAGGAACGGCGATGCCAATGTGACCTGCGGCGAGACGACCGGTTACAACACAAACACAAACAAACACACACACACAAACAAACAAACACAAACAAACACACACAAACAAACACACACAAACACACACAAACAAACAAACACACACAAACACAAACAAACACACACACAAACAAACAAACACAAACAAACACACACACACAAACACATACAAACAAACAAACAAACAAACACAAACACACAAACACACACACACAAACAAACACAAACACACACAAACAAACACAAACAAACACAAACACACACAAACAAACACAAATAAACACACACAAACACACACACACACAAACAAACAAACACAAACACACACAAACACACACAAACAAACAAACAAACACAAACAAACACAAACACACACAAACAAACAAACACAAACACACAAACACACACAAACAAACAAACAAACACAAACAAACACACGAACAAACACACACACACAAACAAACACACACAAAAACACACACAAACAAACAAACACAAACAAACACACAAACAAACACACACACACACACACAAACAAACACAAACAAACACACACAAACACACACACACACACAAACAAACACACACAAACACACACAAACAAACACACACACACAAACAAACAAACACAAACAAACACACACACAAACAAACAAACACACACAAACACACACACAAACAAACACAAACAAACAAACAAACACAAACAAACACACACAAACAAACAAACACAAACAAACACACACAAACAAACACACACAAAAACAAAAATTGCCTGTTCAAAATTGTGAGAGATGCCAACAAGATAATTGGCAGCAGCAGCTCTGTCTCTCAGAGATCTTTGACAGACGAGTCCTTCAGAAGGCTCGGTCCATCCTGTCTCGCCCTGATCACCCATTGTTGCAGGAATTTATTTCTCTGCCGTCTGGACGGAGATACATGCTACCTAGGGCACGAACAAACAGGTAGAAATTCTCCTTTGTTCCTCGTGCAATCAATGCAATTAATTTGCACAATTCTTAAATTGCACTGTTTTTGTGGTATTTGTCTGTTTATTTTTTTATCTTTTATAGACTTTTTGCCTTCTGTTACTCATATTCTAACTTCGTTTAGGATTGTTTAAATCAAGTTTTGGTTGCTTTACTTTGCTTCATTGTTTTATGTCACTGTTTGTCTATTTATTTCTTGTTATGTATGTTGCATTGCCACTGCAAATCAAATTTCCCCTGGAGGGACAATAAAACTCTGAACTGAACTGAACAAACACAAACAAACACACACAAACACACACACAAACACAAACACACACTCTGTTGGACAGAGAGAACCGTCTGATTCTCACCGAATCCTCGCGGCTCGTTGTTCCCGTTGTGGTACGACAGACGTTCATCGGACTCTGAGCCCCAGTTACTGCCAAACACACAAACACTCATCAAACATCATCAGAACGTTAACGAGGTCCTCGCTGTGCGTTTCTTGGACGTACTGCGTGAGCTCGATGGTGGCTCGGCGAGAGAAGGTCCACGCCGTCCTCTCTTTGATGTCGCCCGGGATTTCCGACTTTTCCTCGTAACCCAGGAAGTAGAGGGTGAAGCGCATCGAGGGGAAGTCGATTTTCTGGAGCAAGCTGGGAAAAACACAGCGGAGGTCGAAGGTTAACGCTCGGACACCGACAAACGTTCGACGTTCAGGTTCAGGTTCAGACTCACGTCATGCCCAGGATCCGAGTGTAGAAGTCCAGAGACCTCGCCGGATCTTTGACCCTCAGCATCGTCTGCTGCATCATGTAGTCCTGAACCAATCAGCACACAGCATTTCAGCCTCTTTTAGCTCACAGTTTTGGTTTTGCAGCACATGCAGAACAACATTCAGCAGCTGAAGATTCAGATATTTCCCTCAGGAGTTGGTGGAGACTAAACATGGAGCTAAAAGACACAAACATTAGTCATGTTTCTGTTTTCAAGTCATTCATCACGAGGACACGAGACGACGTCATGTGTTCTGTCTTTTAGCTCCGTCTTTGGTCTCCACCAACTCTTGATGGAAATATCTGACTGTCAGCTGAAAGTTTAAGAACCTACCACAAGACGAGACAAGAAGATTGATCACTGTGACATGATGAGAACTTTTACAAGGAGAATCATCTATGAATTCAAGCACTTTCAATGATCCATGTCCATTTATGTGTGTTCAAGGCAGCCTTGCATGATCTCATTATAAACTTGAATCTGGATCAGCTTCAGGCCTCGGTGTGAACTGGTTTCACTTGAAAAGGTCAGACTTTGTTCTGAGGATTACTCAGAGAGAAACCAGTTCTCTGTTTCTGTTTCTGGAAAGACGAGTTGTTTTCCAAATGTCACACGAGCTGCTGAGGTGGAAGCAAGAAAAATCAGCCTGGAAATCCTTGAAACAGCCTTCAAAGACTTAAGACTTAAGAGATATTAAGCGTATCATACAAACATCATGTGTGAAAGTTCAACCTCTCGGCCCAACAGGTTAGACTGCATTACATCATCATCAGGCTGATCTCAGGTCAGTGAAACATTAAACATGAAGTCAGGATCAAAACTCACCATCGTGATGGCGTCTCCTTCTTTACAGGCAGCAGACACCTCCTCGTCCGTCAGTCCTCCTCGGCTCTCCATGACTCGGATCAGACTGTCTGGAGGAACCTCCAGGCTCCTGCACGCCTCCTCTGTGCTGAGTTCAAGTGCTGCTTGGAACAGTGAGCTCCTCCTGTGTAATGCTGTCTTTATGTACAGTGTCCAGAAACATTCTGGTCTTCTTTTCAAGGACTTTCAAGGCCTGATTACCTCAAATTCAAGGACTCAACATGTCGTAGTTTGAGACATGGTTATTGGAATGCAGCCAACACTCGAACTTCAGTTTCTATAGACTGTAGTCTCCGTGACGTCCCCGCAGACTGTCTAAAACCTGGACGTAGTCTCTGTGACGTCCCCGCAGACTGTCTAAAACCTGGACGTAGTCTCTGTGACGTCCCCGCAGACTGTCTAAAACCTGGACGTAGTCTCTGTGACGTCCCCGCAGACTGTCTAAAACCTGGACGTAGTCTCTGTGACGTCCCCGCAGACTGTCTAAAACCTGGACGTAGTCTCTGTGACGTCCCCGCAGACTGTCTAAAACCTGGACGTAGTCTCTGTGACGTCCCCGCAGACTGTCTAAAACCTGGACGTAGTCTCTGTGACGTCCCCGCAGACTGTCTAAAACCTGGACGTAGTCTCTGTGACGTCCCCGCAGACTGTCTAAAACCTGGACGTAGTCTCTGTGACGTCCCCGCAGACTGTCTAAAACCTGGACGTAGTCTCTGTGACGTCCCCGCAGACTGTCTAAAACCTGGACGTAGTCTCTGTGACGTCCCCGCAGACTGTCTAAAACCTGGACGTAGTCTCTGTGACGTCCCCGCAGACTGTCTAAAACCTGGACGTAGTCTCTGTGACGTCCCCGCAGACTGTCTAAAACCTGGACGTAGTCTCTGTGACGTCCCCGCAGACTGTCTAAAACCTGGACGTAGTCTCTGTGACGTCCCTGAGAGGTCCCAGTTTAGACATTTCTGACAGCACCTGAAGGCATCAGGCAGGCGCTGCCTTCAGGTGTTGACTGAAGTGCTGTGACAGAAACGCCCAGAGGACTCAAAGAGAAAAATGTGGGTGTGGAATTCCAGTGAAGATCGAGACTTCAACAGCTTCAACGGAGCGAGGACAAGCCGAGCGAAACAGTAGAGTTAATCTACTGTTTGTTTACCAAGGTTAAAAGTTACGGCAGCATGAATAATCATAATTATGGCTGATTAAGTGAAATAAAATAAACTGCAGAAAATGATTTCACCACAGTGTTTGTCTGCTGGTTTTAAACCCAGAGGGCGAGACGATGCACCACCCAGAGAGAAGAATGTTTGAAGCTGCAGGTCTGAACATGACCGACACACTGAGGATTCACACGAACACCCTGATCCTGGGTCAGATCGAAGACCCACGAACAGAAACCAGAACTGAAGCTGAGATGAGCCTAAATGGTTGGACGAGTCTAAAAACAGCGAGAAGCAACACAGACGTGCAGAGCTGGGTTCATAACCAACAACCACCAGTCCTGTATTAAAGGAACAATACAGAGCTTCGCTTGTAACACTGACACCTAGTGGTTAAAATGAGTATGGCAGTCCAAAGACTCTAAAACCTGGACGTCGTCTCCGTGACGTCCCCGCAGACTGTCTAAAACCTGGACGTAGTCTCCGTGACAAATATAAGAAATGAAGAAAATCGACGACACTTCAGCACAAATTTTATTCTTCACCAAAGAAAATTGTTGAGGGTTTGAAAAAAACATTCTGAACTTTAAAAAAAAAAACAACAGGCGAGTTCTCGTCGTCATCGCCGAGTGGCCCTGCGGTTCTCCAGCAGCAGAACCACCAGGCGGCTCTTCAGGGACGGCAGCTTGCTGCTGTAGTTCTGCTGAAGGACCGACGTCAGTTTACAGCGGAGGCTCTGGAGGTCCGGCAGGGACGAACAGTCCGGTACGTTGAGCAGAGTGTGGAAGAAGTCCTGCCACAAGTCGCTGTGAGGATTCCTGCGGAACAAACATCAGGTTCATCAGGTGAACGTGTCTCTGAAAGACAGACGCCGAGCTGGGCTGACTGCTGTTGGCGACCTGGTTGATTCTCGACTCACCTTCGAAACATGCCGTTCGTCTTCCAGACGCCGCCTTCGTTGGTGACTTGCATGTACGTCCCGAACAGCATGCAGTAGACGGTCCCAGCGAGTCCAAAGTAATCCGTCTAAAACACAAAATACACGTGTTGCGGTGAGTCGCTTGTGCCTGGATGTCAATGCCTGCAAATCACATGATGTGACGTCTCACCTGATAGTTCCAGGGTTTCCCGCTCAGCATCTCGGTGCACTGGAAGCCCGACGTCAAACACTTGCCGGTGAACGCCGTGCCTTCTGGGAAAAGCTCCATGTCGACACTCTGTCCGAGGTCGATGAGGACGAGGCCGTGGTCCATGTTCTCCGGCTCGAAACACTTGTTCTCCAAGAACCTGAAAAACACGACGACAGCAGAGGTGACGCAAACTCCCTCAAACAGCCCGAGCAGAACGGTGACAAACGATTGGTCGGTACCTCTCTCCGAGCAGGAAGTTGTCGGGTTTGATGTCGGCGTGGACGACGTGGATGTCGTGCAGCCGCTCCACCATGTTCAGGATGCAGACGGTGAAGTACATGACGAGCGGCTGGGGCATCACCTTGTCGCTCAGCGTCTTGTAGATGTTCACGGCGTTCTGAAAGAGTCGCAGAGACTAGTGTGAATTCACGTTCACGTCGCGTCACATCACGTAACGCCGCGTGTACGTACCAGCAGAGTGCCATAGTTGTGAAGCTCAGTGAGCAGCACGCTGCCGTCGCGGAAGAGGTGAGCCGAGCGGACGTTGCTGTAAAGGTGACGCACGTCGGGATGCAGCCGAGCGTCCAGCTGAATGTTGATGTAAAACTCCCAGGGATTGGCCGGCTTCTGGACCTGCAGTGACGTAACAAAGAGACAAAGATCAGAACCTGCACTGTGAATTAGAAGTCTGGTTTTTTTAAGACATCGTCTCACCTTCAACACCATCCGCTCTGAGGTCATGGGGTCAGTCGCCTGGTAGGCCGTCGCGAAGGCGCCTTCTCCCAGGACACAGTCGACTCGCAGCGACGCGTTTCCTGTCGGGGCGAGATTCATCATTGAGCTTCAGAGACAATAACAAACAAATAAAGAAGTCTCGGCTCGTCTTCGTACCCATGCTCAAGGTCATCTTTGGACTGATGTTCGGCAGGTTGCACGGCCAGGTGATGCAGCGGGGGTGAGACGTGAGAGGCGGGGTGAGGCTGGACAGCAGATCAGAGATCAGTCCGTCGTCCCAGGGATCCGACATCAGCTGGACCGCGGTGGTGGTCTGGGCCGGTGTCGCGCTCATGGACACGTCGTTGCCTGGCGCTCTGTCTGGACTCATCATCACCGGGCTCATGGGCACGTCGCACAGCCTCAGTGGTTCTGGACTCATCGGGACGTCGCGGCTCTTCAGCTGACGGGGGCTCAGGAAGGCGTCCAGGTCCGGTTTGAATGTGACCTCGGGGCTTCTTATGGCGAGCCAGTCCGGGTTCAGAGCGCACTCGGGGCTCATGGGAACGTCGCAGACTTGTTTCTGGACTCGCTCTGGGCTGGTGGGTTTGTCCAAATCCTCCATGATGGTGAATGGCTCACTCCAGGGTCGGACCGGGCTCTGAGGCGGGATCAGAGCGGGCGCCGGTTTGGACGGCTGCTCGGGGCTCGTGTACACCTCCCAGTCGGGCCCGGCGGTCCTGAGAGCGGATGAGCCGTCGGTGGGGCAGATGGTCTGATCTCTGAAGGAGAGCATGGTAGGAGGCGGAGGCTGCACCATGGTGATGGAGGAGGAGGTCAGGCTGAGTGGCGCCGTGGCGAGCCCTTCGCCGACGATGGTCCCGTGTCTCTCAGTTGATGGAACGAGCTGACTGACGCTGACCTCGTTCAACGGGCTCTGCTCCAGGATCGGACTCAGTTTCTTGGGCTGACGTCTCATGAAAGCTTCGTCACCGGCATCGCCGCCGTCACAGTGATTCTCTGGAGACAAAAAAAAAGATTTAATTAAAGTGAAGTTGGAAGAGCGGGGGAGCATCCTGGTCCAGGTTCTGGTTCTGTACCTTGGTTTGGGAAGAAGTTGCTGTTGGACGGAGTCTTGTGCGTGGACGGCGTGGAGACAAACTGAGCCAACATGGCGAAGTCTGTGGTGCTGTTCGGACACGCGGCCAGAGAGTTCAGCGAGTTGTAGCGAGCGCCCCACATGGTGCTCTCATCCGGCATCAGGGTCGGAGGAGTGTCCTGGTCGGGAAAAAACACGACGACAGGTTTAAAACGGAGAACTGAGATGTTTGTCTGCAGGATTTGAGTTCACATCGTCTGTTAGAGACAGACTCTAAAAACGAGGACTCGAACAAACTTCACTTTCGTTTCACCGTAACCTGCAGCCTGAACGTTAGGTAAGCGTTAACGATAAAACAGCAGGAGGAAGTTCCAGATTAAAAACCTCTGAATGATCTCGTTCATCGCCATGACGGCGACTTCAATCTATATTTTTAGTTTTCGTTCTTGTCGTTGGACGACCTTTTAAAACCTTCATCATTAGGGATGGACGATGTGGACTAAAAAATGTATCCCGATTAATTTCTGGTATTTATCACGGTAACGATAAATAAACACCAATTCAGCCTGATCTATAAAGACTATAAATCTATCACCAGAACAATAATAAAGGTGAGGGGGAGCTGAGGTGTGTTGCTGTGGGCGTGTCTATACCTGCTGAATGTAACCGCTGTGAAACAATCAGGAAATAACTTTTTATTTCTGTGATTAATAACTTTAAATAGCTTTATCAAGGCCGGTGCTCGCTCTTTGTTATTGTTCTCTCTCTCACTCTCTAATTATCGGACACAAATCAAATTAAACTTCTTCCTCTCATTATATTTTGCAGCGTAAATTGCGAGTCAGACTCAGATTTAGAAGCTGGTTCATGAAATAAAGAAAGTGAGACACAGGTAGATGATCAGAGTTTAGTCCGTGAATCCACCTGGACAGTCTCAGAGACATTTCAGGCTGTCTGTGGAGGTTTGACTGAATGTCTGATCGGCTTGTGGAGCGTGAGGAAAGAGCTCCTCTCTGTCAGGAAAGAGCTCCCCCTCTCCGTCAGGAAAGAGCTCTTCCTCTCTGTCAGGAAAGAGCTCCTCTCTGTGAGGAAAGAGCTCCTCCTCTTTGTCAGGAAAGAGCTCCTCTCTGTGAGGAAAGAGCTCCTCCTCTTTGTCAGGAAAGAGCTCCTCTCTGTGAGGAAAGAGCTCCTCCTCTTTGTCAGGAAAGAGCTCCTCTCTGTGAGGAAAGAGCTCCTCCTCTTTGTCAGGAAAGAGCTCCTCTCTGTGAGGAAAGAGCTCCTCCTCTTTGTCAGGAAAGAGCTCCTCTCTGTGAGGAAAGAGCTCCTCGCCGTGAGGAAAGAGCTCCTCTCTGTGAGGAAAGAGCTCCTCCTCCTCTCTGTGAGGAAAGAGCTCCTCCTCTCTGTGAGGAAAGAGCTCCTCCTCCTCTCTGTGAGGAAAGAGCTCCTCCTCCTCTCTGTGAGGAAAGAGCTCCTCCTCCTCTCTGTGAGGAAAGAGCTCCTCGCTGCCCGGCGTATCTGCTCCGCCTTCCGCCATGTTTGTCAATGTGCGTGTTGGGCTGCGAGTGTGTCGCACACATACATACGTCATCAATGGGAATTTATCGTAAACGACGATATATCGCACATCCCTATTCGTCATACTCACGTTCGGTTTGTTGGATGTCGGGATCTCAGCCAGAGCTCTGATTGGTCTAGACTTCTCCGCCGCCGACGGAGCGGCGGCGCTGAACATCGACAAAAAGATTTTTAAAAAAAGGAGAAAAGAGCGACATTAACGTCATCGCGTGCAGGTCACGACTTCAAACAGGCGAGCTGGTTTTGGGTTTACCTTCCGTTTTCTTTGTCCATGTCGTCCTGGAAGACCGTGAACGGCGCCGAGGATGGCGGCTTAGTGAACGAGGAGATGCCTCCTTCAAAATAAAACAAAGAAACACTTTACAATAAAAGCATGATGTCTTCAACAGATCTTCTTTAACTTGCTCACAGCATGCAGTAGTTACCGTTTGTCGGGTAGCCGTGCTCGGCGTCCTTCTCAGCGTGGAGCACCGACGTGTTGTTGAACGGATCCTCGAGGAGAGTCGGCGCCTGGAACATGTCCATGATCAAATCTGGACGACACGAGACGGATTAAAGGTCAGACATTCGTCACGGGAAACTTAAGACACTTCCTTTTTTAACCCCGTGGTGGTGCCCGGACGGCGTGCTCACCCAGTGCCTCTCTCGTGTTGACGGTGGGTGACGGTAACACCCGGGACGGCGTGGCCTGAACAAAGCCCAGCGAGGTGTTAGGAGTGATGTGAGACAGGTTACCTGTGCCCCCCTGTGACACTGAGACAAAGACACATGTGAAGACGTGGACCAGGATCAGAGGGTTCAAACTCACGAGCGGCTGCTTCACTTACTGTTCAGTCGGTCCTCGGGCTCCGCGCGGCGATCCGTGACCCTGAAGGAAAAAACACGTTAGAACGACATGAAGCATCGATGAGGCGCTGCAGACGAGTCAGGAGACACTCACTCGTGTGTGGCGTCGTGCTCCGAGCGGACTGGCTGAACTCGACCGTCCTGGTGGAGGACGTCAGCGCTCACGGCGGAGGCGAAGGCCGGTCTGTGGAGCGACGCGTTCATCTGCTCGAAGCTCTCTGGCTGCAGAGGTGGCGGTGAATGAACGCTCCTGTCAGGCAGCACTGAGGGTTGAAGGGACTCCGTCGGCTCGGCGGTCTCGTGGACGAAGGTCGGTTCGGCGTGTAACCTCAGGCCGAGAGAGCGCCTGCTGCTCAGATGGTTGGAGGGCCGAGGACGCCCAAAGGAATGCTGGGTAGGATTAGTGCTCAGAGCAGAGGCTGCTTCAGTGTCTGCAGAGAGCTGCGGCAAAGACGACAAACGCTCACGTCAGTTTTTATTTTAAACATCTGAAGCGTCGCATTCACGTCGCCTGACACCACAACAAGGTTCCTGAACCTGCTGACACGTCAAATTCAAGGACTTTCCAGGCCCAAATTCCAAAATTAAGACGGTTGAACACTGAAAGTTTTAACAACTTCACGTTAAAAACACGTCAAGAAACAAAAATATAGAAATTCAAGCACTTTCAATGACCATTGATTATCTATTCTGAACTTTCAAGGCCTTGATTCACAAACTTTCAAAGACCCGCAGGAAACATGTTATTATACGTTAGATTCTCTGTGTTAAAGGTTTTTACAGGAAACTATCGACCAAATATGTAAAATATTGAGAGTCCGCCAGGTTTAAACCAAACGTTTAACTTTGTATTTCTCTGATTAACGACTTTATCGAGACCGGCGCTCGCTCACAAATTAAATTTCATATTTCGTAATTTTCAGTCGGACATGAAATAAACTCAGAACACACACACACACACACACACACACACACACACACACACACACACACACACACACACACACACACAGGTCTGTGTTCACCACAGATCATTTAGGACACCAGAGACGGATCATGTGTGAGCTGGTGGACGGCGGTGCTGTGTGTTTTCAGGGTTTGGTTCTCCTACTAGCTGTGAAATGTGAGGGTGAGGCGAAGGGTTTTCAAGTTCAGCACTAGATGACACTAAATCCTGCACACGGCACCTTTAGTTTGATTTGGAGGCTGATAAACTGTTTGTGTTTTATCGACGCCGTTCATTAATGAGTCACAGAAATATTTTAACTTCGGTCTGAGACACGTTGTTGTTGTTAGTCGTCTGATGTTCTGTGTGTCGTACGAGCGTCCTCATCGCTCCGTCACATAAACACATTATTCTGTGCATTGTGTGTGTGTGTCGTACCCTCTGTGATGACGCCTGGCTCGTGAACCCTCCCCGTGGCTCCAGGTCCTGGTTTGCTTTCTCCAGGATGTAGTTGATGCTCAGCATGTTCTGGTACTGCTCCCCCAGCATCTTCACCTCACACTGTTCCCTCGTCGTCTCGCCCAGTTCTTCGTGCTGGCTCTCTTGTTTCTCCCGGAGCTTCTGGAAGTATTTCTCCGCTCGGACTTCCTCGAAACAAAGTTCGGAGCCTTCGCAGACGAGCTTGTCCGTCATGTACTCGGATACAGTCTGAACGCCCGAGCTCTGAGCGGAGGGAATCGCCCCGGACGTCTCCGAGCGAGAGACGCTGAGGACGAGAAGAAGAAGAAGGAGAGGTCATTTCTCTGTTTCCTGTCTCAGAAGTAGAACCTCGTGGATGGACAGTGACTCACGTTATGATGGTTTTGACGGTGGCCGGTTTGGTCGGACAGTCAGCTGACGCCTGTAACAGACGACAAAGATCGTCAGTGATCTGAGAAGTTTCGGTTTTTGAGCGAGTTCAGAGGAACTCAAAGAGCCGCACCTTGACCGGAGCTGCAGGCTCTCTGTGGGTCGACATCTGGTTGGTTAAATGGGAGTTCTGTAACGGGTTTCGACCTCCGGCTTGATGAGAGAATAAAAATAAAAGACGTTAACGGAAAACAGAAACTTTAAATCTTTATTAACAAAGTGAATAAAGCCTCACCTGACGCGGCCGCCTGACCTCGGCTCCGTGACTGGAACTGTCTGCAGATCCGATGAAAGTCATTAAACTTCTGTCACAGGTGAAACCTGAGCAGCTCTCTGCTGTCTGTCCTCACCTGTACTCGTCGAGGACAGTGTCGGCCGGCTGGGCCTGGTTCTCCAGCGCCTTCTGGTACACGGCGTCGGCCTGTTCGTTCATCCCTCTCTCCTCAAACTGCTGAGCCCAGGCCACGTACAGGGCGGCGGTCCTGCTGCCGACACCTTTGCTGAAGATGTGAGCGTACATGGCGACGGGGTCGGAGTAAAAACTCGCCTGGCGGACAGAGAGAGGACGCGGTCACGCGAGGTTTGAATCACAGACTGCTGCTGCAGAGGACGGCGTCCGAGGCAGACTTACACATCGGATGCAGTGGTTGACGTATCGCAGGTCGTCTGCGTATCGCTCCACGTTCAGAAATCTCTCCACCAGCCTGTCGAACACCAGCGACATGCCGCCGCCTCCGCCTGCAGGTAACTTCTGCTCCAGGTAATCCACAAACCTGCAACAGGAAGAGAAGATGATCGATCATGATCGGAGCGTCGTCGTGGAACAAGCACACCTGAGGGATCAGGTGGATGAAGTGTGTGAAGCCCCGAGCGGCTTCTGGTGACGACGTTCATTTGTTTTCTCTGGAGTGAAGACACGCTGAATGTTTCCTGCCTTCACATTATTTATGTCGAAGTTTCTTTATGTGGAAAATGATCCTGTTATTTCAACATAATCACACAAATAACTCCTCTAACTGTGAATGTTCGACCACAGCCTGAAACACACTGAGCAAAGAACGGAGACCAAGTCTGAGAAAACGAGAATAAACTCAGAATTAATCCAACATTGAAAAATATAATAAAACTATTGTGACTTGTTCTTATAAAAATAAAACCAGCCTCAGCCTCTGAGTTCTGCAGCCAAACACCTGAGCTCTGTGCAGTCACAACATTTAACGACCTCAGCCGAACGTTTCATACGTCGACATCAACAGTTCAAAACAAAAGACATGCAACGCAATAACCAGACGACGACGACGGTCAGCAGCACACCTGCCGAGCCATTACCTGCTGGCTTCTATTTAACAGTTTCCTGCAGCCCGCGGTACAGAGCGCCACCTGCTGTGGCCTGCAGGTAATACACACAATGTAAACAAACGCACACATGAACCAGAGAATGGCTCCAACATGAACTTTTGTCTCTGTTGACAGAAACGTTTCAGTTCTGATCATCCACCTGACAGGTGAGCCCGGATCCAGACTCACCTGTAAACACATTCATGAGACAGAGCCGTGTGAACATTATAATATATATTAATATTTCTGTATTGTTATATACACACACACTACATTATATTACTACACTGATGTATATACTTTTGTACAGTATATTTTATTATGTATAGTTTGTTCTTTATATTTTTATTCTTATGTTGTTTATCGTCACTGTGTGTAATGCTGCTCCTGCTGCACAGTGATTTACCAGCGTGGGATAGATAAATAAATAAATAAATAAATAAATAAATAAATAAATAAATAAAGATAGACAGACAGATGGAAGTCAGTCAGTCTCACACAAACAAACAGTCAGCGACTCATTTTTTAAGAGTTCAGCTGTGCTGTTTGTTCGCAGAAAACAACAACAACAATAATAATAATAAATAATAATAATAGACTTTATTTCACCTTCCTGTCACCAAGGACACCGTACAATAAATAAAATAGACAGCAAAAAACAAACCATAAAGTATGAAATTACAGAAAACAACAGTAAACATTAAACAACATCACACAACACACACACACCACACACACAACACTCTCACACACACACACCACACACACACACTCACACACACACACACACCACCACACACACACACACACAACACACACACACACACACCACACAACACACACACACACCTCACATCACACTCACTTGTCCAGGGCTCCAGCGGGTCGTCTCCTGTGTACGAGCTCAGGCTGCTCTCGAAGGCGCTGAAAGAAACGAACAGACATCAAACTTTATTTAGTTTTATTTAACTGTTAATTAATATGTAAATGAGCTGAAAGAAACGAACAACATCAAACTTTATATTTTATTTAACTGTTAATAAATATGTAAATGAGCTGAAGTAACGCTAGCCGCGGAGCTAACCCGTTCCGCCTCACCGTAAATAATCCGTGACTCCATGTCTGATCAGTCTGATTACAGTAACTCCGTTATCGAGTCTCTCGGTGGACTGACTGTCCGTGTGTCGCTCTGCCGCCGTTAAATCGTGTAAACTTACTTTCCGCGAACGTTCATCGTTGTTGTTTCTCCGCTCGCTCCGCGCTGCTGCGCTGTTACAATCAAACTTCGCGCTCAGCCAATGGCAACACGGGAGACGCACTAAACGTCACTACGTGACGACATTACCGGAACAGCTATATATATATATACTGTTTACAAAATAAAAGCATCGATTATTTATGTCGATAGTATATATATATATATATAATATATATATATTAATATTAATATACACACACATATATATGTGTTTATATATGTTGGTATAATTCACTATATATATACTAATATTGTAAGTGATAAATTATATATTTAACACACATATATAGATGTGGTAATATATAGATTATATGTAGTATTATACACATAATATATGTGTATATAGATATATGTGTCTATATTATATATATAACACACAATATGTTTTTGTGTTAGTATAATATATATATATATATATCTTATATATCTACATCCACACATATTGTGTACACATCTATATATGTAGATATGTGGTGTAATATATACATACCGCATACCACACAACATATAACATATAGAGAATTAGAAAACAACACACACCACACACCCACACACCTATATAGTATATATATATACTGTATATATATGTGTGTGTGTGTGGTTTTTCATAAAGGAACATAGTTATTATTTATTATTTCCAAACACCGAATGTAAAAAAAATAACTACAAACTAATACACATGTGTATTAGTTTGTTCGTTATTTTTTAAATTTATTTAATTAACTTAGATAAAAACTCACAACAAATAAGCAGC
>NC_040016.1:22540657-22667574 GCF_000972845.2 Larimichthys crocea | reverse complement strand
CTCCTCCTCTCTGTGAGGAAAGAGCTCCTCCTCCTCTCTGTGAGGAAAGAGCTCCTCGCTGCCCGGCGTATCTGCTCCGCCTTCCGCCATGTTTGTCAATGTGCGTGTTGGGCTGCGAGTGTGTCGCACACATACATACGTCATCAATGGGAATTTATCGTAAACGACGATATATCGCACATCCCTATTCGTCATACTCACGTTCGGTTTGTTGGATGTCGGGATCTCAGCCAGAGCTCTGATTGGTCTAGACTTCTCCGCCGCCGACGGAGCGGCGGCGCTGAACATCGACAAAAAGATTTTTAAAAAAAGGAGAAAAGAGCGACATTAACGTCATCGCGTGCAGGTCACGACTTCAAACAGGCGAGCTGGTTTTGGGTTTACCTTCCGTTTTCTTTGTCCCTGTCGTCCGAAGACCGGAACGGGCCGAGGATGGCGGCTTAGTAACGAGGAGAGGCCTCCTTCAAAATAAAACAAAGAAACACTTTCACATATAAAAGCATGATGTCTTCAACCAGATCTTCTTTAACTTGCTCACGCGCCTCGTAGTCCGTTTGTCGGGTAGCCGTGCTCGGCGTCCTTCTCAGCGTGGAGCACCGACGTGTTGTTGAACGGATCCTCGAGGGAGTCGGCGCGGAACATGTCCATGATCCAATCTGGACGACACGAGACGATTCGGATTAAAGGTCAGACATTCGTCACCGGGAAACTTAAGACATTCTTTTTTAACCCCGTGGTGGTGCCCGGGACGGCGTGCTCCCAGTGCCTCTCTCGTGTTGCGGTGGGTGACGGTAAACACCCGGGACGGCGTGGCCTGAACAAAGCCCAGCGAGGTGTTAGGAGTGATGTGAGGACAGGTTACCTGTGCCCCCCTGTGACACTGAGACAAAGACCACATGTGAAAGACGTGGACCCGGATCAGGGTTCAAACTCACGAGCGGCTGCTTCACTTACTGTTCAGTACGGTCCTCGGGCTCCGCGCGGCGATCCGTGACCTGAAGAAAAAACACTTTTAGAACGACATGAAGCATCGATGAGGCGCTGCAGAGATCAGGAGACACTCACTCGTGTGTGGCGGTCTTGCTCCGAGCGACTGCTGAACTCGACCGCTCCTGGTGGAGGACGTACGCGCTCACCGGCGGCGGGAAGGCGGTCTGTGGAGCGACGCGTTTCATCTGATCGAGCTCTCTGGCCCTGCAGAGGGTGGCGGGTGACTAACGCTCCTGTCAGGCAGCACTGAGGGTTGAAGGGCACTCCGTCGGCTCCGGCTGGTCCGTGGACGAAGGTCGGCTCGGCGTGTAACCTCAGGCCGCAGGAGAGCGCCTGCTGCTCAGATGGTTGGAGGGCCGAGGACGCCCCAAGGAATGCGGGTAGGATTAGTGCTCAGAGCAGAGGCTGCTTCAGTGTCTGCAGAGAGCTGCGGCAAAGACGACAAAACGCTCACGTCAGTTTTTATTTTAAACATCTGAAGCGTCGCATTCACGTCGCCTGACACCACAACAATGTTCCTGAACCTGCTGACACGTCAATTCAAAGGACTTCCAGGGCCCAATTCCAAAATTAAGACGGTTGAACACTGAAGTTTTAACAACTTCACGATTTAAAAACACGTCAGAAACAAAAAATATAGAAATTCAAGCACTTTCAATGACCATTGATTATCTTTCTGAACTTTCAAGGCCTTGATTCACAAACTTTCAAAGACCCGCAGGAAACATGTTATTATACGTTAGATTCTTTACAGGAAACTATCGACCAAATATGGAAAATATTGAGAGTCCGCCAGTTTCAAACAAACGTTAACTTTGTATTTCTCTGATTACAATTTCTCGAGGCCGGCGCCGCTCACAAATTAAATTTCATATTTCGTTAATTTCAGTCGGACATGAAAACTAAAATCAGAACCACCCACACACACCACACACACACACACACACCACCACCACCCCCACACGCCACACATCACACACCACGGTCGTTTGTTACACACAGCTCATTTGGAACACACAGAGACGGATACGTTGTGTGAGCTGGTGGACGGCGGTGCTGTGTGTTTTCAGGGTTGGTTCTCCTACTAGCTGTGAAATGTGAGGGTGAGGCGAAGGGTTTTCAAAGTTCAGCACTAGATGACACTAAATCCTGCACACGGCACCTTTAGTTTGATTTGGAGGTGATAATGTTTGTGTTTATCGACGCGTTCATTAATGAGTCACAGAAATATTTTAAATTCGGTCTGAGGACGTTGTTTGTTGTCGTCTGTGTCTGTGTGTCGTACGAGGTTCTCATCGCTCCGTCACATAAACCACATTATTCTGTGAATTGTGTGTTGTGTGTGTACCCTCTGTGATGACGCCTGGCTCGTGAAACCCTCCCCGTGGCTCCAGGTCCTGGTTTGCTTTCTCCGGATGTAGTTGATGCTCCAGTATGTTCTGGTACTGTCTCCCAGCATCTTCACCTCACACTGTTCCCTCGTCGTCTCTCGACCAGTTCTTTTCGTGTGGCTCTCTTGTTTCTCCCGGAGCTTCGGAGTATTCTCGCTCGGACTTCCTCGCAAACAAAGTTCGGAGCCTTCGCAGCACGAGCTTGTCCGTCATGTACTGTATACAGTTCTGACGCCCAAGCTCTGCGCGGGGGAATCGCCCCGGACGGTCTCCGAGCGAGAGACGCTGAGGACGAGCCGAAGAAGAAGGAGAGGTCATTTCTCTGTTTCCTGTCTCCGAAGTATAATCCTCGTGGGTGGACAGTGACTCCGTTATGCTGGTTTTGAGGTGGCGGTTTGGTCGGACAGTCAGCTGACGCCTGTAACAGACGACAGATCGTCAGTGATCTGGACAGTTTCGGTTTTTGAAGCGGAAGTCAGGAACTAAAAGAGCCGCACCTTGACCGGAGCTGCAGGCTCTCGTGGGTCGACATCTGGTTGGTAAACTGGGCGTTCTGTGTTAACGGGTTTCGACCTCGGCTTGATGAGAGATAAAAATAAAAGCGTTAACGGAAAACAGAAAACTTTAAATCTTTATCAACCAAAGTGAATAAAGCCTCACCTGACGCGGCCGCCTGACCCTCGCTCCGTGACTGGAACTGTTCGCAGATTCCGATGAAGTCATTAAACTTCTGTCACAGGTGAAACCTGAGCAGCTCTCTGTGTCTGTCCTCACCTGTACTTCGCGAGGACGTGTCGGCGGCTGGGGCCTGGTTCTCCAGCGTCCTTCTGTACGGCTCGGCCTGTTCGTTCATTCACCTCTCTCCTCAAAACGCTGAGCCAGGCCACGTACAGGGCGGCAGGTCCTGCTGCCGAACCTTTGCTGAAGATGTGAGCGTCTACATGGCGACGGTGGTCGCGTATAACACTGCCTGGCGGACAGAGAGAGGACGCGGGTCACGCGAGGGATTTGAATCACAGACTGCTGCTGCAGAGGCGCGTCCGAGGCCGACTTACCCATCGGATGCGTGGTTGCGTTCGCAGGTGTTGCGTTTTTATCGCTCCACGTTCAGAAATCTCTTCCACCAGCCTGTCGAACACGCGCGACATGCCGCCGCCTCCGCCTGCAGGTACTTCTGCTCCAGTAATCAACAACCTGCACAACAGGAAGAGAAGATGACGATCATGATCGGAGCGTCGTCGTGGAACAAGCACACCTGAGGGATCAGGGGGATGAGTGTGTGAAGCCCGAGCGCTTTCTGGTGACGACGTTCCTTTGTTTTCTCTGGAGTGAAGGACCGCTGACTGTTTTCCTGCCTTCACATTATTAGTCGACGTTTTTAGTGGAAATATGCTCCTGTTATTTCAACATAATCACAATATAACTCTCTCACTGTGGAATGTTCGACCCACGCCTGAAACACATGGCAAAGAACGGAGACCAAGTCTGAGAAACGAGATCAACCAGGATTAATCCAACCATTGAAAACATATAATAAACATTGTGATTTGTTCTTATAAAATAAAACCAGCCTCAGCCTCTGAGTTCTGCAGCCAAAAACCTGAGCTCTGTGCAGTCTCAACATTTAACGACTCAGCCGACCGTTTCATACGTCGACCTCAACCAGTCTCAAAACAACATGACCAGCACAACGCCAATACCACGACGACGACGGTCAGCAGCACACCTGCGAGTCATTACCTGCTGGCTTCTATTTCACAGTTTCCTGCAGCCCCGCGATCCAGAGCGCCACCTGCTGGGGCTGCAGGTCGGTATACACCACAATTTAACAAGCACACATGAACCCCGAGAGATGGCTCCAACATGAACTTTTGTCTGTTGACAGAAACGTTTCAGTTGTGATACCTCACCTGACAGGTGAGCCCGGATCCAGGCTCACCTGGAAACACATTCCTGAGCGAAGAGCCGTTGGGAACATTATGACTGAATGACTATTGAAGATGTCGGTATGGATAATACAACACCGAAATAGATTGACACAGCTGGATGTATCGACTGTGGTACAGTATATTTTATCACCTGTTAGTGTTGTTGCTGATTTGTTTACTGTTGTGTATCGGTGCACTGTGTGTACATGTGCGCACTGCGCACAGTGATCCAGCGTTGGAGCTAGAAGATAGAAATAAAAAATAAACTAATAGATAAATAAAAAGATAGACAGACAGAGCGAAGTCAGTCAGTCGCACACAAACAAACAGTACCGGACTTCTATTTTTAAGGAGTCAGCTGGTGTCGCAGGAAAAACAACAAACCAACAACTAAGACGAAAATAAAGAATAATTATCATATATAATAATAAAAAGACTATTTCACCTTTCTGTCACCAAGGACACCGTACATTAACACATAAAACACGACAGCCAACAAAAACCAAACCATAAAGTATGACAATTACAGAAAACAAACCTTAAAACAGGTAAAACACACAAAGCACACACAACGACCACTCACACACAACAGACATCTCCACCTCTCACCCACAACCATCCCCACTACAGACACCAACACACACACTCAACACACACACACTCACACACCAACACAACACACACACACCCACACACACACACACACACACGTCAACACACACCCACTCCACTTGTCCCGGGCTCCAGCGGGTTCGTCTCCTGTGTACGAGGCCGGCTGCCGTCGCAGCAGCGATGAAAGAAACTAGACAGATCAACTCTTATTCTTTGTAGGAATGTTAATTAAATATGAGAAATGAGCTGAAAGAACACGAAACACCAGCAAACTTATTTACTTTTCTTTAACTGTTTAATATAGTAAATGAGCTGAAGCTAACCCGCTAGCCCGGAGCTAACCCGGGTGTCCGCCTCACCGTAACTAACTCCGGAGTCCATGTCTTGATCAAGTCTGATTACAGTAAATCCGTTATCGAGTGCGCTCGGTGGACTGACTGTCCGGGGTCGTCCTCTGCCCAGACCGTTAAATCGTAAATTATCTGTCGTCCCTTGGTAACGCGTCATCGGTTGTCTCGTTCGCGCGCGCCGGGACGTGCTCGCGCGGGCGGTGACCCCAAGTCAACCTATGGCGCGCGCAGCCAATGGCAAACACGGGAGACGCACTGACGCATACGTGGACGACCCATTACCGAAACAGACTGATATGAATGAATACTGTTTGACAAAGAAAACGCATGGTATACCTATGCGATGCTAGAGGACTCTATAGGCGGGATGTTATGCGATGATGAGCAGAGCACGACACGATAGAATGTGGAAGATCTCTTGTGGATGATTAGACGAGATATCAATATGTATGGATGCGAGATGAGAAGACCCACTATATCTACACACCTCTATTATACAATATATGTGAAGTATTGGCTATTAGATACCTAGTAGGGTACATACTAAGACGTGTGATGTAAATATGTGTATTTTCACAATACTAGGTGTGGTATATATTAATACGTCTAATATATATTATCCACACTATCGTTATCCACTATATCTAATGTGTTATTATTATATCTATTACATAATCGACACACACCTTACTAAGATGAACACAACACATACACACTATACACACATATTAGTATATAGAATATATCTCTATATATATGTGTGTATTTTGTTTTCATAGAAGGAACATATTAGTTATATTTATATTCCAAATCACCAGTAATTAAAAAAATAATTACAATACTAATACACTGTGTTATAGTCTTGTTGTTATTCTTAACTGTTCATTAATAAAAAACCTTAATTCACAACTTACCATATAACACGTATGTATATACATAAAACATGCACATATATATTGCATAGTTTTATTGTTTACATGTGACGCTCCTTGTGTTATGTTTATATGTGCACACAGTCAAAGTGAACAGGCATGATTCCTCCCGTGATTCTCCACACACCCACACCCCCACACCCGTAAACATGGAATGTGTATTTTCCTGAACCGACATGCAACCTGATCCAAACGTCACTCTGTTTATAAATTCAAATGCTGAGTTTACTGCTCAGGTAAACATTATCTATATATCTATTAGGTTGATCTGAGGATCTGGTTTAGCTGTTTATGTAAATGTTTAAAGCTGCTTGATGGCATACTAGTGTTAGGTAGAGGGAAGGCAGAATATGAAATAGAAAATCTAATAGATATTTATATATATATATCTCTAGATAAAAGATATAGACTAGAGATATTATATGAATATATATCTATATATATATATATAGTGTGTGTGTTGTATATATCTTATACCACACAACATATATATTACACATATTAGCTTGCGCATATATATATATATATGTCTATACTAATATATATTTACACATTATATGTGTATATATATATATATTTTTTTTTTTCTAATATATATTATACATTACATATATACACACACACACATATATACATAGTACCGATACACAGTAGGATATACATGTGACCTATATATACTATAATTATATGTTTCTATAGAAGGAAAATAGTTATATATATATTCCAACACACAGTAAAGTCATTAAAAATAACTACAATACTAATACACATGTGTATTTAGTATTGTAGTATGTTTACAATGTTTAATTAATTAAAAACAAACGTAATTAAAACATACACAATGTTATACATACAAAAACTATGCACATATATATGTGCAATAGTTTTATGTTTACCTGTTGCAGCTCTTGTTGTTTGTTTATATGTTGCCAGAGAGCAACGTGTAACAGGAGAACGTGATTCTCACCCCACACACACACACCCGAAACACTGTGAATGTGTATTTTCCTGAACAGACATGGCCACCCTGGACTCAAACGTCACTTCTGTTTATAAATTTAAAGTGAGTTTACTTGCCTAGGTAAAACATTTATATTATATTTATATATTTATGATTCTGAGGACTGGTTTTAAGTTTTATTGTAAATGTTTTAAAGCTGCTTTATTAATAGTATTATTAATGCAGATTTATAATAAAATATATCTTATATATATAAAATATGCTGTTTGTTTTATTTGAACATTATAGCTTCATAAATAAATCTAACTTGTACATTTAAAACACATTTATCATCATGTGAGTTTAACATGAGCACTAAAGTGAAAATCTGTCTGTCTGATAAACAGCTGATTATATTTTTAATAAACACACAGACGGAGGTCAAAGTCAATAACTTTATTAGAAAAATAGGTTTAACTCACCTCACTGTACAGTATAAAACAATTCATTTGTTAAAAACAAACAGAATTCATCGTGGACTCTTTAAAAATCGACGAGTCAGCATGAAACATGAAAACAGGAATCAAACAACGAGCCGCACCATCCGACTGAACTCAACATGAAACATGCTGCGAGATCTTAAAGGAGAAATCCACCCGGCTCCAGACTACAACTCCCACAATGCCTTTCTGCACGAACGCGTCATGTTACGTCACTACTTCTTCTGTGGTGCTAAAAAAACATTAAAAACAACAAACCCCAAACACACACTCGGTTTATTCTCAGTCCAACAAACGTTTGTTACATGAAGAACCGGCAGCGAGCGGCTCTGAGTCAGACTACAGATCCAAGATGGGATTGGAGCCGAGCGCCACAGACGGGATTCAAACTGATGCAAAGACAAGTTTCTGAACGATCAGTAAACATCCCGTGACCGAGTTCAGACACTCGGTGGATTCACTCCTTTAGATTCACGTGTCTGACGTGAGTTCACAGTTTGTAACGGCAGCATGATGATGATCCGTCCACAGACGTCAGAACAAACTCAGCGACATCGACACAGAAAAACTAAGACTGTTTCCTGTCGTGGAAGACGAAGGAAGAAGATGGCGCCGTGTTTCCAGGAAAAAGTCACGTGAAGACGGCGACGCTCGTCCAGTCTCGGTAAGCGCCGCCGTCGCCGCCTGTGCGTCTCTGAGGTTTAAAAAACAAAAAGGTGGCAGAGCAGGCGAGTCCTCCAAACTGAGGTAGTTAACGGACCCTCGGTGGCTTGTTTCCTGTTAGCCCGACCTCCAACAGCGGGTGGCGCCGCCTCTGATCACCAGAGACGCGTAGTCCGTCGTTAAGACGAAGTCTAAGAGCTCGAAAGACAAAAACAAAAAAACACTCCAAACAACAAAAAGTGCTTCTCCAGGACGACGTCCAGCAAGTCTCACATGGCACGTGTCTACAAACTGGTGATTATCTTCAAACGTGGCAGTTTTCAGGAGGAGAAGAAGGAGAAGGAGGAGGAGGAGGAGGCGGCTGTGATGCCATTGGACCACTGAGTCAGGTGACCTTACCGTTATCCGTCCACTGTTGTCGGCGGCGGCCTGCAGCGTGTGCCGTCAGTCTTCATAGCGACACGTCAGGACCAGCCTCGACCCCTTTTTCCTGCTAGTCAGGTAACAAAAGGAAGCAATTAGAGACAACAGGAAACCAGGATCATGTTACATGTACACACACACACACACACACACACACACACACACACACACTCAGCTACAGCTGTAGAGAGGGAGAGCATTCAGCTGTAAACATGCACGGGTTCGATGCCTTAAAAACAAAACGACAGGTTGGGATCAGAAAAAAAAAAAACAAGGTTTGGAGGTGCGACAGGTGGACAGACAGACAGGTGGACAGACAGACAGACAGGTTAAAGAGCAGCCACTGAACTGAAGAAGCGAGTCATGCGCGGCAGCTCTCTCCCACGACAGACGGCACAAACATCAGACTGAAACATGCAGATTAGTATCCAGGCCTTCAACAGCGAGGTAGATCCTTCTGGGACAAGGAAAAGCTTTTATTTTGAAATTAAGAAAATCAAATTGTGCTTTTATTTTCTCTCCCCCCCACGCACGCACGCACGCACACACACACACACACAAGGAACGCCTTTGTGACAGACAGGTGGAGGTGGTGGAGGTGGTGGGGGCGTCACAGTGAATTTAGACCAATTGATGTTTCTGTACATGATAATGAAGAACTGCGTACAGAGGTGGAGCAGGTGGAGGTGGGCTAGATTTGATTTGATGACATGCAAAAAAAAAAATAAATAAATAAAAGTAGCGATGTGGCCAAACGTTGGCAAACCTTTAAATCCATTTTTTTCTTCCACATGAAGGAGCCTTTAAATTTTTCTTTTTTTTTTTGAGGCAATTTGCAGAGAGAATTTGCCGAAACATGAATTTGCAAACACAATTTGAAGTTTTGTACACGTGTGCGTGTAAATGTTTATTAAAGCAGACAAACAGCAAAGAATACAAGCCAAAATGTAAAAGCCAAAAAGT
The DNA here is from genome assembly GCF_000972845.2 of Larimichthys crocea. Taxonomy (NCBI): domain Eukaryota; kingdom Metazoa; phylum Chordata; class Actinopteri; family Sciaenidae; genus Larimichthys; species Larimichthys crocea. The sequence goes on along the minus strand of NC_040016.1, from coordinate 22,657,882 downwards.
TAAAAAAGGACAGCGACGGCCCTTTTTTTTTTTTTTTTTTTAAATCTTCTTTTCAATAACAAGACACGCAGTAACTTTGTGACAATACAAATTGTATTTCATGTGTTTTAAATACAGCTTTAGGAGACAGATGCTTGGTCGCTGTGCAGCTACTTAAAAACATGAAAAACCAGAACGTCTAGAAACACACAGGAACAAGCTAGAAGCCAAATAGACAGCTCGAGCACACTGCAGCTAAAAATCGCTTGTTTGGTTCGTTTTTTTTTTCTTTTATGGAAAATTTTACCGACCAACTTTAAAAATAAAAATAACACAAAAAAAAGGAGGGAAAAATAAAAACCAGTTCGCCAGAAACAAACATGGTGGGAGTGACTACGCTTCGAGTCCAAGCGGTTATTAAAATATGTACAGACAGACAGAACTTGCCAGATGTCACCAAATTTAGAGGAAAAAACAAAAACAAAAAAAGGCAACCGTGATGGGACTGAGAGCCAATCAGATCAAGTCTCTAAATAAAAAGATAAAAACAAAAAAAAGAATAAAAACACGTTTGTTTTGTTTTATCAACTACTCGATTACTTCCACTGCTGCCCAAAAGAATCCTGATAAAATTCCTGGTTGTCGGATTTGTAACCGGAATAGTTACCAGAATGGTCACCGCCCTGGAGCGGTTGCTGAGCAATGGGTTGAGAGCCCCAGTTCTGATTATTGGTCTGGCGCCGCTTGGAATCTGGCTGGTTGTACCCGTCAGCTTTGCGCTTTCCTCCTACATTTCCACCGCGGCCACCCCGAGCACCACGTACCCCTCCTCGCCCTCTCGGCTGCAGGCCTCCTCCTCCTCTTGCTCCCCGTCCTCCGCCGCCGCGGCCCGGTCCCGGTCCGCCACCGCGTTGGGAGAAGTTGGACCTGCCTCTGGGCGCCCCGGCACCGCCGCTGCCACCGCGTCCTCTGGCCGGAGAGCCTCCGCCCCGGGGACCCCTGCTGCCGCCCCGCCCTCGGCTGGGCGCCTGGAAGTCGTCGTAGCCGTAGTACGGGTCGTCGTAGCCGCCGCGGTAGTTGTGATAGTCATAGCTGTAGTAGTCATAGTAGTCATCGTAACCGTAGTAGTCAGGGGGGTACGAGTAGCCGCCCCGGTTGCCGCCTCTGCCCCGGCCTCTGCCAGGAGGAGGCATGTGGGGAGGAGGAGGGTAGTAGTAATAGTCGTCGTACCTGCAGAGAAGAAGACACAGTGAGGAGCTCGGCTTCGACAGATCAAGACAGAGGAGCCGACGAAGACGACGTTCTTACATTTGTGTTTTGGCTGCTTGTCTCTGAGCTTTGCGCTCTTTCCTCTTCTGATCTGGCGGTTTGGCAAAAACAATCTCGATGGGCTCGCCCTCCAGCTCGCTCCCGTTCATCTCCTCCAACGCCTGAACACAGTCGGACATGTCAGTTAACGTTTCACGCCAATGTTTCACATTTAGAGTCGCGCAGAGAACGCAGACAGACGGGCGGGTGGAGATACCTTCACTGCCCCGTCCCTCTCCTCAAAGTGAATGAAGGCGTAGTCTTTGAGCTTCTTCACTCGCTCCAGGTTTCCAAACTGACTGAAGGACTTCTCCAGGATCTCCTCCGTGACTCCGTTGGCAAGATTTCTCACGAATAAAACCTTCACCTGCAGGACGGACGCAGACACACATCAGCATTATTTAGTATTTAGGAGGCGTCATATCAGCTGCGTCAGTGTGTGTGAACATCATGGCTCACCTTGGCCATGACCTCCGGGTCGGGATCCTCGATGGGGTCGGCCCACTCCACCGTCACCACGTTGCCCCACACCTTCACCTTGCCGCTCATCAGCCGGCGGCGAGCCTGAGCGGCTGTCTTGTGGTCTTCGTACTCGAGGAAGCAGAAGCCTCGGTTCTTCTTCTTGTCGTCGGGCTGGTGGTACAGTATGACATCACTGAGGCCCTCTGAGCGTGGGCGGGGACACGGAGAGGTTCTGTCAGGTTAACGCTGAGCTCGCACGGCATGAACAACACGAACACGCTCAGCTGTTCTTACCTGTGACTTTAGCGAACTCTTCAACAATCTGCTCCTTTGTTTTACTCTTGGGAATGGAGCCAACAAAGAGCCGGTTGTTGGCGACAGATATGCACACCCCGATGTGTTTGCCGGGGCGGATCTCGTGATTGTTACACTGTCAGAGAAAACACACGTCAACACACTGCGAGCGCCGAGATCAAGTTACCGGCTCCAGGAGACGCTCACCAGCTTCACAGCTTCCTGGGCAGCTTCTTTAGTGCAGAACGTGACGAAGGCGTAGCCCCGGTTCAGGCCGCTCAGCGGGTCCATCATTAGCCGGAGGTCCCAGATCGGCCCGGCCTTCTCAAAGAGAGGAACCAGCTCATCTTCAAACAGGTCGCGGGGGATCTTCCCGACAAAGATCTACGAGAAAACATTTCTGCGTGACACGTCTGTTCAGAACAAGCTGGGAAAACATCGTCAGCGCCTCCGTACCTCCGTCCCGACGTTGGGCTGAGCTCCTGAGTATACGGACTCCGGCGGCGGCCCGCCGTACTTCCTCTGGCCCGTCGTGACGTCGAGCGTGTAGTCGGTTCTGTCCAGGAGCTCTTTGATTTTGGCCTCGTCGGGTCCTTTAGTGGAGTCGGACACTTTGGTGCCTTGTTTCTCTCTCTGCCTGTACGTCTTCATCACGCCGCACAGAAAGGCACTTTTGTTCTGGAGAGAAGACAAACTGTCAGAACCTTGACATGGACCCGCCCTGACACACACACACACACACACACACACACACACACACACACTCTAACTTACTTGCACATGTGACAGGTCGCTCTCTTTGAACTGGACCAGCACCTGCAGCGCTCCCTCCTCGTTGAACTCTTTCAGCGCTTCAATCGCCCGTTCATCGAGGTCGCTGTGTGCTACGAGTCCTGATCAACACACACATGAACATATGACACACACACACACACACACACACACACACACACACACACACACACACAGGAAGTCAGGACTCATCCAATCATAAAAAAAAATTGATCAGCAGCAGCTCGAGGTCAGACACTGAGTGAAAGTTCAAAGTTCACCTGCTGCAGCCCAACAGCTGCTCTACTGTGTGTGTGTGTGTGTGTGTGTGTGTATGTCAGTCACAGTACCGGCCTCACAGCCTTCATGGTCACACCGTCCTTCGACCCATTCAGTCACTTTGTATACACGACAACACTCAGGGCTGACGTTACAAGAAAAGACAAAGACTAAAAACTAGGGATGTAACGATGCATCGTGACACGGTTAAAAATCGGTACAAATGCGTGACGACTCGCATCGGTTGACAGAAAAAATGAATCGTGATTCTTGGCGAATGGGAACCCGCACAGCTCTCACTGGTCAAACAGGCTTCCCGGCACGTTGCGTGAGCGTGACGTGTTTGGTCCGTCCTGCACGCGACTTCAAACTCCACCAGGAGTGTTTCAGGAGCAGTTAACAGCAGTTTACTGTGAGACTGTTTCTAAAGAAAGCAGATATCTGTGTTTTGTTGTTTAAGATGTAAGTTCACTTTTTATAAGAACACAAACAGAGTTTCTGTAAAGAAAGATTTTTTTCCTACAAATAAACAGATCATTTTATTTGGTCATAATTTGTCTGTAGCTCATTTTGATTTAAAAAAATCGTATCGTAAACAAAAAATCGTGACTCGAATCGAGTCGTGAGTTGAGTGTATCGTTACATCCCTACTCAAAACTGAAGATTGAAGACTAAAGACTCAAAACCGAGGACTAGGAATGTAACGATACACTCAACTCACGACTCGATTCGAGTCACGATTTTTTGTTCACGATACGATTTTTTTTAAATCAAAATGAGCTACAGACAAATTATGACCAAATAAAATTATTATATTTATTGTACTTTTTATTTGTAGGAAAAACTCTTAGGTGATTTCTTTACAGAAACTCTCAAACAGTTTGTGTTCTCTTATAAAAAGTGAACTTACATCTTAAACAACAAAACACATGACAGATATCTGCTTTCTTTAGAAACAGTCTCACAGTAAACTGCTGTAACTGCTGTGATGCAGTTTTCCTCACGAGGCGTAACCAGGGCTCTAAATTAACTTTTCTGATCAACAGCCAATGTGGCTGTAAGTTTCTGAAGTTACCAGCCAATCAGAATTTACACTAGCCACATGTTTCCCTGTGCAAAAAAGAGCAACTGAATTAATTTGATCATTTTATTAACTAAAGCTTTAAATTAATCTGACAATGAAGTTGGAAACTTGAGTATATACAAAAATGATCCTGACATTTCATCACTCATTAACCCTTACAAACTATTCAGGGTCTAATATGACACATTTTTGTACATAGCAATAAAATAAAAACATTAAAACTCAGAGCACCTCGAGCGACACAGAAAAAAGAGAATCCGGTGGATTTTCAAAATAAAATACCCCGTACAAACTGCCGGTCGTAAAAACAGACAAAAGCGAAACTAATTAACTACGTAGCATATTCACACATGTAGAAGCATGTTCAGAAGAACGTACACCGGGAAAATGTCCAAATCTGAGCAAGTAAACAAAGTCTGGCGGGCTAAGCGCTCGCTCCTGAAACACTCCTGGTGGGTTTGAAGTCGCGTGCAGGACGGACCAAACACGCCACGCTCATGCAACGCGTTGGGAAGCTTGTTTGACCAGTGAGAGCTGTGCGGGTTCTCATTCGCCAAGAATCGCGATTCGTTTTTTCTGTCAACCGATGCGAGTCGTCACACATTTGTACCGATTTTTAATCGTGTCACGGTGCATCGTTACATTCCTACTGAGGACTAGAGACTTTAACGAGAGACAGAGGATTCATCCAATAAGCTCCAGGTGTAACTCAGAATTCTGAGTTGAGACGAAGCCTGATGAGCCTAACGGCCTTTAACCGTCCTCAGTCAGCTGATTACAAACAGGAGTTAACGAGGTGTGACCGTCGTTAGAAGTGATTAATATTCAAGATTCAATCTGCTGATTCAATCTGCTGATGTTCTGTACGGAGGCCCTAAAGGGTCACACACACACACACACACACACACACACACACACACACACATTTATTCCACCTGTTTTCCCGTGATAACGAGATAATTAATTAGAGATCTGGAGAAAACTAAACGATAGTCTGTATGCTCACAGAGAGTGTGTGTGTGTGTGAAGCATCAGCTCGGTCCACAGCTGGTTCTGGTTCTGGTTCTGGTCCTGGTCCAGTCTTACCTGCTACGTAAAGCTCGTCCAGCTTCTCTGCGACTTTCTGAGGTAAACCAGCTTCCAGCAGAGCCGGGAAATGTTCGGACTGAGTCACCGCCGCCGTCGTGTCCATCGGCTCCTCCGTCCCGTTCCCGTTAACGTGATCCGTGGACATGTCTGCAGACATCTGAGAGGGGGAGTCAGACATCTGTGGGGGAGACAGACAGACAGACAGCTGAGAGGGGGAGACAAACAGATGAGAGGGGGAGACAAACAGATGAGAGGGGGAGTCAGACATCTGTGAGGGGGAGACAGACATCTGTGGGGGAGACAGACAGACAGCTGAGAGGGTGAGTCAGACATCTGTGGGGGAGACAGACAGACAGCTGAGAGGGGGAGACAGACATCTGTGGGGGAGACAGACAGACAGACATCTGAGAGGGGGAGACAGACATCTGTGGGGGAGACAGACAGACAGACAGCTGAGAGGGGGAGACAAACAGATGAGAGGGGGAGTCAGACATCTGTGAGGGGGAGACAGACAGACAGACAGACAGCTGAGAGGGGGAGACAGTCGTCATGGTTACCGGTGCAACATAAACACAGGTGTGCTTTGGCGCCATCGTTGACAAACATGAACGTGACAACAGTCTCCTCCTCCTCTCTAACCTCCACCTGGTGCTCCTCCTCCTCTCTAACCTCCACCTGGTGCTCCTCCTCTCTAACCTCCTCCTCTCTCACCTCCACCTGGTGCTCCTCCTCCTCCTCTCTCACCTCCACCTCTCTGCTCCTCCACCTGGTGCTCCTCCTCTCTCACCTCCACCTCCTCCTCCTCCTCCTCTGTGGAGCCTCCGTCAGCTAACGTTAGCCTAGCCGTGCACGGGCCCAGGTCTCCGCCGTGCGCGTGCACGTGCGTGTGTCCACACCGGAGCCGGTAACCGTTAAAACCCGCGTCCTACCCGCGAGCCCGCTCGGTGTGTGTGTTCTCCATGTTTCTCCTCCCTCACGGTTCGTCCACCGAACCGGGCCCGGTCTCAAAATGCCGGCTAGCCGCGCGCTGCTAACGGCAGCCGGTCCGGTGGGAGCACCGAGCGCGTGACCGCAGACACGCGGCTCCCGGTGTGTCGGTGTGTACCTACCATGCGAGTGTAGACCGGGGCTGTGGGCTGTGCACGGTGCCGCTCCGCCGCGCTGAAGGTTCGGGTGCAGCAGAATCTCCCGCCGGTGCCGCTCGGCTCGGTTCTTCAGTCCCGGGGAAACAAAATGGCGGCGACGTAACGTCGCGAGCTCTGCCTCTCTGCGCGCACGGGGTTTCTGACGCGGCTCCGCACGGGCGGCTCGGGTTTCAACTTCCGGTCAGATTTATATTTCTACAGCTTTTATCAGGAATAATAATTAAAATAAACATCAAAGACACGCAGATAACACACTGACGTCACCACATTCATAGTAATAATGTAACAATGCAACATCAAAGCTGATTCAACATTACAGGACTTTTTCAGTAAAGGGGCGACTTTTATTTTGAAAACTCAAACCGGAAAACCGTACAAAAAACATTTCATTTATTTATTTATTCATTTATTTATTTATTCTTTATACTTTCATTGAATAAAACACGTTCATGAGAAATTATAAATATTAATATTGTAGTTTTTTTTTAAATTACTGTGTTTGTTTGCAAACGTACAGGCAGAGCCGTGTCTAGCTGTTTGGGGGCCCCGGGCATGATGCTACTTTGTCAAACTCTGAGGAAGAGATTCGTTTAACGTTTTCTGTTAAAATCTGTAACAGTCCGTTACATTTTTAGAGGAAAACAGGTCGAGTACAATAACAGATGCAGCTAGTTCCTGAAAAACAGAGCGATGAGCACCATGTGATTTATGTTTGCATATGTTTTGCAGTACATTACAAAGTGGACAACTTGCATCTAACTGATGATATGGGATTAACTCGTACTGTTATTGATGGCAGAACTATGCATGGTCCATTCACATGACACATTTATTTGAGCCCATCTGTGAAGCAAACTCTGTATAAATCTGACTTTATTTACATTCATACACTCATGGCCAGCAAAAGCTGTACCTTCATGCCAGACGCATACGTCCGTTCTGATGCCGTTGTTTATGGTGCCTGTCATTATTCTCTCACTCACACAGTGAATGGTGGGCGGCTGTCAATCATCCCGTCACACCTGTCAACAGACGTCACTTGTTACCTGACAGCCCAGCCCAAAGGTGAATCTGACATGATTACCCCACAAACACACAAGAAATGACAATGTTTGCCTGGCTACAAATAAAGACAGCTACTTTTCTCCCAAAGTATAATATAAATAAATAATATCTAATATCAATAAATATATAATCTATAATAATATATTGAGGCTGAACTTGCAGTTTGGGGGACCCCTGGTGGCGTGGATAGTCCACAATTAACAGTAGAATGAAAACAAATCTAAACCAATCCGACGTGAAGACAAAATTCAGTTCTTGTTTCTGTCCCATCTGGAGTCAGATCCACAGAATAAACTGTATGAACACGTTAAACTGATGAAGCTGATACAAACCTGAATGTTCATTTCAACACTGATATTATGGTGTATAAAATCTGTGAACGTTTTCAGTTCAACACGGTTGCGCTCTCTCGCAACAAAATCGGCAGAGATATATAACATATACATCCAGTTGTCTATCTATAGTGTTATACAGATATATACATCCATCTCCCTCCCCATTTTTCCAAGCAGTACCCCCCCCCCCCCTCCTAATAAACATATACGTACACGTGTATATATTGTATACAGTTATAAAACATATACGTACACGTGTAATATATGTTATACAGATATTAATACACATATGTACACGTGTATATATATGTTACAGATATATAATAACATATACATACACGTGTATATATATGTTATGCGAGATATATAATAACTATACGTACACGTGTAATTATATGTTATCAGATATATAATAACATATACGTACACGATGTATAGTATTAAAACATACGTACACTGTATTATATGTTATGCAGATATATAATAACATATACGTCACAGTGTTATATATGTTTATGCAGATATATAATACACATATACGTACACGTGTATGTATATGTTATGCAGATATATAATAACATATACGTACACGTTGTTGTATTTGTTATGCAGATATATTAATAACAATTACGTGTACACGTGTATATATATTGTTATACTATCATATATTCATAACTTATACGTTAACATGTGTATTATAATTGTTATACAGATATATAATAACAATATATGATACTACGTGCTATATATATGTTATACAGATATATAATAACATATCGTACACGTGTTATTATGTTATACAGATATTATAACCTACGTACACGTGTTATATATGTTATTACAGATATTAAAACAATACATACACCTTGTATATATATGTTATTGCAGTTAATAACACATATACGTACACGTGTATATATGTTATCACGATATATAAAACATATACCGCTCGTGTTTATATGTATGTTACAGATATTTAATAACTATACGTACACGTGTGTATATGTTATGCAGATATATAATAACCTATCGTACACGTGGTATTATATATGTTACTGAGATATAATAACATTACGTACACGTGTATATATATGTTATGCAGATATATAATAACATATACGTACACGTGTATGTATATGTTATGCAGATATATAATAACATATACGTACACGTGTATATATATGTTATGCAGATATATAATAACATATACGTACACGTGTATATATATGTTATACAGATATATAATAGCATATACATACACGTGTACATATATATTATACAGATATATAATAACATATACATACATGTGTACATATATGTTACACAGATATATAACAGCAGCAGTTCTGATGCTTCATCATGTCAACAATAAAACACAAACAGTCAGACAGTATCTGACGATCCAGCAGGTTATAAATAATATATTATAAACATGAAGCTGACCGCGGGCTGTGATTGAATAAAAATGAATAGAACTAAACTGAATATTTTCAATTTAAAAATCAAAGTTTGTTTATAAATGAGCTGCAATTACAATTAATTAAGTTGTAATGAACGTGTCATTGTTTGTTGTAGAGTCTCATTAAAGTGTGTGTGTGTGTGTGTGTGTGTGTGTGTGTGTGTGTGTGAACCGTCCGTCCTCTTTACGTGTTTCTGTCGGACCTGGCAACCCGCCGTGTCCGGATTAGCCGCATTCCGTCATGAAGTCAGTCTGCGACATGAAGTGAACCGAACGAGCCCGAGGACCGAGTCACGTTAACCGGGACTAGTCTGTCCGACAGCCCGAGGACCGAGTCACGTTAACCGGGACTAGTCTGTCCGACAGCCCGCGGACCGAGCCGTGCGGACGGGATGTGTTTGAGTGTACGAGGCGGTGCTCCGGTTAGTTTGGTCACCGTGTAAGTTTGAACCGACGTTAGCTCCGTTAGCTTAGCTGACCCAGTTTAAAGTTTAATGTGTGACGTCACTTTAATCCGAGCTGTGGCGGGTTTCCTGCCGTGACGTCGTCGGCGTCGTTAACCGTGTTCGTGTCGGCAGGTTCCGGTTCGCAGCATGGCGGGGGTGCTCCGGTGTGTGAGGCGGGCGCTGAGGCTCGACGCCCTGCGGGAAGCGGGCCGCCAGTACCCGCTGTTCTGCTGCGTGCTGCTCTCCATGCTCTCCATGACCGTGCTGCTCAACAGGTGAAGCCCGAGGACAGCGAGCCCTGAGCGGCCAGGAGGGGTCACACGATCCGGGCCTGGAGGATCATGTGACAGGATGAGTCTGAGACTAAGACTAAGACTGAGACTAAGACTGAGTCTAAGACTGAGACTGAGTCTAAGACTGAGTCTGAGACTAAGACTGAGTCTGAGACTAAGACTGTCTGAGACTAAGACTGAGTCTAAGACTGAGTCTAAGACTGAGTCTAAGACTGAGACTAAGACTGAGTCTAAGACTAAGACTGAGACTAAGACTGAGTCTAAGACTGAGTCTAAGACTGAGACTAAGACTGAGTCTAAGACTGAGACTAAGACTGAGTCTGACTGAGACTAAGACTGAGTCTGAGACTAAGACTGAGTCTAAGACTGAGACTAAGACTAAGACTGAGACTAAGTCTGAGACTAAGACTGAGTCTGAGTCTAAGACTGAGTCTAAGACTGAGACTGACATGAGATCAGATAAACTCCAGGTTTAGTTTAATGTTAATCAAAAACTGACACAATCTAAAGTTTAATAACTGCATGTTTGTTATTGTGGAGCTTTATATTCAGAGGGTTCGATACCCGACACCAGCATGTTTATTTATTAAGACATTTTAAATAGAACAGCATAAAAACAGAACTGTGCCAGAGCTTAACGGAGCTGTAATCAGATTACTAATTTAATAAATTACGTGGTAGTTCCTTCAGGTTCTGACAATAGACGACCGGGCAAATTTAAACCTTCAGCTTCGTCAACAATAAATAATAATGACTGTCACTAAAGTTAAAGTCACTAAAACACCACACACAGCACAGTGCTATGTTAAGATGACTGGTACCAGCCACAGATTCTGGACTAAAAAGACAGAGTAACTGCAATACAAAATATAAATATAGATTATATTATTGTAAAGATCATCACAGCCCTGAATCATGGAAAAATGAAATCGGACGTCAGGTCCAGAATCTCTGAGAATCTTTTCAAGCTCAGTAAAATGTAAGAACTTCATTACCCAGCAGCCTCTGTGATCAGGTGACGTCCTCTCTGCAGGTACATCCACATCCTGATGGTGTTCTGGTCCTTCCTGGCCGGTGTCATCACGTTCTACTGCTCCATCGGACCGGACACCCTCCTCCCGAACATCTTCTTCAGCGTGAAGCCGAGAAACAAAGTCAGTCACACAGCGTCATGTGAACATACGTTACATATACGTTACATATACGTTACATATGTGTTGGTAACTTGCTTGCGGTTGCAGCGTCAGGAGCAGGAGCTGTTTCCTCTCGGGCACAGCTGTGCCGTCTGCGGGAAGGTGAAGTGCAAACGTCACCGGTACGTCACTGCTGCTCACTCTGTCTCAGATTCATTCACTGATCATAAACTGTTTTTATTTGATATTAATAAATAATGTTTTCATTGTTTTCAGGCCGACTCTGCTGCTGGAGAACTACCAGCCATGGCTGGACCTGAAGGTTCATTCAAACGTGGACGCTTCGATCGCCGAGGTCAGCCACGACACACGCGGACGGTTAAACTTCAGATTAAAAGTGTTTTTAATGTCTTGTCTTGTCGTCTGCTGCGTTCTTCGTCTTTCAGGTGTTCGAGTTGGTTCTGGAGAACTTTGTGTACCCGTGGTACAGGTGAGCCGTCCTGCAGAGCTTTCATCGTGTTACAAACACGCGGTGCTGCTGTCAGGACGTCTTTAACGTCCTCCTCTGGTTTTCAGGGACATCACAGACGACGAGGCGTGCGTCGATGAGCTCAGGATGACCTTCAGGTTCTTCGCCTCGGTGCTCGTCCGCCGCGCTCAGAAGGTGACGACTAACGATCATTTCATCGCCGATCGTTACAGATTATTCGTCGTTTAAGACGAGCAGATGAATCTGAACTTTGTTTGTTTTCCAAAATAAAAGTCTGCAGACGTCAGCTCAGGGCGAAAACGACTAACGACGTTCCTCAGATTGATTTTAATGAATCAGATTTTACTCTCGGCGTCACGTCTGCTTCAGTTTGAGCTCAGAAACTCTGAAATGTGTTCATCTGTAACACAGTGACTTCATCGTTCATCAGCTGAACGTTTCAGATCACGCTCTCTCGCTACGTGAACTCTATTGTTTCTCTGTCTGTCTCCACAGATCGACGTTCCCGCCCTGTTTGCAGGCAAAGTGATGAAAGCTGCGATGAAGCACATCGAGGTCATCGCGAAGGCTCGAGACAAAGGTCTGAAAAGGAGCCGACTGTGTCACATGACCTCTGCAGACATGAACTGTGTCACATGTCGATCATTGATTTGATCAGCATAAGTGTGTCGTGACCTCCTGAGTGTCAGCTGACCTTCGCTGCGTTCAGGGACACCCTGTAAAGTCCCGTGTCTTCCTGTGTGTGTGTGTGCAGTGAAGAACTCGGAGGCGTTGCAGCAGGCGGCTCTGGACGAGTACGGCGCCGACCTTCACATCGCTCTGCGCAGCCGCAAAGACGAGCTGCTCTACCTGAGGAAGCTGACGGAGATGCTGTTCCCCTACGTCATGCCGCCCAAAGCCACGGACTGCAGGTCAACACACACACACACACACACAGAGATGTGTAACATCTGGACGGGATCATCACTGACTTCGTGTGTGTGTGTGTGTGTGTGTGTGTGTGTGTGTGTGTGTGTGTGTGTGTGTGTGTGTGTGCAGGTCTCTGGCTCTGCTGCTCAGGGAGGTGATGGCCGGATCCGTCATGTTACCGACGATGGACTTCGTGGCCGACCCCGTGAGTACAGCATCGCTCCTGTTTTCATCAAACAACGTTCGAACACGAGGAAACAAACGTCGACTGCATCGTCATGTCGGCATTAAGAGAGACGAGGCGTTTCATCAGCGCTGACCAGTGTTGATGGTCGACGTTACGGGAATTTAAAACCCTTGAATAAGGAAGATCGGATTTTATTCTTAGAGTTGCACGATACCCACGGTATACACGGTACCCCGCGGTGCCAAATCATAACCGTCGCTACTATACTAGAAATTTTACACGACGGTCCTACCGTGCATTACTATACTACCGGTGCCAGTCTCCGCCTCTGCTCTCCTCCCGGCTTCTCACTGCATGCTACTCCTTTGTAAACAAACCAGCATGGAACCACAACCGAACTACACAGCTGCTGAATGATTGGCTGTTTGCCTGTTACTGGTGACGTCCGGGGATATGATAGGCTGTTTCCACACGCTGTGTCCGCCCGTCTGTTAGCTGATTGGCTGTTCGTGTGTTTCTGCTCCGCTCCGATAGAAACTCGCTTCAAAACAAACAACAAGCTAAAGTTCTGTCTCGCCCAGACACGAGACAACACACTCACCATGGCAGAAGCACCGGGCCCGAGCAGCGAGTCTGCCGTGGCGTCTTCGTCAGTGGCAACACTAATTTTGCTTAAAAAACAAACGTCGTTGTTTCAAACTAACTTGTACAAATACATTGCAGTTTATAAAAATAATAATAATAATAAAAAGGCTGCAGTATCGCGATAATACCCGGAACCGCGATACTTTGTCTGGTATAGTATCGTGATTACTCATTTTAGTATCGTGACAACTCTAATTATTCTTGTACAAGAAGGAGCGTTTCACAGTGCAACACACTAAAGGGGTCGCAGAGAAAAGGCTCCTCGAGGAGCTCTAACTGTTCTTATACATTTTTTAATGGGCTGTCTCAACCCCTGCTAGTTGTTAACAGACTATTTGCATCTAAACGTTTTCTTCAGCATGTCCCTGATCTAAACGTCTCCTCTCTGTCTCATTCTGTTCTGGAATCCATTCACACATTAACCTGAACGTTACCTCACCCTGCCAGCCTCAGTAAAACATTAATAAAGGGACATGTCCCTCAGGACGTGTTTGAACGTTTGAATGAATAATCCAGGACGTGATGATGAAACATGAAAACGTGATGAGAACGTTCACGTAACGTCGTGTCTTTGTTTTTCAGGATACTGTGAACCTCATGGTGCTCATATATGTTGACGACACTCCAGTAAGTGAACTCACACATGACACACATCAGTCAGATAAACTCAAACGTGTGTCCTCATGTGTCCTCGTGTCTTTACGTGTCCGTCTTGTGTCTCTGCAGCCTGAGCCGGCCGTCGATCCTCCGTCTGTCCTGGTTCCATTTCTACAGAAATATGCCGACGTCAGCAACAAGAAGCCGTCTGTGAGTCACTGAGAGACAGACAGTTTGTCTTCATGTCTCTGTTTTCTGTCCATCGTCTTCATAAACGCCTCCTGTCCTAGTGATGACTCCTTAACGTCTCCTGTCCTAGTGATGACTCCTTAACATCTCCTCCTTAACGTCTCCTGTCCTAGTGATGACTCCTTAACGTCTCCTGTCCTAGTGATGACTCCTTAACGTCTCCTGTCCTAGTGATGACTCCTTAACGTCTCCTGTCCTAGTGATGACTCCTTAACGTCTCCTGTCCTAGTGATGACTCCTTAACGTCTCCTGTCCTAGTGATGACTCCTTAACGTCTCCTGTCCTAGTGATGACTCCTTAACGTCTCCTGTCCTAGTGATGACTCCTTAACGTCTCCTGTCCTAGTGATGACTCCTTAACGTCTCCTGTCCTAGTGATGACTCCTTAACGTCTCCTGTCCTAGTGATGACTCCTTAACGTCTCCTGTCCTAGTGATGACTCCTTAACGTCTCCTGTCCTAGTGATGACTCCTTAACGTCTCCTGTCCTAGTGATGACTCCTTAACGTCTCCTGTCCTAGTGATGACTCCTTAACGTCTCCTGTCCTAGTGATGACTCCTTAACGTCTCCTGTCCTAGTGATGACTCCTTAACGTCTCCTGTCCTAGTGATGACTCCTTAACGTCTCCTGTCCTAGTGATGACTCCTTAACGTCTCCTGTCCTAGTGATGACTCCTTAACGTCTCCTGTCCTAGTGATGACTCCTTAACGTCTCCTGTCCTAGTGATGACTCCTTAACGTCTCCTGTCCTAGTGATGACTCCTTAACGTCTCCTGTCCTAGTGATGACTCCTTAACGTCTCCTGTCCTAGTGATGACTCCTTAACGTCTCCTGTCCTAGTGATGACTCCTTAACGTCTCCTGTCCTAGTGATGACTCCTTAACGTCTCCTGTCCTAGTGATGACTCCTTAACGTCTCCTGTCCTAGTGATGACTCCTTAACGTCTCCTGTCCTAGTGATGACTCCTTAACGTCTCCTGTCCTAGTGATGACTCCTTAACGTCTCCTGTCCTAGTGATGACTCCTTAACGTCTCCTTAACGTCTCCTCCTTAACGTCTCCTTAACATCTCCTGTCCTAGTGATGACTCCTTAGCGTCTCCTTAACGTCTCCTGTCCTAGTGATGACTCCTTAACGTCTCATGTCCTAGTAATGACTCCTTAACGTCTCCTCCTTAACGTCTCCTGTTCTGGTGATGACTCCTTAACGTCTCCTTCTGGTGGTGCAGGTCTTGAAGTTGGAGCTGAAGGAGATCAGGGAGCAGCAGGACCTCCTGTTCCGCTTCATGAACTTCCTGAAGCAGGAGGGCGCCGTGCACGTGCTGCAGTTCTGCCTCACCGTGGGTGAGAACATGAAGTCGAGCTCATGCTGTCATCACTCTGTCTCTGTGTGTCGCTCATGACGTCTCCGTTGCGTCCGTGTCCTTCAGAGGAGTTCAACGATAAGATCCTGAGCCCGGACCTGAGCGACGCCGAGCTGCAGCGTCTGCACGGCGAGGTGCTGCACATCTACGAGACGTACTGCCTGGACGAGAGCATCGACAAGATCAGCTTCGACAAGTTCATCGTGGAGGAGATCAGGAACAGTAAGAGCACGCTGCACTCGTTGCATCATGGGAATTGTAGTGTGGATCACGGTGCACCCTGGTGCTCTGTGACATCACAGCAGTGTAACGTGTCGTCGTGTCTGTCTCAGTCGCTACAGGTCCGTACGGCGGCGTGGTGAAGCTGCAGACGATGCATTGTCTGTTCGAGGCGTACGAACACGTCCTGTCTCTGCTGGAGAGAGTCTTCACCCCGATGTTCTGCCACAGCGACGAAGTAACTCACACTCACATCTGCACCGTCATGTTTACAACATCCTAAAGTCCAGCTGTAATGAAGTGTGTGTCCTCTGTGTGTGTGTGTCCTCTGTGTGTGTGTGTGTGTGTCCTCTGTGTGTGTGTGTGTGTGTGTGTGTGTGTGTTCAGTACTTCAGACATCTGCTGAGAGGAGCCGAGTCTCCAGCCAGGAACAACAAGATCAACAGGTCTGTTTAATCTGATTCATTCATCTTTAATGTTTGAGTGACCGGAAGACGAACAAACCGACGAGTCGAGAGTTTGATCAGAGGAAACTGGACTCGTCTGGAGACCCGTGAAGACGTCTCAGATCTCATCGTGGATCCACGACCGTGTCCGGTTTCCTCTGATCGAACTTTCCTCACAGACAGAACCTTCACAGGTACAAGACTAAACCGACCCCCGGGGCTGCAGAGGGGCGGAAAGTTTCCGTAAATCAAGAACTCCATGTGAATTTAAACAAAGCGTGTCATATCCAAACATAAATCTAAACAATTGAAAAACATTTCAACAGATTTATTTCTAAGTAGGGTTTCTAATTTGGAAACTTTCCATGGGAATTTATAGAAATAAACTGGTTTATATTTACATGTGGATATAAAACAGTTTGTTTAAATTACCCCAGTTCATTCACATAAATTCCCATGGAAAGTTTCCGGTTTGGAATAATCCCAGAACTCCCAATCTTAAATTCAAGTTTGAAGTATTTTATTGAACGATATTGTGTAGTCCACAGACTCAAATGTGTCTTCAACAGTCTCTGTGCTCTGGACTCTAAAGCCTAAAACACACTGCGCGTGGATCAGCTCCACCACGGCGACGGAGCCGATCCGGCTCGACTGCGGCGTCCGGCAGCCCTCCGCAACACACACAGAGCTTCTGTTGTTCACGGACGCCGGAGCACGGAGCATAAACTCAGCACAGAGCAGACCGTGAGGGGAAGGAAATCAGCTACAAAATACAAAATAAAACCCTAGTTGGTTTTCAAAATAAAATACTCCGTGTTCACCGCGGATCGAGTTTCATTTCAAGAACACGTCATAATGGGCGGGGCCGACCTGAAGTCAACAGGTGAGGGGTTTTCAGGTGTAACCATTGATGACACCTCACATCCTTTTTATAAGGACACCAGAAAAAAGATGCGGCGTGGAATGTCATCGCAGGAGTCAGAGAGACTACAGCTGGAAATATCACGCGATTATGCGTGAATTCACGAGATCTCGTGCGTTCTCGTGACGCTCGGTTGCCGGCGGAGACGCACCTGAGCGCATCACAAACGGATCATGTGGAGTTGGCGGACGGCGGAGTACGCAGCCGTTCTGCATGCTGTGTGTTTTAGGGGTCAAGTGTGGTCCAGGTACAGAGATCACCTGTGCAGGTAGGGGGCGTGGCCTCAGTAGCCCTGCAGGAAGCAGTGTGCTGTGAGCATGTGACTGAGGACGAGCAGATATTCAAGTGTACCTGCAGGAAATCTGTTTGTTTTAGTCAAGATGATGCTGAAATATATTTAAGTTTCCTGTTAAAGGGCCAACGTCCAGTTTTGCAAATTCCCGGTTTATTCCCATGGAAAGTTTCTAACTTTACAACTCCAGGTGTGTGATTAGATTAATTTAGTCCAGCTGTGTGTGTGTGTGTGTGTGTGTGTGTGTGTGTGTGTGTGTGATTCCAGAAACAGCTTCAGTCTGGAGGACAACAGGTGAGTCAGCATGTTCACCTGAGCTCTCAGTCTGCTGCATGCAGGTGGAGTTTATCCGCTGAAGGCTGCGGCTGTGAACAAAACAAACGCACCTCCTGCACGAGCGACGGCTCGGCTTCGTGTCTGTTCACGTGTGTGACGGCGTGATGTGATGTGATGTGTGTGTGTGCATGGAAACGGTGACGAGTGTGTCGCTGCATGAACACGGACGTCATGTGACGAGTCTGTGTGTGTGCGTGTGTGTGTGTGTAGCATTAACTCAGTGTGTGTGTGTGTGTGTGTTCATGCAGCATTAACTCAGTGTGTGTGTGTGTGTGTGTGTTCACAGGATCATGTCGAAGCGAGGCGAGTCGTTCGGGATCAGCAGGATCGGCAGCAAAATCAAAGGCGTGTTCAAGAGCACGACGATGGAGGGCGCCATGCTGCCGCCGAGCGCCATGGGCGACTTCGACGACGACCTGGTGAGTCGCGTGTTTGAAACCCGGAGTTCCACGTGAAGCTCGTGTTTCACCCTCTGCTCCTCCCACAGGTGGAGGAGGCGACCGTCGTGATGGAGGACGACTCCCCCGCCGAGCCGGCCAGCACGCCGGGCACCCTGAGGAACCTGTCGGCGTGGAGCATCACCATCCCGTACATCGACAGCTACGACGACGAGGTCAAGAGAGAGAAGATCCCCGTGTTCTGCATCGACGTGGAGCGCAACGACAGGAAGGAAGGTGAGCGACCTCTGACCTCAGAGCGCCGTCATGACGTCAGGTTGAGCATCACGTGATTCTGTATTTCTGTTTCAGTCGGTCATGAACCGGAGAGGTGGTCGATCTACAGACGATATCTGGAGTTTTACGTCCTCGAGTCCAAACTCACGGAGTTCCACGGTAACGCCGCTCACCTGCAGAAACTCTGACGAGACGTGAAGTCATCACAGGTTTCTGACTCGTTATAACGTTCGTTTGTTTCCAGGCACGTTCGCCGACGCTCAGCTTCCCTCCAAGAGAATCATCGGACCAAAGAATTACGAGTTCCTGGCGTCTAAACGAGAAGAGTTCGAGGAATATTTACAGGTATGAAACGTCGTCAATCCAAAGCGTCATCTCATCATCGTCAGGCAGAAATGAAATATATAAAATAATAAAATAAAATAATAACAGTAATAATAAATAATAATAAGTAATTATAGATAAAAAGATGAAAAATAAATAAAAAGTATTAATAGTAATAGACAAATAAATATCAAACAGTTAAATGCATGAGTAGAAAAATATTTTAAAGCCAAATTAAAAAGAAAAGTCTTAAAAACATTCTCAGGTCTTCAGGTCGTTCCACAGTGAGAACATGACGCCTCACCGGGGACCTGAGGGCCCTCGAGGTTCATAAGTCAGATAAACAGGCTGGACTGAGACCATTAAGAGATTATAAACCAGTAAAAGAATCTCTGAATCGGTTCTAATGTGTGCTCTCTTTCTGGTCTTCGTCAACACACGAGCAGCTGAACTTTGTAATAACTGTCAGGTAGACCAGAAAGTCGAGCGTTACCAGTAATAAAAGCTGCATTAATGTCTCTACCGATAATTCAAACTTTCGTCCTGGTTGAGCTGTAAAACAATTCTCTGCCTTCCATAGTTTTACGTCTAAAATACAGTTATAGGAGGATCGTCATCAGGAGACGATGTAAAGCTGTGTGTCATCAGCACAGCGATGGAAATGAATGCCGTGTCTCCTGAGGACGTCCCCAAGCGGCAGCATAGAGGTTAAAAAGAGGAGGTCCTAAAACGGAGCCTTGGGGAACACCACAGTTCATTTTATAATATAACAGTCACCTACACTGACAAAACATCCTGAGGTTAAAATAGTCAAACTGTGTGTTAATGTTTTTAGAATTTTTATATTTTTAATATATTTGTGTATTTCTTTAAATATATTTTTTATTTTTCTTGATCTTTATACATCATGAAGCTGAATGTAGTTAGTTATTAAATGCTGATGGTATTAATTTCTGTGTGTGTGTGTGTGTGTGTGTGTGTGTGTGTGTGTGTGTGTGTGTGTGTGTGTGTGTGCAGAGACTCCTGCAGCATCCAGAGCTCAGTAACAGTCAGCTGCTTGCTGACTTCCTGTCTCCGTACAGCATGGAGTCTCAGTTCCTGGACAGGATGCTGCCCGACGTCAACCTGGGTACGAAATAGGGCCACAAACGATTATTTTGATAGTCGATCAATCATACGTACATTGACTGTAAAACATGCAGCTGATCAGATCATCAGCTTTCAGCTTGAAGTATGAGCTAACTGAAAATAAAAACCGTTAAGATGATAGCTCATTAACCCTTTAATGAGAGTCCACGGCCCTGGGAAGTGGCGAGGTCTCGCGCCCTCGATCCTTTCCAAGCCGACCCAGAGCCGGTCGCGGCACATCGCCGTGAAGGAAATGCGCCCGGCGGGGGCCAGGCAGCGCCGGGGAGAGTTCCCACGAGGGGATCCTCCCGCACCGTGCGGCCGTCCCTGACCCGAGTTGAATCCCCCGGGCAGACTGCGCAGAAGTTGCGGGGAAAGTGTGACAGGAAGGCAGACGCGACAGTGGAAGCTGCAGCCGCAGTTTCGAGGGAAAAGCAAAGTAAAAAAAAAAAAAAACGATGCGTCAACTACTAAATTAGTTGTCGACGATTTTGTTCGTCGACATAATCGTGACTAATCGTGGCAGCTCTAGTACGAAACACCGACTCTGACCTCTGACCTCCGTCTTTAAACGTCTGTGGACGGACGTGAACGCTCCTCACACTGACTCAAACTTTTAACTTCACGTGAAATCTGAATTTCAAGTTTTTGTTTTCCAGGAAAAATCTTCAAGTCGGTCCCGGGGAAGCTCATCAAAGAGGTCAGTGTGCGGCACTGTGGTGTTTTTATGCTCAGCTAAGAGCTGCAGCCTCATTAAACCCTCAACTGTTTCCAGAAAGGACAGAACCTGGAGCCGTTCATCCAGTCCTTCTTCAACTCCTGCGAGGCGCCCAAACCCAAACCGAGCCGACCCGAGCTGACCATCCTCAGCCCATCTGCAGAGAACAACAAGAAGGTGAGCGGACGCCGCTCAGACGGCAGAGAGTGTTTCCTGTCTGTGTCACGCTAACGTAACTGTTTGACCTGCAGCTCTTCAGCGACCTCTTCAAGAACAACGCCAACCTGAGCGAGAGTCTGGAGAGGAAACACAACCACAACTACTTCATGGAGAAGATCTCTGTGGACGGCATGTACGACTGCATGATGTTCGTCGGTAAGTGAGACCACGGCGGTTTGCTCAGACTTCACTGCAACACGTTACTTCTGTTTAACGTGAAGACGAGAACAACGTGATCCACTTCAGTCCGTCTGTCTCCGTCTGTCAGGTCGGACGGTGTTCCGCATCTCGGACTGGCTCCACCACGTCCTGGCTGCGGGGAGGATCGTGCTGAAGAGCTCGTTCGAGGCCTACATGGATCAGTACATGCAGCTGAAGCTGGAGCAGATCCTCCAGGAGCACCACATGGTGTCGCTCATCACGCAGCTCCGAGGTCTGACGAAGAGTTTTCACAGTTTAACGTCTGCGTGTTTGAATAATGAATAAATAAATCCATGCGAACATGTCAGAGTGTGATTTAGTGATCTTCTCCTGCAGACGCCGTTTTCTGTGAGAGCTGTGAGGAGCGAACCGTCGAGGACAAACAGAGCCGAGCCAAGCAGACGTTCGAGGAGATGATGAAGTATCTACCAGGTCAGACCGTCTGCTCATCGTCTAAATGAAGCGATGAGGCGTCTGTGATGTTTCTCCGAAAGTTCTTTAAACGTCGGCACAACGTCTCAGAAACGTTTCTGTTGTTTTCAGACTTCGTGGGGAAATGTATCGGCGAGGAGGCGAAGTACGAAGGGATCCGCTTCCTGTTTGACGGACTCCAGCAGCCTCTGCTCAACAAGCAGGTAACCACGGCAACGACGACACATCAAACACAGTCTTAAGCAGTCTTAACGGTCTTCAACAGTCTTTGTTCGGTGTCTTCAGATGACGTACGTGTTGCTGGACGTCGCCGTGCAGGAACTGTTTCCTGAACTCACCAAGGTAACGAGAGTCTTTAAGACGATCAGAGTATCTGCTGATTCACGATGACGATGACGATGATGATGATGATGATGATGATGATGACGATGATTGATGTTTGTGGTCTTCAGGGCGTGAAGGACGCGATCATCACATGAACCAAACACTGAATCATCGACCACATCCTGATCCTGGAAGTGCAATATTCTCTAACTGTTTCCAAACCTCTGGAGAACCTTCACATTCCAATGTTTATGAATGCACTAATAAAAGATATATATTTATTGACCCGCTACACGAGACTCTGTCGGTTCTTTCATATATTCGCAAGAGTTTCACCGAAGAAGAAGAAGAACATTCAAAACGAGCAGCGAGCGTTCGTTCAGGTCGAATAACGACGTCCAACGACGGCATCGATGATCTCGATGTTTGTTTAATCTTGAAAAAAAATGTTGAATTTGTTTGTAAGAACCGAAGAACAAATCTTTGAAGTGAACTTTACAAAGTGATGATTGATTTCCGTCTGTAGAGGATGCTTAACGATGGACACTGTCTTCATTCCTGGAAATGTCCGGACACAGAGACAGTAACTGCCTCATCTGGTTTGTTTCTGTATGATCTGTCGTCCAGTGAAAGTGAAAGGATAAGACGAGCCCGAGCCGTTACAGTAAATGTTGAAATCACATTCCTCAGAGTCAAACAAAGTCCAGGCCGTCCTGGAAACTCCGAATAACTAAATATTACCATAAACCTTGAAATAAAGCTCCCTGTGACTCAGAGGACTGTGTCACTGAGTGCAACACTTTCCACTGACTCTTAATAAGGTTGTTTTTCTTTGGCAGCTCGTGCCGTCAGGCCGGTGCCAGCTGTGTGACGCTCAGTGAACTGACTCGAGGAGTTCTTGTGCAGACAGCGAGCGTTGTTCAGGAGATCTGTCACACAGAGGAGGCCTTGTTCGACCGAGGAGGAGTTCTGGACCACAAAACAGGCCGAAGAGACCGCTGCAACTTTACCAACAGCAGCAGTCAGCCCAGAACCAGAACCAGAACCTGCAGCAGCAGCTGATATCACTGACTAGTCCAGCAGCAGTCACCCCAGAACCAGAACCAGACCCAGCAGCAGCTGATATCACTGCCTAGTCCAGCAGCAGTCAGCCCAGCTCGGCGTCTGTCTTTCAGCCTTTTATTTCACCAAGCTCTCACCAACCACTAAAAGTCAGTCCCACATTTACTCTCGTCCGGCGGCTTCTTGCTCGCTCACTCTCTCCTTTTCTCTTCTTAGCTTCCTCCGTCAGCGTCCTCTTCACTCTCTTCTCCTCTGCCATCATGTCCATAGAAGCTGCTGAGCCTGGTTACCTCCTCTTCTTCTTCCTGGTCGTCCATAACGCCTGTTGGTACAAACACTCAGAGCTCAGGGTACCCGTCGCTCTGAGCTCACCGCCAAGCTAACAAACTGAGCTAACAGGAGCTAACAGCAGCTAACAAACTGAGCTAACATGAGCTAACAGCAGCTAACAGACTGAGCTAACATGAGCTAACAGCAGCTAACAGACTGAGCTAACATGAGCTAACAGCAGCTAACAGACTGAGCTAACATGAGCTAACAGCAGCTAACAGACTGAGCTAACATGAGCTAACAGCAGCTACAGACTGAGCTAACATGAGCTAACAGCAGCTAACAGACTGAGCTAACATGAGCTAACAGCAGCTAACAGACTGAGCTAACATGAGCTAACAGCAGCTAACAGACTGAGCTAACATGAGCTAACAGCAGCTAACAGACTGAGCTAACATGAGCTAACAGCAGCTACAAACTGAGCTAACAGCAGCTAACAGACTGAGCTAACAGCAGCTAACAAACTGAGCTAACATGAGCTAACAGCAGCTAACAGACTGAGCTAACATGTGCTAACATGAGCTAACAGACTGAGCTAACAACAGCTAACAGACTGAGCTAACATGAGCTAACAGCAGCTACAGCTGTCAGCAGTTTACTTCACTGTCCATCATAAACTCTGTAAATCACAGAGCCGGAAAACCCAGAAAACATTTCAGCATGACCTCGAGCGTAATGTTGTTTTAATATCCAGACTGTCTGTTATAAACACCCATCACACTTCGCGCCTCGACTTTAACCGGCTGCAGTGAGAGGTTTCCAGTTTTACCTCCAAACAAAGTTTCAGATCGTCTGCATGTTTGTTTGTTCGTGTTTGGTCTCAGGAAGTCAGAGGTTTAGTTTTGTCACTAAGAGATTTATTTATTGTCAGTTTTTACACCAAAATTCTTTTAAAAGTCGGAAACTAAACCACAGAGCGTCTTTAAAAGTAGAAAAATTAAAAAGTCAGATCATATTTTCAGTCATTTCTTCAAGTTCACATGTCGCCTGGTTTCCATCGGCCTTACATGCTCCCACACAGAGTCCACAGAAGTCCCAGTGAAACCAGTAAAACCAGCGAAGCAGTTTGTCCACAGGCTGAGTTGTAGATCTTGATGCGTCCTTCAACAGACGTATAAATCTTCTGCCTTTGCGTGATGTACTTGGACACGACTGAAATGTCTAAATCACCTGGAAGGGAACATAAAAAAGTGAAATGAAAACTCTTGTCTCCGCTCGGTGGCAGAACACTGACTCGCCTGAACGTCCGAACTCACCACTGTTGTGTTTGAGCGTCTCGTTTTTGAGCATGGAGAATCCGTCTCCACCCGTCATGATGTAGGACGGCAGCACCACCGTGTAGACCGCCTCGTCCTCGACGGGTTCGTACTGAGGAACTCGACATTTCGTGCAGAGGATGCTGAGGCTCTTCACGCGACGGCCCGGAGGTCTGGAGAGGTCGTACTCTACGTGGAGTCCTGCCGGACACGGAAACATCGTCGATCAAGGACCAAACATCGAACTTTACTTGATTTAAAGATGGACAATGTTGATCAGGCAACTTTTATGCACGTTGTGTTCACCGACTTCCTTCCACATATACGACGATATAAATCTACAGATGGAGGATATATAAAACAAAGATACCTGACACTTGGAGGAACTCTCCGGTGCTTTGGCCGTATCGTTTCACCGAGTGTTCGAAGGCTTTCCTCAGCGTGGAGCCCTTCATCTGTGCCAGGTCAAAGGTTCCTCCGAAAGGTAGGACGGAAAGCAGGTCCTCCATGGTGATCGAACCTGCAAGACGTCACGTCAACAACTCGTTTCATGAAGCAACACGCAATAAAAACGCAATCAACGACTCCCAAAAGGAGTCGTTGATTGCGTTTTTATTGCATGTTGCTTCAGATTTATTGCTGAATGTTAAACGCCGCTCTGCTTTTTATTTTATTTTAACGGAAATCAGCGACGCACCGTTTCTGGTGTGCTCGTCGATAGACGTGCGGACTCCTCCTCCGTTGTAGATGGCGGCGCCGACGTGGTTCCACTCCTCCTCCTCGTCTGAGAATCTGATGTTGTTGTTGACCTGAATGACGGAGACGAGAACATCCTGCTTTCACCTTTCAAACGACGAGATTTGACAAAGTGTTCGGAGTTAAAGACTCACCATGGCGTCACAGATCAGGTTTCCCAGGTTGCATTCCCGAAATCGACACTCTTCAGCCGTCCCGTTCAGGAAGACCAGAGTCTCTCCCACAACCTGAGCCGAGTAGTTTGCCAAGTTCTTTTTCCACTCCTCCACATCGGCAAGAAAGGTTGGATCTGGACCAGACGTTCGGTAGGAGGTAAGAAAGTTAGCGAGACTTGATTATCAGTCAGTGCTAAATGTTTGTCAGACAAACCCAAACCACCTGCTGTAAACATCCAGCACAGTTTAAACTGAGACTTCCTGTTCCTGCTGATCTCCATACGCTGTTTACCAAACACATTCAACCACGGACACGGACGCTGAGGCGAGACCGTGACGTTCCCGTCATCGTACCTCAAGAGCTGCTGCTCTCTCAAATCAATCACGTCTGCTTTGATTCTTTATTCTTTAACAGTTTTACTTTCTCTGGAACAAAGTGAAGCTGATGGCCGAGTCGAGCTGTCATCGCTTGAAATAAATGAAATCAGAGAATGTTTGTTTGTGCGTTCATTTTCATTCCTGGAATTTAGGCTGATGTGTAGAAAGATATTTCATAACACTGTCGATCTGATGTTGTAACGCCACGACTGTGTGTTGTAAGTTTCCAGCAGCGTTGACACAGAGAAACATGCTGGCATGGACGCAGCATCACAACACAAGAATCTATTAATCAGTAAACGTTATCTCATGTCTGCAGGGCTTCAGAAAGGAAAGGTGGAACTGTCTTTACCCTGTGGGATGCTGCTGTCCAGCAGGATGGGGTTTCCAGTAGACCTCATCACATTCCCGGCGTCATCAAAGGTGACCTTCAGATAACCCAGGTATTTTCCAAAGGCGTAGGCCTGCACGACGGGAACCTGACGCCCATCCAGAGAACGGACCATGAACGGATACGGACCGGCTGGTACTTCAGAGGACGGAGGTGTGCCTGGAAGATAAAGAGGAGACGAAATCTGTGGGAAACTTTTTAAACAAGTCAAACAGCCAGAACCTGAATAACATCCAGACTACGTCCAGAATCAAAGACGACACTGGACTGAACAGGACGAGTTAACACAACACTGACATATAGCAACATGAACGTAGCAGCCATCAACACTCGAAACATCTGGAAGTTATTGTAATCTGGCCTCTCACTGGTGTCAAACAAAGCTCCAGCTCAGTCCCACCTAAACATTAGAACATCGTGCCCTGAGGATTGATTCATAGCTGCAGACCGTCACTGAGGACTGTCACATTTTTAAGTTTTCCTCAGTGTCTCTTGTTGGAGGACAACAGATTCTGGGCGTGATCGAATCATAAACAGCGTTAGTGTGGTAAACTGTGGCACTTCACTGAGCTGCACTCCATGCGTGACTTTTCCTGCTGAGATCGAGGTTTGTTTTTAACGTTGAGGTCATTTTCCTTCAGTCTCTCCTTGTTTGAGCCAGAGGGAAATATTTCAGAGGAAGTCTCCCCTGTGGTCACCCTAAAGCTGGTAGGCGGTCTGCTACGAATAAATTACTTTAAATCCAGTAACTCATCTGAGATTAATTATACCGTCATTAAACGAAAAGTTCTCAGAGCCTCAGTGACTCATTTTCTGTCCGTGTGTGAGTGTTACAGCTCAAATCTGAACTTTACAGAAGGTCTTGAATGCATCACAGTCAAATCCAAACAGTGTGACAGGAAGACAACGTCAAAAAAACCTGGACGTAGTCTCCGTGACGTCCCCGCAGACTGTCTAAAACCTGGACGTAGTCTCCGTGACGTCCCCGCAGACTGTCTAAAACCTGGACGTAGTCTCTGTGACGTCCCCGCAGACTGTCTAAAACCTGGATGTAGTCTCCGTGACGTCCCCACAGACTGTCTAAAACCGGAACGTAGTCTCTGAGACTGTCACAGACTGTCTAAAACCTGGACGTAGTCTCTGTGACGTCCCCACAGACTGTCTAAAACCTGGACGTAGTCTCCGTGACGTCCCCCAATGTTAAACCACGCCTGTACCTCACAGCGTAGCTGCCAGTAGTTCCCTGAGGACACCGATTGGTCCGAATCTCTTTGTTTGTGTCACTCACCGTCCTACCTGTGTAGAGGAAAGTGTTGGTGTGTCCACCGATGACAACATCAACTCCACGGACCATCTTGGCGATCTGCCGATCCACGGTGAAGCCGGAGTGACCCAGAGCGATGATCTTGTTGACGCCCAGCGTCTGCAGTTTGTCCACCTGAAGCTGCAGCGAGCTCACCTCGTCCTCAAAGTCCAGGTGAGGTCCTGAAACACGGACAGGTGAGAGAAGAGAGAAAGAAAAGAAGTCCAGACAGACCTGAGACTCTGACGCTCTGATTTGTTGCATTAGTTTGAAAATATGTTTCTTAACTTCAACAGCAACTGCCAACCTATCGACCTTTCTGACTGATTTCTCACTTCCCCCTCGTCTTCGTCGTTTCCACCAGTTGTTAAGACTTTCTGTCACCTTTGACTCGGCCTGCTCAAACTTCCTGCAGCCTGAGCACTGACATGATTAAAACAACAGAATCACCAAGAATCACAAACGGTTGCTTGAATAACTTTGTGTTCTGTCCAACAACGCTTTAACATGCCGAGGCAGGAGGTGGAGATTCAACAACCAATCGTGTCATTAGTGGACGACCACTTCTGAACCACTTCTACAACTTTGTACATGTTGAGTTTCCTAAAACATCCCAAACATTCACTTCACATAAACAGTGTACAGTGCACACAAACTAAAGTCAGAGTGTTTACACCATGAGAAACCATGGACTCACCAGAGTTGGACAGATCAGGAGTTTCCTGCGAGGTGTATCCCACCACGCCGACCCTCTCGCCGCCAACAGTCAGTATCTTATAAGGTAAGTACGATTTGCCGAACGTCGAGGCCAGAGTTTGATCTGGTTTGATGTTGGCGCTGAGAACCGGACACTTGATCTCCTGCATGAAGGGTTTCATGAGTCCGTCCACTCCGTTGTCGAACTCATGATTTCCAAAAGCCTGAAAAAAACAAAAAGGGAAGTCCTGAACTAAACAAAGACGAGTTCCTCCGAGTTCCTCTCGGAGTGAATGACAAACTGAGAAAGAGGGAACTTCTAATAATGTTTGGAACCACGAGTGACACCTGATCTAAAATCAGTACAGCTTGAATGAAGTCCCATCACCAACAGGACTCAACTTGATTTATCTGAAAACATGAAGATGTTCCATTCCCCGTGTGCCGTGGTGGAAATCCCTGCTCTGCTTTGGCTGATTGCACGGTGAGAATGTAAATTAGGTCAGCGACAGGAAACCGAACAGAAGTGATTCAGACAGATAGAGATGGATGTTTGCATCCAGCAGCTTACAGGTGATTTAACTTTAACTGATTCCTTTTCATTCTTATTTAATCGTCGCTCAGAGGCTCTTTGTCTTCTGTCCTCTCAGTTATCGTACAGCGTTTTTGTTCTTCACGTACAAAACATCATTTTTTAAAACCTTCATAGGAAATAACATTTCTTTGTAAAGAGGACTTTGTACAACAACTTTCTAAAAGCATGAAAGAGCATTCAGGAATATAAAGTCTACTGAATCGAGCTCAAACTTTCCAGCGGTTTTGTTTCTATGCCGACGACACACGACTTTATCTTCTGCTTAAACAGGGTGAACGTCTGATTTCTGAGAAATCTCTGTGAACCCGTCACCCAATATAAAGACGTCTACCCGCAATCCAACCTAAATTTAACGACCTCGTTCGTTTCCTTGAGGTGTTTTGACCGAGACAGAGTCAGACTGTGAAACATCTCCTGTCTGAGGCAGAAACTCGTCAGCTAACGGTTCAGATGAATTCTCTGACTGTGGCTCAAACACTAAAAGCCTCTCTGAGCTGATCCGTTAAAATGTTTCCCTGCCCGTCACTTCCATTAAGCTAATTAAAGCCGGATGAGGCCTTCAGACCTGGATCGATAAATTCAACCTTTCACAGTCGGATTCGTCAGAACTCTTTTTAATCTCAGTGATGTTTGTTAACTCGAGTCGCCATCATCAAAAACTGCTATAATAATGTATGTCATATAATAATGTTGTAATTATATGAATCAAATGACACATTACTCTTTATATTTCATTATCTGGTTCTGGTTCTGCTCATGGTGTGAATTGTTGAGTCTCTGTAAATATTTTATATTTTATTTTTATTTATATTATAATATAATTTACTGAACTCCATTATCTGACAGTTTCCATGCACATTAAGACTTTACATCTGAAGCATGATGAGTTTATAAATTAATACTTTAATACCTGATAAAGAAAATATTTTGCTGATGAATCTTCACTTTGACTTTTTGAAAACTTTCTTACTCATGTATAATAAAACACGTTCTGCTACAATAATCACGTGTTATATAAGCTCATGCTGGGAATAAATGAGTAATGTGTTAATAATCATTAGAATAAAACACTGCGCAGACCTCCAGCTCTCTCTGCGGCTCTTACCATGGCATCGTAGCGCAGTTTGTTCATGAAATGCGCAGCCTCGGCTCCTCTGTAGTAGTTGAACCACACGGTCCCCTGGAACTGGTCTCCGGCGTCCAGCAGCAGCACGTTGCGCTCGGAGGCGCGGATCCGCTCCACCATCGTGGCTCTGCGCGCAACTCCGGCGAAGCAGCCGCCCCGGCTGCTGCTGCTGCATTTACCCGAGTGTTTGCTGGTCTCCTCCACCCGTGCGTGTACGTCGTTGGTGTGCAGGAGAACCAGGTCCCAGGCCGCTGATGTGGAGCCCAGCAGGAGGTGGAGCAGGAGGCAGAGCCGCGGCAGAGCGCTCCTCTCCCGGCGCACCGCTCCCATCTCTCCGCGATCCGCGCACAAACACTGGAGGAGGAAGCCGAGGACGGGGCCGGTTCTCCCTCACATGAGTCTCTTCTCTCCTCCTTCTGTCTGCTCCTTAGGTATCCTCATGAATGAAACAAGAGCCCGGAGAAACTACATGCTGAGCGGACTGAAGGAGAGAGACGGAGCGTGAGGAGGAGGCGGATGAAGAGGAGGAGGAGGAGGAGGAGGAGGAGGAGGAGGATTTTGGTTCCTATGATCCGCCTCTTTCTTCTTCAACTTGTTCAGTTGTGCAGTAAAAGCAGCTGATGGAGGCTGTTTGACGTTTGACATCTTTAACAAATAAAGACAAAGTCACCTGAAGCTG
Source organism: Larimichthys crocea (assembly GCF_000972845.2). Taxonomy (NCBI): domain Eukaryota; kingdom Metazoa; phylum Chordata; class Actinopteri; family Sciaenidae; genus Larimichthys; species Larimichthys crocea. The sequence goes on along the minus strand of NC_040016.1, from coordinate 22,627,342 downwards.
ATCTCAACAACAGCTGGATGGGCTGTCATGAAGGTCTGAGGATCTACCTGATGGTCTCAGATCACTGAAGATCATTCAGGTTGTGTTGATGAAATGTTGGTGTACTTCAGAACCAGGGACACGTTTGAATCTCAGTGATTACATTTGAGATTTGCATTTAATGCCCAGTATAATTCTGTTGTGCATTGTGAGGTCACCGTGGTTCAGGTCGAGGTGACCATGATCGGCTCCCAAACATAAAATCAGTGCCGACCACCAAGACGAGGTTGACCTCAGCAGAGCCTCACACCCTCAGAATACCACAGTGAACCCGCCTGTAGCATGCACAGAACATCCATGTAAGGGCAGAGAAAAAACCAACACGGCGTCATTACGCCTCTACTTGTTTAACTCTGCGTGCACAGTTTACAGCAGCAGAGCAGCTGGATGACGTCACTGTAACGGGTCCAGACCTGAAGGAAAGAAAGTGACACACCTCAATAAACTCTGTCATTAATTCACCTGAACAAACACTTCATGTTCATCGTCACTCAGCTCTGCTATCCGACACGTCACTTCATATCCAGACAAGTTTATTTAAAGCCCACGTGTATCTCAGCACACTTCAGACTCCTGATAATGAAAGAGAGCAAGTGAAGCAGCTGAAGGAGAAAACTGAATGTCGACATCGAGTCACTGCTGCTGCAAAATCTGAAACCAACAACAGGACGCCACATGTACAGGACTCTCTATAACCTGGCAGTCCTCGTCTTGTGTTTGAAATTGTCTAAGAAAATCTGTAGTTGTGGCATTATTCTGTGCATGGATGTTGTTTGACATTAGAGGTCCATGTCAACGCCACAGTCATAAATCTGGACCTCTTTTAGGATCCAAAACGAGAGCCTGGAGATACAGAAAGAGTCAAAGATTCGAAGAATTGAAACAAGTTGAGCAGGAACAGAGTTCTGGTAATGCAGTTTATTCTTTCCTAAGAACTAAAACCCATTTTCTGAACCAAAGCTGGCCTCCGCATCCTCCCGGCCCACACAGAGTGTTTCAGGATAAATGAACGAAAACCACCAAAATCCACCAACAAGTTCACGTCTACCTCCACGTCAGGGCTAATGTGTTGGACACACAAGTCAGTTTACACAACCAGGAGACATTTGGAGTTGTATTTATTTCACCCTGATGAGTTCAGGTCCATCAGTCAGCAGGACTCCTCTGCTGTTTGGTACAAGAACCTAACAACAAACTCAACACTGCGAGTGAAAATCATCTTGATATTTGTCCTGAGTGGGAGTTTGAATCGTCTCCAGCTGATCTTTAAGTGACCCAGCACTCGTTAAACACTCCCACACAGCTCTGAGGTTCAAACCACACATGGCCGAACCCGACTGAACGTCATTGTGGAAACAAACTGAGGAGTGTCTTGTGGTTTCCACAGCAGAACCACTGTGATTACACCTGTACAGTCTGGTTCTGCTTACAGGAAGTTCAACTCCCTAACTAGAGGTATTAAATACCTAAAACAAGCAAACCTCTGGAAACTGAACTGAAAACTTTGGCCAAGTCCAACACAGACGGGAAAGAGTTTGGATTGTTCTGAAGACAGCTAGTACCTCCACCCTCGATCTTATTGGTGGTACCTCAGCAGGCAGTACAGGGTTGTTAACGAGGCTTCGGGGTTAACCACCTTTAACTTTTCCAGCAGTTTCCAACAACAGGCGAGTCTTTTCTGGTTACACTGTTTATTAACCGACACACTGCTGCAAACACACATGGTATTTGGTTGTTTATTAGCCAACACCAAGGACATGAGCTTTGTTTGAGAAAATGGGAAATCCTACACGAGTGCAGACAGGATGACTCAGCGGTCTGAAGTGCTTTACCTCACGGCTGAACCAAACTGCTTGGAGGCGTAAGATAAAGCAGCTGCACCTCCTCCAGAAGCTCGACTGGTTCAGGGTGTATGCATTACATTACATTACATTACATTTAGCAGACGCTTTTATCCAAAGCGACTTACAGAGGAGGACATAAGCTGAGAAAGGTGTAAAGGACACAGAGTAGTTGTTAGTTTTGTTAGGCAGGGAAGCATTCTGGAAACAGAAAGGTTTTTACAAGTTTTTTAAAGGTCGAAAGGGATGTTGCTGTTCTAGTAGCCGTTGGTCATTCCACCATTTGGGGACGACCACAGAGAAGATGCCCGACAACGCTCTTAGTGCTCGATACAGTTTAATCTCAACCAGTAGCTGCGACAACTGCCTCATCTACCTAACCTTCAGACAGAGATTAAAGAAGCATTCAGACAGTTAAACCTGGTTTTAAGTAGTCTTAACTCTCAATAAACTATTCAATATTCATGATGACGCAGTCCCCAAACCAACTGGTTGGACTGAATGTGATGAGTAAACATACTCGAGGGTTTTTGGTTGATGTCAGACAGGAAATAAAACTTCAATAACTGTGCTTGCTTGTTTCTTAATGGGGTTTTTATAAACCGGGTTCGGGAATAAGGGCCACGCCTCGTACTCGTTCAATTCCCGTTCTCCACGTACTTAAGCACTCCCTCTTCCTTCCACTCCTTCTTTGACGCCGCTGTCACATCCCACCCCCCCATACCCTCTTTCTTGCTTTGTCTCCCCTTTTCTCATCTCCATTCCCACACAGGAACCAGGGGCTCTAATCCTAGAGTCGCAAAGAGACGGTTCCCCCACTCAGAGTCTCCATCCCCCCAGGTTCCTTCCAGGATTCCTCCGGTCAACCTCAGGACCACTCTGCCGATGGTCCCTCCCTCCCTTCATCCCTCGCCCTAACATCCCTCATCCTCCGACCCCCATCCCTTCATCCCTCGAACCCTCTAGCCCTCTCTTTCCCTAAACCCTCCCCCAGCATACCACCCACGCTTCCCGAACGTCACTTGTAATAAACATGTTCAAACTCCATCTGTACGGGCGTGGTCCTTGTTAGTGAAACATAAGAAATGTCCAGATCTACCACAGTGGGATTACACTCGCTAAGTTGCAAAAAAACAACAAATTTCTACCTCATGTTGCTTGAACTGTTGCTGCTGTGATTGGTAGAAAAATGCAGAATTTGTTGCCAATTTCTCAAGATGTTAGTTAATTGCAACTGAGTAACCGTTACTGTCAATACCCAAATTCTCATTCTTACATTTTACAGATTTCATAGATCCGTACTTGTATCGGCAGGACTCGAGTCGAGGTGCCTGAATCAGGAGATCAGGTGATAATAACCCCAAACAAAAGTAATCTGGAGGAAATTCAGATGCCTGCAGCTACACAGCATCCAGTATTCTCTGTAGTGCTGCTGTAACATCCTGCATCATATACATCATCGTTACTGTGCAACAACCACAGAAGCTTAAACTGAGACCAGGAAACCTTCAATGAGGAAGACTGCGGTGGAAATAAGAGCTAATGAAGCTCAGTGGGTCAGTTTGAGGTGTAAAGTGTTCTGGTCTTTTCCACTTTGCTTGTCCAAAGTCAACATTTTCATGTGGTGACGATATGCTGCAGTACATCAACGTTTTGTTATCAGCAGGGACAGAATATTACATTTCTCTGAAATTCCCTGAACTGAAATGAAAAACTGGAGCTTTACTTTTCTTTATTTTCTAACTGGTTTATAAAAATTTCCCAGAACCCATGGCGACGTCTTCTTGTTTTATCTAAGTGAACCCAAACAGAGAAAACCAGCAGAGATTCACACGTAAAATATAATAATAATTTATGCGGCTTCTTACGTGTTACAGTATATATGCATGCGTGTTGTGTGGGAGTGAAAACGTGGCCTACTTTCCACAAGAATACAGATGTTGTAGCACATCTTGACACCAGCGGCGTCTTTGATCTCGACCCTCCTGGGTGCAGAGTGGGCGCTCTGCTGCTGCTCGACACATCTCGGCTGACGTAACCAACACGCAGGATTAGTTCTCCTCTCCTTAAGAAGATGAAAAGCTGGCTGCTCCGTAACAACACTCCCCTCATTGGAAACCAGAGGAATGTGTGGCATGCTGCAGGAGGGAGAATCAACACAGAGCGTACAATGTAGCAGAGAAACGCTTCGTTAATAACAGGACGATTCATCTCTGAACGTCTAAACAAACAGACACATGAGTTTCTTCTCACAGCAGACACAGGAACATCCAGTGAACCTGTTTAACTGCACTGAGGCTGGATTACAAATTACCACACATTACTATAGATTAGTCATGTGTGGGCAAAGTTAATATGTGAAAAGTAAAATAACTTCGAGGACAAAAAGTTTAATCATTGACCAAACTCTCACACAGCAGCTCACTTCCTCTGACAGACTGAGCAGCAGGTTTGTGGTCACTTCCCTCCATGCACCCTCTCATTAAAAGTTTTTAGCGTCTTGCTGCACTAGAGGGCAGCAGACAGCAAGGAATGAACTAAAACACAAAGAGAGTCTGAGTAAGAGACAACAAGCCTAGGTCAATGAAAGAAGACTGTATATACTGACATTGTGATCCCACAACGTTCCGTCTAGCGCCATCATCAGGTCAGATACCAAAACAACAACAAAACTAGTGCAGAGCAGAGATGATCCCACTGACCTCACCTGAAAGAAATGCAGTCTGCTGTTAAAGGTTCATTTTTACTTGCTCTCACTTACTCGATTACTTACTCGCTTAGTTTCTTGGAGATGTTTCGACTCTCATCCAAGAGGCTTCCTCAGGTATTCACCTCTGTGGGATCCTTGAGAGGTACAAGCACATTTACCCCTACAGCCAGTGGGCCGTTACGTTCACATTGTTAAAGTCACCTGGGTCATTATGGTAAAATGTAAAGATAATCTGTGGACCGTTAAAGTAATCTGTGAGTTTGTTAAGGTCACCTGTAGGTCGTTAAGTTCACCTGTAGGTCGTTAGGTTCACCTGTAGGTCATTTAGGACACCTGTAGGTCGTTATGGACATTGTTTAGGACACCTGTAGGCCGTTATGGACATTGTTTAGGACACCTGTAGGTCGTTAAGTTCACCTGTAGGTCGTTTAGGACACCTGTAGGTTGTTAAGTTCACCTGTAGGTCGTTAGGTTCACCTGTAGGTCGTTAGGTTCACCTGTAGGTCGTTAGGTTCACCTGTAGGTCGTTTAGGACATCTGTGGGTGCAGCATGAATCTGTTATTTCATGGTAGAAAGTTGAAAGTGTTGCTTCATGATCAGTGTGTAGATTTTTCCAAACAGCAGGTGCAGCGACTATCATTGCCGGTGCAGGTATGACTCATAAACAGGTCAGGTGACGTCTTTATCGACCTCAGATGTTTAACCACCCCATCGGCCTCAGCCGCCAGCAGACTGAACGATTCATCAACCTCAGTTAGGATTCAGCTGCATTTTGCTGGTGGCTTCAGACTCTGTCGAACATGAACGCTGGTCACAGAAGAGGGCAGTAGAGTGTAAGAAACAAGTCAGCAGAGGCTCTCACATTCATACACCACATGTCAACATGTGAGGCCACATTTCCTCTGTACGTTACTGTCTGGTATAAAACATGAAAAGGCAGAAGTGGAGTGTCGTGAGGAATGCTTGCTTCTTTTGACATTGTGGGTGAATGAAAGGACTGGATGAGGGCATGAAGAACAGCAGAGTGACGCAGCCTTTTCTCAGCTGACAGATAACAGCAGCTCTCCAGAGAGCAGCCGAGTGGATCTGGAGAATGAGAATGTAGCAGCGTACAATAAAACTCCACCTTCATACATTCACCTGCTCCATCCTGCATTAATACTCTGAGTTCTCTGATGGATCCATCCTTCATCTGCTCGCCGTGCCAAAGCTCAAATCTGGCAGCGAAGGTGACGGAGCATGTGGTGTCGTCTTTGTTTCACCTTTTTGTTTGTGTGCAGTGAAATTCGAGCCACCACAAACAGAAACATTAAAGGAGAAATCTGAATAAGCAGATGGGAATCCTGTGCCGTGGCCTTCATACACCCAACATAACAAATCCCTTCTTCAGACATGGAATACGTAACATTGCTGGCTTCAATAAAAACATATTTTTAGCCACCTAATAAAATCAATAGCACTCTACGCGTATGCTATATTTTCAATGCTTCACCTCATCGTCAGTCAGAGTTTATCAATCTTCTCCTTAAAACCACCAAAGCCCTTTGACAAAAACACTTTAAAACCGGCTCATTAGTAATCTGTGGGTTTGTTAAATTCACCTGTGGGTTGTTAAGTTCACCTGTAGGTCGTTAAGTTCACCTGTGGGTCGTTAAGGACACCTGTGGGTTGTTAAGTTCACCTGTGGGTCGTTAAGTTCACCTGTGGGTTGTTAAGGACACCTGTGGGTCGTTAAGGACACCTGTGGGTCGTTAAGTTCACCTGTGGGTCGTTAAGTTAATCTGTGGGTCGTTAAGGACACCTGTGGGTCGTTAAGGACACCTGTGGGTCGTTAAGTTCACCTATGGGTCGTTAAGTTCACCTGTGGGTCGTTAAGTTCACCTGTGGGTCGTTAAGTTCACCTGTGGGTCGTTAAGGACACCTGTGGGTCGTTAAGGACACCTGTGGGTCGTTAAGTTAATCTGTGGGTCGTTAAGTTCACCTGTGGGTCGTTAAGTTCACCTGTGGGTCGTTAAGGACACCTGTGGGTCGTTAAGGACACCTGTGGGTCGTTAAGTTCACCTGTGGGTCGTTAAGTTCACCTGTGGGTCGTTAAGTTCACCTGTGGGTCGTTAAGGACACCTGTGGGTCGTTAAGGACACCTGTGGGTCGTTAAGGTCACCTGTGGGTCGTTAAGGTCACCTGTGGGTCGTTAAGGTCACCTGTGGGTCGTTAAGGACACCTGTGGGTCGTTAAGGTCACCTGTGGGTCGTTAAGTTAATCTGTGGGTCGTTAAGGACACCTGTGGGTCGTTAAGTTCACCTATGGGTCGTTAAGTTCACCTGTGGGTCGTTAAGTTCACCTGTAGGTTGTTAAAGTCACCTGTGGGTTGTTAAGTTCAACTGTGGGTTGTTGAGTTCACCTGTGGGTCGTTAAGTTCAACTGTGGATCATTAAGTTCACCTGTGGGTCGTTAAGTTCACCTGTCTGATCATGCTGAGCCAGTAGTCTAGTGGTAAAACTGTGTAATGACAGCAATGGCATCCGTCACGTGACGCACAGTGGCCCAAAAAGACTTTTCCCCATAAGTTTACATTGGGGAACAGAATCTTAACCCACAAAATGACTCCACATGCCACTGAGCTGCGGTTCGAGGAAACAGTAGACCAGCAACTGTTGTCTGCAATGTAAAATTAAGTTGTTGCAAAGCTACAGTTTCCTGTTGGAAAGGTCTGTTTGACATCAAGGTAAATCAGTACAAACATTCTAAATATAACATACACTTTGACTGATATGGTCTACAGACAAATTGTTTCTCTCAAGACGTTTTAAAATCTATCAACGATGAATTCTTCATCCTCTCAGTCCTGATGGAAGCCCAGCCTGTAATTTCATGAAGGTTGAAATGCCATCCGCGGTGATGTTAATCCCATCTGAACAGGACTTTGGATAATTAATCATGATCATGTTGCTGTTGATTGATTTAAGTCATGATGTGATCATTAAAAATCTGTCGTGCTGCAAACTGCCGGACAGCTCCACACATCCATCTGAAGGTCACTGCCTTGCTCTTGAGCACTCTGTCAGCAGCTGGTGATGAACAGGAAAGCTGACTTTGTGATTTTAATCCCTCGTCTTTGAAGTGTTCCATGACGAGCTTCACACTAACATCTTCACTAATCAATAAAAAACTCCTCTTCAACGCGCTGACCTTCTAACGATCCCGACGATAATGAGACGATCAGAGGGCCAGCGAGGCGGCTGACAGGGCCGCTTACTCTGAACCCTGCTGATAACAGCCCAGTGTCCTCTGGATTTACGTCTGAGCGACTCGTCTGATTACCGAGGAGGACGCTCATCTCGTTGGCGGGGAGGTCGGGGGTCACAATCGCCCACAGAGAAGAATTCCCAGGAGCCGCTTGGAATTCAGCATTGTCCTCAAGGACGTTGTTGGATATAGGAGCTGATTCCCACAGTGACAGTGATGTTTTCCGTGACTTTAACGTGACTTTCTGCAGCCAAGAATGAGCATGTCTTCCTGAGGAAGAAGAAAAGGTGGAAACTCTAACATAGCAGGCAGCAAGTACAATCTACTTATCATCAGCCTCATGATCTCAGGTCTCCACAGCACATCCACTGCTAAACCCAACTCGGATTTAAAAAAAAGTTTGAAAGCTTGAAAAATTGAAAAACATGATGTGCATGAACGTGCAAAACACTTTGAAACGTCTATCAGTCGGTCTCAGATGAGTTCAGGTCCAGAGAACTCGAGAATATGTCTTTCTCTCTGCATGGTAGAGTCTGAACTTCATCTGTAGATGCTGCTGCCTGATGGGTCGGAGGTCACGGACATTCAGTGTTGGTTTTAGGACCTTGTCTGCAGAGATTTCTCTGGATTCTCTGAATCTTTCAATGAAATGAATTCAAACTGTATTTCAACAAACACTGTGTGCTCCTGACTGTTGGACTGTATATTCGGTTCAGCAAACATCTCTCAAAGTCTGACTGTTCCAACCTGTCAACCAATCAGTGAAAGCACCGACAGCTGCTCCACAGGACCACCGAAGGTCAAAAACCAGAGAAAGATTTCCTTTACACTGACAAAAAAACTGTTGGACATAATCTTTCAAGTCTTTCCTCGTGTGAACCTGAAAAAGAGCCTCAACGCCGCCCACACATTGTGATTTGTGTCACTGATCTCCTCTCCGGTCATCAGGGCATGTCAGCTGCCAGAGCCTGCCACAGCGAACACTGGAGGAGGTCTGAAGGGCAGCGCCGCCTGTCACAGCGTCAGAACCTCAGCCTCAATTAAACCTGTCATCCTGTCCACATCTGAAAGAAGACGTCTCAGAGAGAGACACGAGGAAGCACCAGGAGGATGTCTGAAATGATGGAGGGCGTTTAGTCTTCCTCACAGGTCGATGTGATGTTCAGCCACAGGTGATCACCTTCCAAATCAATACAGTTCAAAAGAGACAAAACGGCACCGTGTTCCTGCCGCTTTATTTTTATATCTCATTTCACAGATCAGACACGAGGAAGAGGAAGTCGTTCTCGGGGAAAAGATTGTGGAAATAATCAGCTTTTGATGCATAAATAAGAAAGATTTAATGAGAGATCTGAGGACACGAAAATAGAAAACAGGCTGAGATCAAACCGATGTCGGAACAAACTTCATCGTGTTTGTTCCTTTTCATCTCGACTCTCAGCAGACGAAATCTCTAAAAGCTTTTATGGTTTCATTCCCAATCGTCAGACAAAGATCTCATCATAGAAACAAGTCACCATCATCCTCAGCAGTTAGATTCAAATATGAAATCTGAAATGAAGTTTCTGTCCAAAGTTCAAAGATACACCCACCTCCAACCTCTAAAGCTCATTAATTCAGCTGCTGTAGAAGAAGAAGAGAGGTCCAGCAGTCAGCAGCTTTTACGGACATAATGGCAGAGGAGAAGAGAGTGAAGAGGACGCTGACTGTTGGACTACTAAGTAATATTAGCTGGCTGCTATGTCTTATGTTGTTGACCTTGTTGTTGAGTTGATACCTTACATATTATATAACTTCGTGTCAACCTGATCTTCCAGCATTATGTCACAGTGCGTTCATTGAAGCAGACATGGGAGGTTATTCTGAAAATGTTTTTCTATGCGGCTGCAGAGCTGTCAGATCAGAGGTGATGGTAACAATCGCTTACATCAGCCCACATCCAGCTTAAATGACAGACTGAAGAGAGGAGCGCTCTCTCAGTCTGACACTTTGGAGAAGGTTGATTCAGCTTTTTGTGAAGGAACAGTTTCTGACCTTTATGTGAAGGGATGCCGGGAGGTGCTGCTGGTGTTTGTATATATATATATAGATTTGACCTGATGAAGGTCTGAGGACCAAAACATTGTAAATATACAAGTGATCAAAGTGTGCAGGATGTTTTACGGTCTTCCAAAGACGATGATGAGCCTCGTGTTTCTTTAGTGTGTTGACTGAGGAGCTGTTTTTGGGGGAAACATTCTGAACATGAATCTCTCGTTTCCTCGCCCGGATGTTTGTCCCAGATGGTCTGAAAAGTTTGAACCAGTGATTTGCAGCTCAGACGCCCACTTTTCTAACCTTGAGACCAGGCTGCAAACGACACCAGAAAGTTATAGCAGCAGCAGGAGGAGGAGGAGGTGGAGTGAGGAGTGAGGAGTGACTTCTCTCCATGAAAAGATGGAAAGGTTTGCAGAGAGGACACGAGGAGTGATGCAGATCTTTAAAGACGTGAAAACAGACGGCTAAATCTGATTTCGTCCGTGGCATAAATTTGCATCCAAAGTACGACAACAGTTTGTCGTGACGATCTTTCTGATCTGTCTTCAGTCGAGGCAACAAAAGCCAGATGGTTAACTTTGGTTTGGAGATGATTCGATATGGACAGCAGCCTGCTGCTCATGAAAGGAAATATCTCCCAGCATGCTTAGAGACCCAGGGGTACTTCAACCATGACATGATTAATAACCCTGCACTTAAAATAGGCTTCAAAAATAATTACAGGAGATGGATGGGTGTGCAGCTCCTGAATCAGAACCGCTTTAATTACAGAGTACAAAGAACACGGAGGTTTGTGTCGGTGGGAAGAGTGCAGCGACAAGCAACAACAAAGAAAGTCTGTCAGGACTCTGTGAGGAGACTGAAGGTACCGAGACGCTTCAGAAAGTCCATGTAGGTCCAGATGAAATGTTATTTTCAGGCTGGTTTGATGTTTTTGGATAGTAGAAGCGAGCGGTGCTGAAAAGAGTTTTTAGGGTCAAGAACAAATTTACAACCAAAGAGTGACTTTCTCTAAACGAGCTCCAATGACTTTTCAGTGGAAATAATAAAGGAGGATCGATCTAATACGAGCCGCACAAACAAACATTTATCAACTATAGAACAGCTACAACCACAAACAGACGTCAGGAGATCAAATCAACCACGTCACCTACAGAAAACACAAGCAGGCAAAAACAAGCTGAGAGGCTAAGACTGAGACTAAGACTAAGACTAAGACTCTTTGTACTTCAGTAGTAGATCAGCAGTTTCTCCGATACTGAGCCCAAACTGTGGACCTCCCATCTTAACATGGGAACCTATGGAGACTGACTCACTTCTGGAGCCAGCCTCAAGTGGACGTTTCTGTAGTTTCTGAAAATTGTCATTTTTAGTCACCTGGAGGATTTAAGTAATATTTCAGTATGGTAGTATTATTTTTCTAGTCGTCCTCCACGTAGAATCTAACTGACCCGAGGTCAGCGGGTCACGTGAAGAATAAAAAGCATCATCATCATCATCATCATCATCATCGCCTCCATCCTCTGAGTTCTCCTCACACATGATGTGTTTATGTGGTTGCTTAGCAACACCTCAGCAGGGAGGGAGTCCCTGAGATAAAATTACCTTTTCCTGATTAAAAGGATCTCGACTGTGTTCGATGTCGGATGTTTTTAGTTCGCAGCAGGTGGAGGAGTCAGTCACGACCCGTGAACGTCTCTCAGGTTATAATCATCATGATTATGATCCTCAACATCAGTTACTCTAAAAAACTCTGTGACGCTTCAGTCGATCACGACGGGCAGGCGAGCCTGGAGAAAACATCCTGCCTGCTTCTGGACTTGGATCACCTCCAATGACCAGGACTGGACTCATTGAAGAAGCTGGTCCTGTCACATCATTGGACCTCCTTCAGTTTGCCACCAGTCGTAGGTGAGAGCTGAAGACACCATCATCCCCTGCTTCACCGGCACAGTCTGTCCAACACCATCCAGCTGACGCTCGCTCACTCTCATTCATTGTCTATGTCTCTCGATCAAAACTCTCTCTCAAACCAGCGGACGCAAAACAAATTAAACTTTTTTTGGCTGACGCAGCACATGCTGCCCACCTCGGCTCCAGGTCATCTACCCCATGGACGCGAGGAGTTGTTGCATCAAGGCTTCCACCCCGGTGGACGATGTGGTGATGCAGGTGGTTATCTGACAAGCAGCTCAAAGTTCACTCAGTTATCTGTGCAGAGAAGCAGCCGGCGGCGTCTCCGCGCTCGTCTCACTGACGCTGATGAGATTTGAGATTTTTCAATACTCGTTAGCGTCGAAGCAATTCTGTCGGCGCCATAAAGGAATCAAAGTTCAGCTCCAAGCATTACATCCTTTCCAAAAAACTCATCAGCTGCTCTTTGTCCTGAACTTCAGAATCAAACTGATGTTTCTCATTTCCTGAAGAGGAAAATAGGATTTCTGTCTCTCGTCTGATTATTTGAGGTGAGATCTGTGTGTTCGTTCCCCGTCTCAAACTTCTGATCCGTTAATTCTCCGCTGAGACGTCGTCGCCTGTAAAGACGCCCTCAGGACTCGTTGTGTTGTCGTCACTGATCACACGGCTGATTGAACAGTCCCAGAGATACATGAGGCCTTCGTCACACTGAGCTCAGCATTGATCCTTTTACTGAATATTTAAAACTCACCTCTCTTTCTGTTTTCCCACAGTCCTGAGGTATTCTCTGGAAACTTTTCCTCAACATGCAGAGAAGCAAAAAAAAACCCCCAAAAGAATTCAGGAGGAAGCCGAGCAGAAGGCTAATTAGCACTGCGGTTCCCCCTGAGCTGGCTCAACAATGATTAACGGGCACATTGTACGGCGTGCTGTAAGGCTCGCAGAGCGTGCAGCAGGCTGACTGCTGGGTTGGAGGTGTAATTAGGAAGCAAACACAAAGACACGACCAATCGAGTCACTGCCTGCCACAATACGAGCAGGAAGTTAATTTAATTAAAATGAAAGTTTGTTTTGATGTTTATGAACCAAACCTGCTCACACACGTTTGTGTTCGTTCATATTTGTGTCCTTCGTTTGGGGTCGAGAACGATCAACAAACATCCTGACGGAAATAATTAACGCAGAGACGCTCACAAGTCCGACGTGCAGATTTAAATCAACTTCAGCGTCACAGTCGACTCTTATTTGATACATCAGAGCAACATCAACAAGATGTACTTCAAGTATCAAAAGTAAAAGTACTCAGAGTGAGTAAGATGATTCATATTCTGCATCACGGTCTATGAGATCATCATAAGTTTCTCTGTTTTTAGCCGTGTGACATTTTTTAAAGAGTTTATGAAGATCAAACAGAGAGCTCTTTGTTTCTGCATCCTTACCTATTTACAGGTTTGAACATGGGGACCTATGGACACTGACTCACTTCTGGAGCCAGCCTCAAGTGGATGACGAGGAACTGCCTCAAAGCCACGGAGGTCGCTGCTTGTAAAAATATGGTTTCATAAAGAAAACTGGACACAGCGTCGGAGGCGAGGCTCCGTTCAAAGTACAAGGTCCTCAAATGTGTACTTCTATATTTATTAAGTACATGTTATAATGCATAAAGAGTTTTTATACATGGAACATTACAGTCTTGATTTTAATGTGAAGAGACGACTCCAAACAGACTGTAATAAATGTCAGTCTCATGAATATTCATGTGCACATTAACATGCAGAGCGACACACACTTCAGCTCTATTAGACACAGACTGTTGCACAGTCACACACATGCAGACACACACTCAGTATAACGCATACAAATACTCAGACACAGTTACATGTCGAGCTGTGGCTCGGCTGCACGGCGGCGGTCGTGGTCCGTCTGCAGACTCTGAAGTTTAAACTAAATCCACCGAGAGGTCCCCAGAGGACGACTCAGGCCTCCCATGGACTGGCAGGTCAGAGGTGAAGATGCTCATCCACCTGCTGCAGCTCTCAGCTGCTGAAGAACTACATCCTAATGATTTCCTCCACTTCAAACGCCTTTTTGCTTTTTTTTTTTCCACTCACAGCTTCGGTTCACTCTGCTGCTGCAGGCCAGGGGATGACCTGCAGAGGAGGAGGAGGAGGAGGAGGAGGAGGAGGCCTGAGATTTAGCCCAGATTTCAGAGTTCAGACGCTCATCAGCCCTGCAGACGGGCTGCAGATGAGCCCTCCTCGACAGAATACTAATAAGAGGCTTCTTCACACAGATCTGCAGGCTGGCCACAGTGTTTTTATCCTCATACAACATGAGTGAGTGTGCAGATTCATGCCAAATGTAAAAGAAAGACTGAAGACTCAAACCTTTGTCCATCGAAGGACATGTTAAGGATTTTACTGGTCAGAATAAACAGAAAAGAGTTTGTTTGAAATGTGACACTGAAGTCGTTTCATGTTTTCTTGCTCACTGTAAGTTAGGAGCGACTCTAAAATGTCCACGGTAAACTGTTTTCCAGCCCAGCAGTCAGCAGCCTCTATGGACATGATGGCAGAGGAGAAGAGTAAATGTGGGACTGACTTTTAGTGGTTGGTGAGAGCTTGGTGAAATAAAAGGCTGAAAGACAGACGCCGAGCTGGCTTCAAACTTTTAAACTAATCGGACATTCAGCTCAATAATTCAGAGCAAACACAGAGAAACAGTCTCACTAACTTCCTTGTACTGGATGTCGACAGCGGTGGAGTCTCACGGTGACTCGGTGACACTCGTTAGGATCGACACCGGAGCAGCGCTCTGATTGACTGTAACTTCCTGCCTGTCGACTGTACGCCGCCCGTCCCTCTGCAGCAGCTCGTTGGGTATTTGTGTCAGTCAGCCCGCTCGCTGAGCTCGCTCCTGCCCCGCTGATGACAGGCTGTGACGGGCTCGATATGAGTCCACAGCACACGGCGGTCCAGATGGATGCACTACAGGTAAACAGGACGCCGTCAAGAACGTTCATGAAACACACGAGGACGACTCCGACGTCACAGACTTGAAGACGAATCACTGACAGCTGACAGAAACTGTTTGTTGGAGTTCAGGAGAGTTTGTGTTCAGTTTGGTTCCTCGGTGGTTAAACTGGACAGCCTCCGTGAAAATAATCAGCCCTCATGTTCCTCCCACTGCTGACTGACAGAGTGTCAGATGCTCTTTTAATTCCCTCATCACTAACGAGGCTGGTGATTAGTGCTCTCCTGTTTTAAACCATTAAAATTGTGCCTACCTGACGCCTTCAAACTTTCAGGAAAGTTTCATGAATCAAAGTCAAAGGTTTGTTTTGAAGATCCAAACTATCACTCACTCTCTTTTAGCTCTGCTTTGGGCTGCACCGACGCCTGAGGAAACACATCAGTTTAACCATGGCTGACTGTTTGCAGGCAGGAACAGCTGTCTCGTATGTTCGAGTCTCCATGTTTTATGGATCCATCCCGTCACATCGACCTCTGAGAGTCAAACTCCAGCTGTCGCTTGAATATTAACGTAAAGCGTCGACCTACATGCTGAGAAGCGTCGCTGTCATTTATGCTGGGCGGAAAAAAACAAAACCATTTGCTGAAAGAAGCTAAAAAGCTGAATGGTGATAAATCGAGCAGCTGAGTTTCTTCGAGCTTCCTGTAGCAGCAGCAGATAAAAACACCACGATGACGAAGCTGAAAATCTCAGTTTGGATGATTTGTTCCAATTATCTGAGAATCAACGAACATGATGAAGCTTCAGGAGCTCCGCGACCAAACCGCAGCCTCACACACACACGCATGTACTGTACACACACACACACACACACACACACACTGCTAGTTGCCGTGGAGATGAGAGACTTTCTTTCTCTGCGGTTCGGACTGAAAAGGACACGCAACACGTTATTCAGTGTGATGAAACCGACTGACGAGGCTTCGGCAGGTCAGACTCATCCTGCTGCTTCATTAGGGTTCTCAAACCGTGGTATGTGGACCACCCGGGGGACGCCACAACAATAAAACAAAAAATAAACCCAATCAGCCACCGCCAGTGATCAACATACAGTCAGGTGTCGACAGTCATCAATATAATCCAGACTGTTAGACTCACTCCCCCTCATGAGATACTGTTCATTCAAACAAAGTCCAATCTTACAAATGAGAAAACGCCTCTCTGTGTTTGCACTGTGCATGTGCGACGCTGCCTCAGTGAACTGTGAACCCTGACTGAACCCGACTGTTTGAATCGTCTCTTCATCGACACGAGTCAAAGGATGAAATCAGTCCTCCGAGCTGATAACCGGACGTCTTACAGACGTTCACCTCATCGTCTTCTGCTTCACTTCCTCACTTTCACGTCTCGTTGAGTCTCCGGTCTGTAAAGACACGACTTCTTTTTTCTTTTCTTTCTTTAGACGCAAAGACACGACTTTTTTTTTTTTTACCCCTCATTAGCTGCGTTACACACATGAACCAGCCGTGTTATAATGAGGCAGTGCACACAGCCGACAGAGGAGACCCCAACAACTGCAACGGGAACCTGCCACTTTATTTTTAATGAATAAAACACTGTGTGAAGGTCAGTGCAGATGCAGGTTTGGTCAGGTGTGCAGCAGTGTGTTGAGGTGGTCGAGCTCTGCAGTTTGACTGAATCGATACAGCCCGACAGAGAAAAACCTCCGGCAGACTTAAAAATATCTGTAAAAGTGTAATTAGCGTACGTGGCTCCTCTCCCTCCTGATGAGCCACATGTTGCTGCTCACATGACTGAAATAAACTTAATGAGCTTTTTATTAGAAACAGATTTGCTGGCAGATTTTATTTAGCTGACGTTAGCTGGTTACAAAGTTCTCGTGGAAACAAACTTATGTTTACGGGAAGTGTAGATTCATCTGTCTTTACTTTTCTTAACTAGATGCTTGTATCTCTATTGTTGACGTCCAGAACAGTCCCATGTTTGATGCTGCCATGGGATCATTTATACATACGTCTCATTTTTCTTGATTATCTGGAGGTTTCTCTGTAAATACGACTCAATACATCAACGTCAAGTGAACATCTATTGTCCTTTCGATGAAAACAGCCACATGGAGCTCAGCACAGTCTCTTACCACAGGCGAGACTTTAAGGGATTTACTTTGTAATTCCAGATAAAGCTTCAACCTCGTTGGTCCCCGATGGCCTCAGACTAAATCCTGTCAGGGCTTTACTTCCTGTGAAGCTAAAAATCGAACGTGACAGGTGATCGGACCGCTCACTCGTCCTTTAAAAAGCCAGATTTCAACAACATGAGCATCGTGATCAACGGTTGATAGAAAGGAGTTGATATGACGCTTCCTCTGAACGCAGAGAAGGTTTGACAGATGACTCAAACCTGAGATGATGTGTGCCGTTCAGACAAACACTGTGTGTTAATGGGCCTTCACCACGGGAGCTATTGACCGAGTCTCAGACAAGCCTCGGCGTACAAACGTCTCAATTAGCTGACAGCTTGTACGCTGAGAAACGTCAGAGTATGATGGATTCTGTAACGAGCTGGTGAAAGCCCAAAGACCTGAAGTGAGAGGACAGATTCGTCATAATCCAGGAGGTGATTTACAAAATGTTCAGTCTGGAAAAAAAGGAGGTTTGTCTCTAAAGTATCTGAGAGCTTGAGCAGCTACGGAGGCTTTAACAAAGGCTGCATTCATTCACAGGTCGACGCTGTCAAGGCGGCAAAGACTCAGCAGTTTTTTGACTTTTTGACAGTCACACGTGTGTTCTCTGTATTTCCACTAAATAAATGAGTTTGGTTTGAACCTCATTTGGTGGTTTAATGACCCCGGCCCCCCTCAGGACGATCTCTAACCCTTCCCAGGAGGAACAGTCCCACCTGGTGTCACGGCGCTCTCACACAGAATCTCCCAAGCAGCTGTTTTTCTTCTCAAAGTCTAATTTATGTATCTGCAAACGCTGTTGTTGCTCTGCGAGCCTCCAGGGTCACTGACGACAATGTCAGGGAATACTAATCACATGCAAATCCTTTTTAATTATACACAGTTTATTCCTCGCTCCCTCAAGCTATAGTTTGATTGCAAAGTCTGTGTCCTCCTTTATCCGGCTGAGGAGCCTGAGAGGTGAAGCCCGTCAGGCCTGGACCGACTGTTCGGACTGAACCCAAACAGGATTTCTGTGACTATGTTCGCTGCTGCAGGTAGTTTATGTTTTTACATGGTTAAACCAAACAGACCTGCTCAGATTAGAATATTTATGCTTTATTATTACAGTTTATAAGTTTGATGCGATGTTCCTGGAAACCTCAAGTGTTTTGCTTGACCTTGTGTTGAAACTTTCATTTCATGGTCATAAGAAGCCACAGAAGACCCAGAAATGTGACTCTCATGGGTAAAACATGAGAAAGTGACGGCCGACTGCAGAGGACGGGGTCCTTTGTCACTGCCAAAGATGTAGAACAAGGAAATATTCAAGGAAGTCACACATGTAGGACAAAAACCACCGAAAGAGGCCAGAAGATGAAAAATCTGTTTTCTTACAGAGTGAAAGACCAAACCAATGAAGGAGACTTGGAGACTACGTCCAGGTTTTAGACAGTCTGCGGGGACGTCACGGAGACTACGTCCAGGTTTTAGACAGTCTGTGGGGACGTCACAGGTCGGACAGTGAAGAAAACCTCCACATGGTCCCTTTAAGGCATTAACGTCCTCCATTGTGGACGAGGTGTCACACTTTAACAAGGCACTCAATCCTGAACTGAATTAGTGTTCAGCGTGCAGAGGTGTGCTCTGAGGAATAACACGCCTGCTCAGCAAAACTTCTCCATGAAAACAAAGGTTAAAACAAGCAGCCAGAGACAAAAGGATCATCCTCTGCTGACTCAGACAATCAGTGTTACTGCTGACCTTTGGACACTGCAGGGAGAGAGGGGACGTTTCACAGATCTCACCTGAAGACGGGAGATCAAGTTGCCGATACTGCACGGAGTCTAGTCTTATTTTTATCTCTCAAATGTGAAACTGAAACAGAAAATATGCTGAAAACAAAGAGAGTGATTCTGTTCGTTCCCACAGTGAATTGTTCTACAAATACTGACTGAAACTTTCCGGGAAAAGTGGAAGAAGAAATGTAAAAATCATCAGTAAACCTTCAGTTACTGTCGTCTGCTGTTGATCTATAAAGATGTCTAACGTTCTGCATTGAACACGTAATGTATGCAGACAGTTCACGGATGTACTGTGCAGGACTGTGAGTCACCGGCGAAACAGATGGTGTTTTCAGTCTTCACATCTACAGGCTGCAGAGCAGAGGAAAAAGTTTGTGAGGCACCAACTACTTTACTGATTTTAATGAAACTGGATCATATTTGCTGCTCCGCCTCAACTCTCTGTGATTTACAGAGTTTCCTGATGGACAGTGAAGTAAACTGCTGACAGCTGTAGCTGCTGTTAGCTCATGTTAGCCAGGCTGTGAGCTCAGAGCGACGGGGGGAGTGTTAGTGTTTGTACCACAGGTGTGTTTTGGACCACCAGGAAGAAGAAGAAGAAGAAGAGGAGGGTTTCAAGCCCAGCAGTCAGCAGCTTCTATGGACATGATGGCAGAGGAGAAGAGAGTGAAGAGGACGCTGACGGAGGAAGCTAAGAAGAGAAAAGGAGAGAGTGAGCGAGCAAGAAGCCGCCGGACAAGAGTAAATGTGGGACTGACTTTTAGTGGTTGGTGAGAGCTTGGTGAAATTTAGTTTGACATCTTGTAGACTAAACAATTAATAAAAAAAAAAACACATTAATGTGCAATGCTAATTTGTTAAACTGCTCACTAAGCAGAAAACTTTGACAAGCTCACATATTAACATTATTTACAAGCTCCTCCTGCTGAGTCATTTTGCAGTGACGTTACAGGTAATTTAAACAGGGACGTCCTAATTCATTAGCAAACAGACAGTGATTAACTGAGTGTCACTGCTTCACATTTACACGGTTTCACTCCTCAGAAAAGTCTGAGCCTTCAAAGATCTCGATGTGCACAAGACTAGAAAATTGAGTTCTACAGAATTTGGTTTATCAATCATTGCCAATCAAACAGAAACCTATAAGGAAAGTATGAAAAGTATCAACTGAACATGTGGAGACTAATTTATCTTATCAGCAGGCCGCACTATGACTGGAATAATAACAGTACATTTGGTATTCATATAAAGGAGCCGTCGAAAAAGTAAACTCTGTGGAAACCGTAGACTGATTCTGACACTGATAATGAAACATCTGTGAAATAGAAAATATATGATTCAAACTATGTGAAACACTTTTTGGTAGGACTGGGTTTACCCTGGGATCTCCTACCGACTGGATGAAGGTGCCGAGGACGGATCCTGATCAAATGACCATGGGTGTTGGTACATATAAGAACGGCTAAATAATTCCAATATAGCACTGTACCAATCCACCTACGTCCTCTACGTAACGGACACTTGAACAAGACAACAAGACTTCTTCACTGATAGCAACTCGCTCCTAACCCAAAGGGGGAAACCTACCATTTTCTGGCAGAGATCCATGGCCTCAGACTTGGGCATTGTTCAGAACACCAGTCCAAAAGTTAAAAGCCACATTTGTAATGCAATTCCAGTTGGACTTCTACAGATGCGTCTTAGTCTTTTGTGATTTTCAGGTACCCAACCTGTTAAACCTGCTTAACCTCCTGGGGAAAGCTCATGCCACAGGGCTGGATTATAGCCGACCTATTGTCAAGCCTCAGATCCAGGAGGATCAACCAGATTTTGTCCTGGTCGTGGACCAGCTTCTCAAACTTGCAGGGTTATTGCAGGGTCATGGTACATACAACCTCGGAGAGAACTCTTGTTGAAGCAGAAATGATTTCAACAATGGCTCAGAAATGACCCAACAAACACAAAAGTTTGATAAAAGTTACAGAGATTCTCCAACATGTCTGCAGCAGCTCAATCCTACAACGAAGAAAAGGCCTGATGACTGGGTCAATAACTTAAATGACGCTTGACAGAGTCGCTCTCACGTCTTTTAAGGCCCTCTGACAGTTTGACACATGATTGCTCAAAATGTCACAAAGACTCCTTGAACTGCATTTCAAGTCCGCTCTCGTACGTCAGATGACTGGCTGAGGCAGGATGACTATATTCAGACATTCGAACACAAGAATAGCTCATCAACATGCATCAGCCCTCTGCTAAATGTGGCGATGACAGTTCAGAGCAGATAATTAGTAATTTGTTATGCTGCACTGGAAATCTAGACGAAGGAACTTAATTAAAAAGGCTGTCATGTTTGCTCTTTTAGGAAATTACTGAAAAACAAACTATGTATTTGTGAGGTGTTTTCACATGGAGCTTAGAGCCACAGAGACGGAGTGAGACAGTAGTAAGAGCCTCATACATTGTTAGTTTTGGTCTTTTCATGGGATTTGTTGATAAATATAGAATATTGCCAGCTTTATCCTTTAAAACTGCAAGTTACGCCATTCGTTCCAACTTCTAACTTGATCCTGGTCAGTCAGAAGTGTCATGAGTCTAATTTATCCTGAGCACAGTTATAGGTGAGACTGAGACCAGTGCTAATGAGACAAGAGAAGTCACTGAAGAGCCGACTGAGAATGACAACATTTACGTTTATTCGTTTGTTTGATGCTTTTGTCCAAAGTGACAAATAAGCTACTTTTAAGTCGCCACAGATCAAGGAAAGACTTCAGTTGAGTAATTGTTGGATCATCAATTTTCTATCTGTTCGATGATGAAACATTTTGTATGAAGTGTACTCACATCTGATCTGTCCCAGACATTTGATGTGAGAATGTAGAAATGTTGGGAGCGAGTTGCTGCTCCAAGCTAAGGAGTTCAAATATCACATAGTCGTGTTTTGATGGACCAGCGGGTCGGTGTGGCGTCTGCAGTGGGAGTTAAGCCAGAAGGCAAAGCTCAATTTTCCAGTCCATCTTCGTTCCAACCCTCACCTATAGTCATGAGCTTTAGGGAGTGACCGGAAAAATGAGATCTTAGATACATTTAAAGATAGAGTGACGAATTCGGAAGTTCAGACATCCAGAAGGAGCTTGGAGTAGAACTGACTGAACCATTGAAGGTGCCTGCTGAGGTGGTTCAGGCACGTGATTAGGATCCACCTGGGCATCCTTCTTTGGGGGCATGTCCAACTGGGAGGAGACCCCAGGGCAGACCCAGAGACCACTGGAAGGACTACATAGAACATCTAGTTTGGGAAAGTTCCCCCAGGAGGAGCTGGAAACGTTGCTGGGCAGAGGAATGTCTGGAACGCCCTGCTAAACCTGCTGCCATCACGACCCAACAGATGTAGAAATGCCTAAAATCGATGCACCAACACTACTTGAAAGAGCTAGAGGTTCCTCAGCCAGTTCTCTCACAGAGAACTGTAAAGCAGCAAAGCTTCAGAGTAAAGCCTATTTTGACAGATATTGATTGATACTCCTTGCTGCGACAGTCAAAATTTTGATCCCCTTGTTCTCTTTTCTACCACTGAAAGCCATTGTGCTGCAGTTTCCTCAACAAGTCACTGACTTTACAGCTTTACAAGGTGCTACCCTGTTTGGCTGCCCTTCCCGGCAGGTGAAAAGTGATCAATAGAAGAATGACAAAGGATTTTACAAGGGTGAATGTATAAAGGCATCCATGCATTCCAGAACGAAGACAATCTGAGGCAGACAGCAGCCAGAGTTTAACATATTTTTTGAATATTTCAGAGGGAAGTCATGAAAGTTTCACTGTCGAGTGAATTAGTCTGACAGAAGTTTGATCAAACCAACCAGTAACACAAGAAAATGAGAGTCCTCACCGTTCGCTTTGCTCCCAACGAATCATTGAAAATCTCCCACAGGGGTCAACATGCAAAGCAAAAGATAAAATTAATTAAAACTGAACTTTAGCATCATCATGTTAAATTAGGAAAATATCAACTCATGGTCATTCTGGGCTGAGGTAATTCTTTGACAGATCTGTTGCTGCTGGAAGTCATTTCACATTAAAGGAAAGTTGAAAACAGAGTTCTCTAAGTGCATCTGGAGCTAATTCAGAGTCATTTTTCTACCGTGCAAAAGTTAATTAACAACATACAGGCGTGGGATTACTTTTTTTTTTGTTGTGCCAAAAAATGAACATTGAAATATGAAGCAAAATATCCTGTAGACTTCACAGGTGAGAAAACGTTTGGTTAGAAATAACTTGATAACTCAATAACGAAATAAGAAGCAACTTCACAGCGGCTCTTTGGAAACCTGCGGGTTAGTTTCACCAGACAGCTCAGGTGAAGCTGGGCACACAATGTACTATTTCAGAATTGTACTGAATTTCATGCCAAACATCAAAGTTTTGCTGCTTTTCCTCCACTTACTCTAACAGGACCTAATTGAAGCACACAGGTGAAGCCCATGCCTGTTCGTTAGGGTTTAAATTAGGCTCAGGTGCACAGTGGAATCAAGACAGTGATGGAAATTTCATTTACACGTCTCACTCGACAATGTCCAGTTTTGACGAGGAAGCGTTTTCCTGACAACGTGAGTCCATTACTCGCTCGTGTTCTTGACAAATGAATGTCGCTGATGAGCAGCAGAGAGCGCCTGGCACCGACGGCCACAATCAGTTTCTGGAAAGCTCGAACCGAAGAGACAGCCAGCAGGAAGCCCGGGAGGACAGACGCTGGCTGTCAAATTAGTCTGAATTAAAGACAGAATCATCCGTTTACTGGACTGACTAATGAGGCACCCGTGTAAATCTGAGTCAGCGGCACAAAGCAAGTTTTTTACTATTTCGAGACTCTGTTGTAGAGTTGTTGTAGAGTTTTTGTAGAGTTGTTATAGAGTTGTTGTAAAGTTCAGACTTCACAATAAGTCTATCTGATGCTCAAAAACTGTGTGAGTGTGCAGGCAAAGTTTTCCATTAATCATCATCATTTGTCACATAATGTTTCACTGATTTCCAGCATAAATCCCGACTGTCCTGATATTTGTTCAGTCGAGTGTGTATTGAAAAATCATTTTACACATTGAGATTGATGGATGTTGCCTCCTCCTCCTCCTCCTCCTCCTGCATTTCCTCTCATGTCTCAAACTGAATGTGGCTGAAGTGAAAATAATGCCGTCGTCACCCGGTGAGGCAAGAACCTGTAAAATTAAGATGAACGAGCAGAAGTCTTCCCCAGTTTACAGCTTTGCTAAAGCAGATTACATTCTTCAGCCCTGCAGCCGACTGTTTGTACTCGAAGTGTTGAACAGACGGAGGTAACTGGAAGAACATCAACACTTCTGTTTTAAGAAGTATAGCTCTTCCTGGGAAAGAACAGATTTATTAAAGCTCTCTGGCTCTAACACTACAGGGATAAACATTAAGACATCCATGCTCGGAGTTTATGGCGAGCCCTTAATTGTATTTTTATTTCGTTGGCACCTTTTGAGGACTTTGAATGCAGAACTTGTCGAGTCTGAGGAAAAATCCTGATTTTTTGTTTTTTTGTTTTAATCAGTCTCTTGTGAGTCGCCCAACTTTGTGGAAGTGCTTTGAAAAACCTCTGAAGTACCATTAACACCAATCAGATCTGAGTCTGAACTTTCTTCTTGGAATCTATTTTAACAGCGAACAACTGTGTCACATGACGTCTGGGATCTTTGGGAATATTCCAAATCGGAAACCTTAGCAGATATTCAAGTGTACCTGCATGAAATCTGGTTGTTTTAGTCAAGATTATGCTAAAATATATTTTTCCACAACTATATTTAAGTTCACCGTTAAAAGGCCAACCTACAATTTAGTAAATTCCCATTTTATTCCCATAAATTCCTGTTAATTCCCATGGAACTTTTCCAACTTTGAAAATTCCCAGAATTTTGCAACCCTATTCAGCACTGTCTGCTGATGTTGCTTATCTCACATCGAGCTAACACAGTTGGTCCCTAAAGGTACATTTCACTGTAGTCAATAAAGATGCAGAGCTCGTAACAAACCCGGGAGATATTTGAAGTATTTGCAGATCAGTTTCCAGTTCAGGGAGGAATAGTACAAGCTGCAGTCAGCTGTTAGAACAAGATGACGAGCTCCTCCTGAGTTTTCTGCTAACCAGCAAAGCTCCAACACATCACCAGGGAGAGCAGCCACTCTCACCTCAGCTCAGCTTGACGTGAACTCTCCCTGAACAACTGAAAAACAGCCGAACAAACATTCACAGTGAGAGACTCCATCGTGATTTGGTGCTTCGACTCGAAACAGAAACAAGATATAACATCTGCTGGCGCACCATGATCGTTTGCATTCATATACTACATGTCAGGGAGGAAACAAGCAGGGTGTTTGCTATTCTCTCTTGAACGGTCATTTTTCACATTTTGACTTCATCTGGCATTCTCTCATGTCAATCGGCCTTTCCCACCGGTTATGAATATCTTTCCGAGGGTCTAATTTGGTGTGCTAATTGCTCTCTGCTAATAAAATCATTAGCTTTGGTTACAGTTGATTTCTGGAACAGCTGTCAGATAAAGGCCAGTGATCCAGAACATCAGACGCCGAGCATCTGGAAGAGCTTCAAAGTTCAATTAGTTTGTGTATCAATCAAGGTCAGAAAGCCTCAAGAAGTCATCTTTACTGACCCGAACGGCTGACAGATAAAAATGAAACTCTTCAAATCCTCCTTTCAACTCCGTTTTAAATTCAAACTATGTCGACATGCAGAGTTTAAAGCCTTATTCACACCGGGGACCTAAGCGCCGCAGTCACCGGAGCTGATCGGTGCCAGTCTAATCAATCAAACCATTCACACCAGGTGAGCAGTCAATCGATCAAAGGGTCTCAACATGAACGACGAGAGACTAATTGTTGAACACCACACAATAATTTATGACACAACAGATCCTTTTTATAATCTCCTCCACGTCGGAGAAGCAAAGTCAGCTGTTGTTTTCTTTACACAGTTTATCGCGGGGTCTTGCGTACGTTCAGGATTCCTGCATGAACGCGGCCGGCTCGTCACGCTGCCGTCAAGTTGAGAATACAAATCTCTTCTGATCTTTCACTGAATGTATCATGTCGGCCTCTTGCAGTCTGTTCTGTTGTCGTACCTTCAGGCATACAAACGACCCCCGAGCAGACAGAGCTCGACTCTTCTGGCCTGTCTGACACTTAAACTCCCTTTTTATCATCCATAAAAACACACAGAGGAGGAAGTGTGCGCTGATTAAAAAAACACGGTTTATTTTTAATCTGAACAGACTTTGTTGACCTTCGACTGCCTTCAGAGGGCAGCCATCTTTGATCTATAACAACAGCGACTGAACATATGGGAAATTAATTTTCATATCAATCAAGGTCGTGTAGATTTAAGGAGTCAGAGAGCTCGTAAATCATCAGAGTGGTACGCCTTAGTGAAGCACTATTTACACAATCTGCACACGCTTCCTGCAGACTCTGCACACTGAGCCACTTTGCAGCCTCGCTGATTTATGTCCTCGTACTGTACCTTCTCTCACGCGGCTCATTACGGCTACTGTACTCCTTTTTTTTTTTTTTTCGATTATTTTTTGGCCTTTTCGAGCTTTATTCTGACAGAGACAGCTGAAGAGTGACAGGGATGTGGAGACAGAGAGAGAGAGAGAGACGGGGAATGACATGCAGCAAAGAGCCACAGGTCGGATCTGAGGAGTTTGGCGGTTCTGTAGAGGGTCAGACGTTCTGAGATATGCCGGGTCAAGACCGGGGAGATATCTATAGACAATTAGAAGGATTCTGAAAAATGATCCTGAAGTAAATGGGACGCCAGGTTAGGGGCGGTGTGGTCTCTTGGGTCTTGTTAACCGGGCTGCAGCGTCTTGAATTACTTTAACTAGCGAGACAACAACTTTGCTAACAGCTGTAATAGTAAATTCAATGTCTTTGTTTTATTCACTTGAGACGCACATCCTCCCCCCTTCTTCACGTAGGACACCAGCTCCTTTTGTCTTTGTAAACTGTGATGCCTAGACTCAACTTTGCACCTAAACACAAGATCCTGCAGGATACTTCAGGTGTAAAACACGTCATGGAGGGGTCGGGGCCGATACTTGCAACAGACAAAAGGGTGTGGAAACACTTCCTGAAGGGGCGTCTCCTTGAGCAGACAAAGGGATGCGAAAGGAGACGTCCCTCAGGTATAAATATCCAGGTGTCCCCATGCTCGAGGTCTTTTCTCCATCTTTCACCGCTCGCATGTTGAAGTGACCTTTTCTTTGCAAAGAAAATAAAACCTTGTCGGCCGGCAGAAGTCTCTATTTCATTCTTCACCAGTAGCAGAAAAAAATCCACAACACAGCCAAACAGCCAATCACCAACCAGGTCCCCAGCAGCAGCTGATATCACTGCCTAGTCCAGCAGCAGTCAGCCCAGCTCGGCGTCTGTCTTTCAGCCTTTTATTTCACCAAGCTCTCACCAACCACTAAAAGTCAGTCCCACATTTACTCTTGTCCGGCGGCTTCTTGCTCGCTCACTCTCTCCTTTTCTCTTCTTAGCTTCCTCCGTCAGCGTCCTCTTCACTCTCTTCTCCTCTGCCATCATGTCCATAGAGGCTGCTGACTGCTGGGCCTGTAAACATCTTCTGCCTGTGGTACAAACACCAACACTCCCCCGGTGCTCTGAGCTCACAGCCCGGCTAACAAACTGAGCTAACAATAGCTAACAGCAGCTACAGTTGGCAGCGGTTTACTCAAAGAGGTGAAAACTATAAATATAGTGCACATTTAGAAGTTTGTTCAAACAGACTGCACAACTTTTTTTTTGGACAGTTTTTAATCTAAGTTTTGTCATAAAGGATAAATCTATCTTTCTTCCTCACCATCCGGTGTCTGAGTTCCTAATAAGCTTCCTCTTTCACACATCAGAGTTATTCACGTCGACGTCCCGTCCCCTCGTCCTGGGTACACTCTGTCATGTGGAGTAATGAACGCTCGTCATTTGTTGGTACAGCTCAGGGAGACATCGGGAGGGCTCGGTTTGATACAATGGAAACACGAAGGAACGTTGTCACATAGAAATGAGATCTTAATAGGATTAACTGTGCAGCCCTCAGAGGCACAGAGGAGCGAGCTCTGTCAGGGTTTGGATTCGTGTTCTGATTGTTGGTTTAGGGATTTGTTGATTAAGAAAAATAAAGATGCCTTTCAGCGGTCTTCTCTTGTTAACAATGAATTAGTTTTTTCATAATCCAAATGTTAATCTTGTCTCCTGATGAAACAACACTGAGACTCTCTCAGGGTTTTCTGCTGATGACGCAACACCCTCCATGTCCTCGCCCATCAATCCCCCCCGGATGATGAGACAGATTCACTTCACCGCTGAGGCACATTAACTGTCAGCGCGCGTCCGAGCAGTCCATTTTTATTTTTTAAAGCGTGGGCCTATCCCTGCTCTGCTCTCAACAGGATATGAAAGATGAGGAGATCACAGACGGAGACGGAGCACAAACCCAAAGCAGACACAATAGGAGCGATGGCTATCGGTGCTGCTGGGGCCGCCGTGAGCCCTTTGGTAATTTGTGACGTACCAGGAAACTTATTTAGCCGCGCTTCGTGAAGTCTCGGCCATTATTGCAGACAGCAAATAAGCAGCAGGGAAGAGAACATGAGTGCAGATGGTGCCCGACCAACGACCGATGAAGAAACAGAGAGTCCATCACTGTCCGGGTGTAGTTTCCACTAAGGCTGGCGGGGGCGTCCTCTCTTTTTTCCTCTTAACCTTTCATGCCAAAATCATAAAAACTTTTATGAGCTCACCTGATTGAAGTCGAGGGAGAGCTGTTTATATTCATATATATGATATTCAGAATAACAGCACGTTTGTATCATGTATGAACCCGTGAAAATCTTTGACAGTCACTTCAAACTGATGTTTATTTTTTAACGTTCTGTCAACGCTACAGAAACACTAGGTAACTGTTAAGTACAAAAAGTTGTTTAATGTTGACTGCTGTTAGTTACTGGTTGCATATTGATTATTGATCTGGTTTACTATCAGCTAATCGCATTCAGTTCAGTCTGTCATATTGTTGTCGCTCTACTTTACCTTTCTGTTGTTTTTATCATCGTTCTGTTTTTCTATATTTGTATAATTACTGTAAGCGCAAACAACAGTTGGTGCAATTAAACATACCGTGTTGTAAATGAATCATTACTGTTTCATCACATCGTTCTCTAAAGTTTTAACACTGGAAATGATCCAAATGTTCTTTGTTACACTTCTGTAGTATTTTAAGATCTGCACTGAACTCCTGCAGGGAGCTACTCATCACCACAGCCAGGAATAATAATATTTAAAACCTCAGTCGTTACTCATAAATGAAATAAGCACTCCTCGTTGATCCATTACAGAAAGCAGAATCCAGATTTGTAGTAACACTTAACAGCGATCGTTTCAGCCTCATTACCCGATTAACAGCAGCACTTCAACATCAAGTCAGATGCAACTTTTGTGATTACTCAATTACAGAAACATTTGTTGCTGGAATGAACCAGTAGATGACTATTATATTGGATTTATTTGTTGCACTCAGTTGTGCAGTTTTGCATTTCAAACCACTTAGCAGAATTAACAAATTAAAACAAACTAAGCCTGAAAGACCGCACAAACATTTTTATGAGGAATATTTTCCTCCTGACATGGAAATACAAATCTCACTAAGGCTGTAAAGAGATTAAAAACATCATTACATATGTTTTGTTCTGTGTTGTTATTTACAGACTAAATTGAAGCTGACAGTCTCTTCAAACTGCAACAGCACAGGTGTCTCTAGATGCTGGTCATTGGTGTTGCAGCAGTGGAAAACAAACCTCTTATTGCAGGCCTCCCTGTTCTTTCCACTTTAAGTATCCTATCTGCCAGAGGAGGTGAGGAGTCTTCCCATCCTCCACATGCAGATGGAAAACAAAGGAAACTCCCTCGACAATTGAAAAACGCGTTGTTCCAGGTGAATCAGGAAGCCCATCTGCTCCGACCCAACCTCCACCCTGTACGGTACCTTTGACTTCTGCAGGAGTTCCTCCAGGATCCAGAACAGGTAGCACGAGTTTTGATACTGGTCCATGGGAAACTTTTCGAGTCCTGAGGTGTCCGACTCCTAGAAAGTAACATCAATGTTAGAGTCCATTGATAACCACTTCCAAGACACACCACAACACAATCAATCAAGGCAGACTTCTGAAAACCGTCACATAAAAATGTCTTGTACATCTGTTAAGAGACACTGTATTCATCCAGCTCAAACATCATGCAAAGGACTTACATGGGGACTACCAGACTGCCCCTGATTGAGCAAACTACTTAGACCAAAAAATCAGATTGCAATTGTTCAAGTCATGATGGAAAAGACCAATAATTGAGCGGCTACCAGATGATGAACAGCGTCCTAACCTTTACGCAACAGTGTAGAGGCTTCTCAACCATCTCCGGTTGTCCATCCACTCCGGACACTGACGTCAACCCCCCCAGAGATTTTTGACAACCTCAATGTCCTCTGGCAGATGAGAGCAAGACTTTCCCTGATGTGGCCTCCTCCACAAATGACTCGACAGTTGAGTTCAGAAGTTGCTCCAAGTGTTCCTTCCACTGCCCGATAAAATCCCCAGCCGAGGTCACAAGTTGTCCACACCTGCCAAAAGCAGATTGATCCTCTTATTGATGCATTTGAAGGTTTGCCTTGTGGCCAACGGAAAAACCTTTTGCACACCTGTCAAGATTCTGCTGCAAACACAGAGCTGAACTGATTGAACGCATCACTGACTCTTATCAGACTTTATTTATCACTGGTTTGGTTTCTAGCTAAACAGATGTCAACAGACTACTGGACACCCTGACTTGTTGTGCTGAGTTGTGCTTTCATCAGCCGCTCCAACAAGAAACTTAAATTTTGCCTGAAAGTCTGAGAGTTATGTTTGCAATGATGATGATGGTTTTTCCATCTCATGTTGTTCTTGCATTTCCACTTATTACAATGCAAGAAATCAGAGTTCTCTGAGACTGAATAACTTCTACTTTCTTCGTCTGTTGAAAGAGGCAACTGAGGACCATAATCAACCCAAACATTTCTGCTTTCACAGTGTAAATGTGTTCAATCAGGATGAAATTAGTTATCAACCTACGATGTTACAGTGCTGTGCGGACTAGAAAAGTAGGAATTACTTGCTAGGCCCGGGGTTCCCAACCCGCGGACCGGGGTCCGGATCCGGACCGGATCGCCATATCATCCGGACCCGAGATTAATTGTAGAATTTTTTTTTTTTTTTTTTGACAGGCGAGTCTATTTCATGCCGTAACATTACTTTTCCCTATCCAAGCACTGCACTGAGCAAGCATTGGAAGGTACCAACCAATCGTGTGAGAGTCATACTACCCATGTGATTCTATCTAGCCAATGAAATCGCCACCTTGAATTCAGAGCGAGGTGCTACGAGTGAGTCTCTGTACGACGACAAAACTGGCCCGCCATCAATTATATCTGGCCCGCTAGATGACGTTGATTTATTTTAATATATATATATATATATAAATATATCTTTTAAGTTTAACAATTATGTTTTAAGGCCGTAAAACCCCTAACCACACACTTTTATACACCTTATTACACGCATTTTGTACAGTACTCCCTTAATTAATCAGGACGCAGAACACACGTGCGGTTCTCACTCAGCCAATCAGGACGCAGAACCCCCCCCCCCCCGCGCATGGTCATGGACCGCGATGGAATTGTCAGGAAAAAAATTGGCCCGCGTCCAAACTTAGTTGCCGAACCCTGTGCTAGGCTATGGTTTGCATTGTAATAAGTGGAAATGCAAGGACAACATGGGATGGAAAAACCATCATCATCGTTGCAATCGTAACTTTCAGGCAAAATTTAAGTTTCTTGTTGGAGCGGCTGATGAAAGCACAACTCAACACAACAAGTCAGGGTGTCCAGTAGTCTGTTGACATCTGTTTAGCTAGAAACCGAACCAGCGATCAATAAAGTCTGATAGGAGTCAGAACTGATGGATCAGGTTTGCGAAAAAGTAGTCTGAAAGTTTATTTAGTTTCCCTTGACCCACATAATAATAACATATCAGTCCTGAGCATGGACCACAGACCCTTCAAACTCCATCAGACCCCCTCAGGCCTGTCCTGGTTTGATGCTCATGGAGTGATGGAGCCCCCTGAGGACGGACTGCTCATCTGGACCTGGAAGAAACTCCTCATCACTGATGGAGGAAGCACATCGAGATAGACTCTGATGTCACCAGGCTAAATTTTGTTGAAAGGTTTTGTAGATTTATTTACTGACTGCATTTTTAACACATTTGACACAATCTCTTGGGCATTTTTCTTGGCAAATGCACTTAAAAGTGGAAATCCTTACATGGAGGCTGGAGCCTTTGGGCTAACCAAACCCGATGCTGAGAGCTTCCTTCATCTTCGGTGCTGACTAACAGGATCTTGGCTTGCTGCCATTGCAACCTCCTGGCCACATCTTCAAGAGAAGCAGCCTCCACAACAGCAGCTTTGAACTCTCACATGTTGGATATGTCAGAGTTTCCTGCAACATCCTCGGGGTCAACCAGCACAGAAAGCTTTTCTTCTTTTACAGCAGCCAAGAAGTCCTTTAAACTACATGACGTCCTAGCATTTCTGTCAGTGTAATCCAAGCAAGAGTAACTGAAATAAAGCTGCAGGAATCCCTCAGTGATGATGGACTGATAGATTATGTTGCGTCACGTTATTTTCAGAGCACGCACTGAGTCAAGTTCAAGGCATAAAATTCACAAAGCACTGCAAACCGAATTTTAATTATTCAAATAAACAGACGCTCCTGGATGGCTTCCAGGCTGTATTTCAGTGTGCCTTTGTAAATGTGTGTGTGTGTGTGTTTTTTGCATTTGAAAGTTATGTGAGTGTGTGAAATGTCACGGGGAAAAACAAACGCCAGATGGCTGTCAGGTATTCCTCCAGGCTTAAGCTTTCAGAGAGCTGACAGAAAGTGACAACAACAACACTTAACCCCGAACACACACACGCACACACACTCCAACACACACCACTTAGACCACGTCAAGACTGCACTTAGCACTTTGCTCTAGAGAGCGAGAACACCGTGTTCTTTACATCTTACAAATCAGCTCACCTTTCTTGGAAACTTAGTTTCTCCGGCTACACTAATGGATTGTTTCAGACATCGATGGATGACTGAAAAGTGGAATCAATAACATTTTACTGGATCTTTGCACAAAATGTCAGATGTGTGTCCCACTGTTTGTCGTTTGTCACCAACTCCAACAGTGTCTAACTTTTTACCTACCTTTAAATAAAAGCTTCACTATCAGTTTGATGCTATATGATTTTACAGCCACCGACTCTACTGTTCGAGTCCCAGCAGGCAGCAGTTTGTAACAAACAAGCTCTGATAGATTCACTGTATGCCGCCCAGCAGACAGACGCAGACCAGCTGCTGAAGAACATTGAGCAGCTAAAGAGCCAGATATTTTTATCACGAGTTGATGGAAACTCCACTCCAGTGGGATGATGCTAACACATTCCCCAGATCATCTTATTAATGTGTCAGTTTAGTGTTTACAGCACTGCCCCTGAGTGCTTCAACTGAAACCCAGTGATACTCGCTCGATCTGTCAGTTCACACAGGAATTAAACACGATGATGAAACTTTAATTTATCCATGCTTTTACTTCCAGCAAGAGCAGTGTGACAACTGAGCATATATCCCCAATTAGGGATGTCAACGGTCAACAGACAGAGAATATTTCTGACCGGCTTCAATAGCTGGCAGCTTGTTTGATGCTACTCTTCATTTCAGTAGTAGCACTGTGAAGAACCACATTAAGAAGAAGTACCCGGCTGCCATGACCGAGGATGGCTCGCATCCAAAGATCACATTGCTGCTAGCTGTCCGGAAGGAAGTGTGATTGATTTGATGTGGTATTGCACAAAGTTGGTACCTCAAGCTGGGGTATGTTATCGCCTACAAAGAATGCCAATCACAAGTGTATCTGCTCAAAGGTCAGAGATCCTCGTACACACAAAGTGGTTCAGAGTCAGAAACCTTCAACTTTATTAGACGAGCCTAAAGTTCAGTTGATTTCAGTTGAATCTTCGTGTAATGGGAATCTGACCCTCAACTTTAGCCTTGAACATTATCGCTACCCAACACAAGATACAAAAAAAAACACAGTTTAGTTAAAGGTTAACAGTGTAAGGTACACATTTTATTACCACACTAAACTAGAGAAAATCTGGCCAGCTGAGAAAAGCAAGCTCGGACCACCAACTGCTGGATAGTTTTCATAAACGAAACCTCCAACTACATTCCACTTCGTCAATCCTTACTGCCAGACTCAGTCCAGTTTACCTCTTCATCAAGAGCCTCTCCATCCACCACATTTATTGAGTCAATGGAGCGATGGCTCATTAGCAGAAAGCTTGCCATGAGATGACATCTCTGCTGTGTCATCCATCTTTGAATATTAGCTTATTGATTCAAAGACCCGGTTTGTAATTTCTATACGTTGAAAAATGTGTTTTCAAACATGACTTATGCAACATTTAAAGAAACACATGCATAACTCATACATCAGCTGGAGTGTGTTATTGTGTTTGAGCTGTCTCTTACAGGTGTGTACTGTATATTTTATATATTATTATTAATATTAAGAGCTCGACACAGAGGCCTCAGATATTCACACTGCCTGCTGCAGCAACTGCCAACAAGATGGATAGAACATCGTCGTCTAAATGAAGTCGAGGAGGAAAGACTGCAGCGTGATGTGCAAATCATCATGAGAAAGATGATTATCTGAGCTCCATGCACAGATCATGGATGTTTGGACACGCAGTCTTTTTTTACTCTCATTTAAATGATTTCTTTCTCCCCTGTGAACGTCTCTGGATCACCAAAACATGAAATGAAATGAAGCTGCAAATGTGGGAATTAAAGCTCGCTGGAAGTGTTTCATAAGGGATTTACTACAGCAAGAATTCATTTCGAACATGGTTTGTGTTTAACTGACTGCACAGTGCGTATCCTATTTGCAGGCTTTGCCATTAATTAATATGCAGATTTTCTCCTTTTAAAGCAGAAAAACATCTGAAGCTCGACGCGCACTGGAAGATTTTCTGGGTTTCAACAACAAGATTCGAGTACCAACAAAACATCATCCGTCTCACTGATGTCAGGTCCTACTGACATTATTCATTATTTAACTATCACTCGTTGTTCATAGTTTAGACTATAAATGTCAGAACATAATGACAACTATCCATCAAACATTCCCACAACCCAAGAAGTTGACTTCAAATGTCTTGTTTTATCCAATCAACAGTCCAAAAGCCGACGATATAAAACAGAGAAGATGCTGCAGCGATAACATTTTGTCAGCCTTGTTTCTATGTAGTTTGTAGTCAGTTTACTTACTTATGACTCCCAACAGTTCCCTAATTTCCTTCTATACATTGTATACTATGTGATGTTTCTCAATCATGGTTTGCTGCAGAAAGCTGGACTCTCTAAACTTCTCCCAAGTTTCCATGTTGACTGTGAACTAGTCAGCCAGACTCTCCACACTTAATTTTAGCAGGCTGGCGGTGAATCAAATGTGTAAAACTGGATGCATAAAAATAGAAGAGTGGTGCTGATGCAGGTTAGGACGTCTTCTTTTTAGAAGAACTGGAACAATCTGATGTTTGCTGCTTCGCATCTCTGCCAGACTGTCTAAAATCTGGACGTAGTCTCTGTGACATCCCCACAGGTTTTCAGAAGAGCCCTCCACAGCCACGGAGGTTGCTGCCTGGTTACACTGTGCGTTTCTTAAACTGATGGACAACCAGGACGTCCAAATGTTGAGATTTTATCTGTATCCTGTCATTTTTGAAAACAAGAAAAACCATGAACAAATAAACCTCCATCAGGAGTTTGCTCTTTCAAGGACACGCTTCATTTACAACCACTGAGCTGGACAAACAGTGTAATTCAAAGCACAATAAGAAAAAATATGAGGAGGAGCAGAGAATCAGAGCAGGGTTCATAAATGCCAACTGACGTCTGGCTTCAAAATACAGCATGACCACAGGGAAGGAGGCTGTCCAACAAAAGGTTTTAAGCACTTTTTACGACTTTCATTTCATCTTGAAATTTTCAACGTCACTGCTCTGATTCGACTCACGTTAACTGGCTATCTGGTGAAATGATGCGGAATCCTAAACCAACTTCCTCCAGCTACAGTTTTCACTCAAGTGTGTGGGATGATTATTTACTGTTGTCTGTGATCTATGTGGCTGCAAATCATCCCCTCTCTAAACAAGGCTGTACCATCAGTTTCATTCGACAAGAACATAAAACAGCATTCAGGAGGAGGAAGGTGGTTCAGTTTGGTACGAAGGAGCCCGAGATATTCTCACTTTCATCTCCAACCTGCCAGGCACTCACATGGCCAAAGAATTTATGAAGCCATGGAGTGATTCGATGCAGCAAAAATCGATAACTGGGATGAAAAGCTAGAGGGGAGCTGTGATGGAGCATCTGTGAGGAACATACACAAACTGTACAACTACTCAGGGAGCTGACAGCTGCTGACCGCTCAAGATAAAAATCATGACACCACGAGGGAGCTGATGGACTCTTCGTATGACGACCTGATACCCCAAATTTTAGATTAATTTTAAGAAATTCGTATATATTTAGTTTGTTCATGAGATTAGCAGTAAAGGGAGCAAACTGTAGGTAATGTACATTTAGTCAACAGAGCTTCTGGACATGTCTTTAACCTCCATTCTTCCAGTCCAGCAGTGAGCAGCTTCGCTGGCTGCAACAATCAGTCCAACTCAGCATTGATTAGAAATACTGGTACATAAGAATTTAAGTTATAAGAATTTAGACGGTGTAGAAAGTTCACTAAAAGTCTGTCTGAAAAGTGAGCACATAGTTCATGTCACACGTCAACCGAAAACAATTTGAAATCAGTGGTTTAAAAATCAGAGGAGCTCTTGACAAGTAAGATAATATCTATCATGTCAATGGTCTATTCTGTTTGATTTCCTTTTGAAAATCAATGTTCCTGTATGAAGGAAAAGAGAAACACAATACAGACAGATTCAGAGAGAGATACAGAGAGATTCATCAAGCAACAGCAGAACAAAAATCACCAGACTGCTCGAGGTGCCACATTTTATTGAACTGTCTCTCTGCCAGTGGGGGGTCAGGCTCCCCACAGTCAGTCCGACCATGGAAATATCCATCTTCCAGATCCAGCAGAAGATTTAACGAGTGAAGCATCCTAACGGACTGTAGTAACAGTAAAGGGACGCCGTCAGCTTTGTGGTCACTTGACTTCTGTAACACACCAGCCAGATATAAAAACGTGTCATCAGTCAAACAAGACTTTTGTTTCAAAACAGTAAACACTGCCTGATATCAGATGAAGCAGCGTGTCCATCTGCATGTATCCTGACCATCCTGTTCTAAGTGAGAGGGTAAAAACAGCAGGACAGACTGATTGAGCTGTCTGTTGGCTCGTTAGCACTCCCCTGGGATCCGACGGGCCTCGGGCTGACAGTGACAGGATGTGCTGCTGCCTTTTAATAATCCTGATAAACTACCGTCTCCCTCCACGCCAGTTACAGGACAACACTTTACTCCCAGGCCAAACCTGCAAAGTCAAAATGAACTTTTACGCTCAGCGCCTCTTCTTCCGATGAGCGACCTGAGCTACGTGAGCGCTCAGGTGAGGCCAAGGTTGAAGGGGAAGGTTATTTTTGTAATTGACTTTCCAGGTGAGCATGATGATGAGTTCTGGCTTTGAAGCAGAGCGACGGGATACTGCAGAGAGTCTTTGAATATCTGCAGGTAACACAGAGGCTTGTGCCCTTCAGCCGAGGTGATAATTAGCTACCCTGAGAATCAGTTTGTCATTATTCTAACCCTGTAATTACGACATCGACTAATGGTGACCAACATTTGGAAATTAGCATTTATCTTTTAAAACTGTCAATATAATGACGCAGTAACAAAGACTGTTTCTGCTCAGCATCAAAGAGCGCACTATTATCAACTAACATATTTTTCTCAGGAGTTCTTCTCTCTGAGGTTTATTATTGTAAATATCTTTTGGTTTTGGACTGTTGGTTGGATAAAACCTCATCCAACACATCGTCTTGGAAACACTTCTTGACTATTCTCTGACAAGAGAAGAAGTCTCCACAATAACTGAAGAAAATAGTTTCAGGCCTAAACAGTGATTTAGTTTGAAGTTAAAATCCTTTTCATGAAGTGTCTGTCAGCCACTTGATGCCTTCATTCTTGTATTTCTTCCACCTGAGAAACTTTGAATCGTACTCATCTGTCTGAGTCTCCCTCCTTCAGTTTCAGGCTGTCTTGCTTGCCTATGACCCGGTCAGAACAATAACGAGCTCCAGGTCCAATCAAATGGACGATTAAATCCCATTCAGAGCACAGCTTTATAATCTCAGTGCTGCTGATGTTATCTGGGCCGTGGTGCTGTCAGACTCTCTTTGCTGCATACAGATCCTGGAGTTGTGTCCTTACCACAGTCCAGTCATCCACATCGGTGCAAAAAGCCTCTGACATCTTCAAATTCCACCAGTGCTAATTAACAGGGCTCTTATGAGGAATGGGCATGAATACTCGAGTACTTAAAGACCTATTTCTGAGGTCAGTCATGAACTCTGATGTTCCATCCAGGTTTTAGACTGCGGGGAGGTCACAGAGACTACGTCCAGGTTTTAGACAGTCTGCGGGGACGTCACGGAGACTACGTCCAGGTTAATGCTGCTAACTAGCTTGGAACCTTCTGTGTATCACCGCTTTACCATGTTTGTAATTCTGATGAAATTATTTCAGAGTTTAGGTCAACACCTTTTTTTCAAGATGCTTTATTTTGTCGACATTTTCTACCTACGCAGATATGAAGAGGAAACCGCTGAGGTGCTCTTACAGGTACAGAACCCCCTACCTGCTCCCAGGGCGCCGCTACGTGGCTGCCCATCACTCCACCATCTCTCCACATTTGTATGTCCATGAAACCTTTGTGTGGTTGTATAAGAATTTGTCTTTGAGGGATCAATAGAGTATCTATTCTAATCTAATCTTCCTTAGTAGGTCATAAAACTAAATTTTCTTATTAATTTTAAAGCAAAACAACAGAATACAGGTGTCAGGGTGCTGTTTGGTTCAACTATTTTCCAATGAAGATTAAGATGAACATTCAGTGGCTTCCTCAGAGAGCTTACATTAAAAATAATGGCTTTTTTGCAGTACTTGTATTGATGACAAACAGTTTTTGGTCCTGTGGCCTCCCTCACACAGACTTCAGTCCTCACAGCTTTAGTACAACACTCCCTGTATGACTCTCTGAAGTGCAACGTACTAATAAGTCCTGGTCCTAAGTGAGTACGACCACAGTGTGCTGCAGGCGTACATCCAACACCACCTTCCCCAGACGTTAGGCCCACAGCGGACAACAACTTCCAGGAATTGATTTTTTCTTTCTTTGCTTGCCTCGGTCTTGTACAAGCGTCCTCTTGCAGTGTTTTATGTGTTCCCCTGAAGGCGGTCTGCTGACAATCCACTGATTCAACCGACAGAAAATCAATCCAATCTCATCTAAGTCGGCGTTCTCTGAACTCATATCTTGACATCTCGACTGCCCGAGGAGGTTGGAAGAACACAGGTCCGTCTGTTTCACACACATCCTCTCCTGTTCTGGAAGCTTATCTCAGCATCAGAAACCCAAGAAAGGTCCACCGGGTTAGATGATTATTTTCTTCTGTCTCATGAAGCAGTGAGGAGGTCAGCTCTATCACCGCTGAAGTGACAGCCAGAGACCAAACCACATATTTACAACATTCACCCACTAACAGAGACTAGAGCGAGCCCTACTTCCACATTTTTACTTACTACAGATATTTCCTACAAACATCTTGTTTTGCAGTTTTAGTAATCAATATTGACTATTACTACTTTGGTTTTTTAAGTTAGTATCAGTGAAAAGAATGAGTGGAAATAAAATGATTTATAAATGGACTGTGCTTAAATATTTCCTTTCTAGTCTTCTGACCACTCAAAGTGCTTTTACAGTACAACTGCTCATCAGTTTTAGAAGCTAACCATTCATACGCATTCACACACCAATGACGCAGCTTTCGGCAGCAATTTAGGATTCCCAAAACAACCGAATACAGGTGGCTGTTTGGCTGCCATGCAAGGTGCCAACAGTTTTAGGAGCTAACCAATCATACGCATTCACAGCAGCACCTTCAGGAGCAATTACGGGATGTTTTTTGTTTGAATTCAAAGTGCACATTACACGGCATCACCTCACAACAGCACTGTTGTTACCCAGGAAACTGCAGAAAAGATGTTTTACTTTAAAGCAAGAGAACAAAATAACTTACAGGTATAAAAAGATCAAAGATTCACATTATTTATACACGTGCAGCTTTTCTCTGAGACGTTTAGAAGATTTAATATTCAGGTAGTGACTCTTCATTCACCTGAGTGATGTTAAAAACCTGTTTTGTCTGTGTGTTTGTGTATCTCTGTATGACTTGCACCATGTGAGTTTGACAGTTAAGCCCACAGAGGCTCCCAGGTTTACTTTAATAAAGTGACTTTGATCAACCAGTCCCATTTTCCATCCTGGTTAGACCGCTAATGAGGATAGAGGACGGCTTTGATCCTCGACTAATTGTCCATCCGTTTCTCCGCCTTTTCCCTTAACCTGATCGTTCTTCAACTCTGTTGCATGAACAGAGCCGAGCTCACCTCACAGAGAATATGACACCGATGGAGACGGGCACTGAAACCCGGGATTGATCCACTTCAATGCATCATGGTCTATAAGATCATCATATTTTTGTATTATCTCGTGTCTAGCCTAAAAATAAAAACATAAATGTAGATTATTGTTGGCTGTTATAGACTTAACTTCAGTCTTCTTAATACAAACATGAAGTTAATGTGGAGGTAATTTATGGTGCCGCTATGTGCTGATTTTACCTCTCCTCTGCTGACACGCTGTGTTTTTCTAGCAGTGACAGTGCGATCGGTGGATTGTGGGGATAAACTGGTAGACAGTCTCTCTGCACAGTCATAGTTTGGATTTCAGTGTAGGTGTCTGCCAAAAAATAATGTTGTCCTGGACCAGATTCCTGCTCTTAAAATGTGCTTGGCAATGATCAGTCTAAATATTGGCTCAGTTAATTACACATTTCCTCCAGCAGTGGCAGCCAAAGTTAAGCTGCTCTGCAGTCTTAATATAGCGACGATTGACAGTGTGTGTGTCTCCACACAGTGCTCAGGATGATGTAAAGTTAGATCGTAGTGGATTTGTAGGCCAGTCAGATAGTAGCTCCATTATGACTACAACTGTGAAGTGCTGGCAGACATTACTCAAGTTGCTTGAGATTGCTATAGCTCGCATTTATGTGGGGCACATCTCACTGACATTAAATGATGTTTCTGTCCATTGAAAAAGTCAGTAAAGACAGGAAAAGAGAGTGCATTCAGAATGCCTGAGGTTATGAACCCGCACAAGAAGCCCAGGATGATACCAGTGCCGCCCGGCTACATATTTATCCATCCAAGTCCACAAGATGCACGTGATACCAGAGATCAAGTCGGGGAGTGAATGCAGTGGATTATTTTTAATGAAGGCTGAGACGGGCGAGCACCGTGGGAGGAGATGACAGATAAAGACGACGACAACAGGCAACCGGAGAGTCAAAGAATGCTAATTAATCAGCACAGATGCCACCGGAGCTTCTTCACAAAAGACAAACGTAAAACAAACGTCCCCAGAAAACATCTGAAAATGACTAACGTGACAAGTAAAGAGATAATAAGGCGTTTTTCTTTGTGTTTTACACTTTTCAGGTTTAGACATGGATTTATTAACATACCTGCTGAGAGCACTGATGTGCTGAGAGACAACTGTCAGAATATAAAGGGCGTCTTTGATTTGAGTTCTGCACGCCAAAATGCCACCACTACTACAGAAAATGAGAGTACACAAGTAAGAAAATTAAATGTAACAGCAGCGTTCATTTTATTGGTGAATAATCTATCCATCATTTCCTCGGTTAGTTGTTTGGACTATAAAATGTCAGATAATGGTGAAAAATGTCCAAGGTGGCGTCATTAAATGTCTCTTTTGTCCACAACACAAAGATGTTCAGTTTAGTGTCACAGAGGACGAAAGAAACCAGAAAATATTCACATTTGAGAAGCTGAACTCAGAGAATCAGACATTTTGTCTGACTCAAGGAATGAATGTTAACAGTTAAAATGATTGCTGTGCTCCTGGATTACTTCACATCGTACAACAGAGTGTTTCATATACAGCAGTCCCTCGTTTATCGCGGGGGATACATTCTAAAAATAACCCACAATAAACGAAATCCGCGAAGTAAGTTTTACAATTATTGCATGTTTTAAGGCCGTAAAACCCCTAACCACACACTTGTATACACCTTTTTACACGCATTTTGTACAGTACTCCCTTAGTTAATCAGGACGCAGAACACATGTGCAGTTCTCCCTTAAAAATCCACGAAACAGCGAGTCCGCGAAAAGTGAACCGCGTTATAGCGAGGGACGACTGTACTCCAAAACAGACATATTCAACTTGGGAGTGAGTTGCTGGCCCAAGCGAACGAGTTCAAGTATCTCGGAGTCACAAGTGATGGAAAAAAGTGGTGCAAGATAAACCAGTGGATAGCTGCGGGGTCAGTAGTATTGCGACGTACCAGACCACTGACTGCATGTCTGACTATGGACACTTTTGTGCAAAGATGGACTTTTTTATTTCACAGTGAAGTGAAGCGTTAGATGGTCCGGTGGATGGTCCACCAATATCTGATTAGGATCCCCTATGGGCGTAGGAGACACCAGGGCAGACCCAGATCTCACCGGAGGGAC
Source organism: Larimichthys crocea (assembly GCF_000972845.2). NCBI lineage: Eukaryota > Metazoa > Chordata > Actinopteri > Sciaenidae > Larimichthys > Larimichthys crocea. The sequence goes on along the minus strand of NC_040016.1, from coordinate 22,584,560 downwards.
TACATAGCTCATCTGGCCTTGGATCCTCTAAATTGAGGCATCCAGGCATGAACCACCTCAACTGACCTCACTCACATCCTCCCTGATATCAAAGCTTCTGCTTCTTTCAGGTCACTAACCTTCAAACTTCAAACTTCTCATCAGTATTTTCTGTTTCCATAAACAGTCGACATTATAACTGATGTTTGTTCTTCAATAAGTTATAAAACCTTTGTTTGTCATCTGAGACCACCACCGAGTGCCTCGCTTTGTGGACAGGCTGCCGGCTGAACCTGACCACACGTCTGGCTCAGAAGAACTTGAGGTGACCCGGTTTCCATCACAGTTGATTTTGTATATAAGATATAAACAGACTAAAATGACCTGCCATGCTGTTATCCTGGTTCTGTCTGTGTACAATGACACAGCAAAGACAAATTCATTTAAATAATAACAAAGACATTTTAGGTGGGAAGCAGCAGTGAAACGTCACGATGAGCCGGTGCTCGATTAATTCAGTTATCTTGTCTCATCTTTGGAGGATATTAGTGTAACAGTGGTGGATAACACTCACTGACTCATATTTGAAATTTTAACTTTTCAGAAATCCACTTAAAACTTGCTCAACATTTTAATGGAACTGGACTGTTGAGATAACAACAACATGATAAAAGGATCCGAATGGCACATTATATAATACTGTGAAATTATACTCGCTCTTAGGGCTGTAATAATGTAGGCAGCACTAATGTTTGTGAGGAGAAGGCCCAGATTTATTCACCTCACAGAGGGTTCAAGACTGAACGCATTCGACTGAGTGATGCAAGGAAGCTGTTACGCTTATAAAATATGATGATTACAGATAATATCTGAATTTTTCCCCACATTCAGTCATCTAAATTCAATAAAAAGACAGGGCCTTGCTTCCTGCAGACCAACTGAAATGAACCATCTGGGTCCATTCGTGTCATTTATTCAGAGTTTAAAACAACCTTGAAATTTGCATTTCGAGCATTAAGGTGACAAGAAGCAGATCAGAGATGTCTCACAGACGGTTGTGACGAGTTAGCGATGTCTTCACAATAAGCTGTTAACTAGTTGGTCAAGATTGTGCAGAGAGAAAGACAAGATACCAACAACATCCTAAAACGTCTTTGGACCAGAACAAGATTACACTTAAACATCTGGAGAAATAACTGCATGGTGCACTGATTGTTCTGGTTCCCACTTTCCGGTCTTCCTGTATAAGGACCGACTATCTCCTCACCTGTCAGCCCTGTGCTTCACGTACTACAGCGGAAAGAAAACTATGTCACTGTTTGTTTTCCCTGCGAAGGTGTTATTGGTTTTTCCTTTCTCCCCGAGGACGGCAGCAGAGCCGGTGAGTAAGCAGCAGAAATACTGACGAAGCTCTCGATGGCAACTTGAGCCAAGAGGAAGGCTGAGAACCAGCTACAGAGTTTGACCAGGAAACGGAGGCAACTTTCCAACTTCAACTGAGAGGGAAACTAATCAGTTATTGATAATCAGACAGCAGTTATTGTTAATCGCAGCATTGGTAATGTCAAGTCAAAGATGTTGCTGTATGTTGGCTCTACTGTTTGTTCATGTCTATGTTTATTTTCATGTTTATGTATGCATGAATGCCTTTACAGCATCAAGAGGAGTCTCTTGTTAGAACGTCACTCAAGTGAGGCAGTGAAGGCACCACGAACGGACTGAACACACCCCACACTGTGCTGGGTGGATCACCTGCTGGGGCTCAGCAGGTAGAGTCCACTAATCGCAGGGTTGGTGCTCAATCACCTGTCCACGTGTCAAAGTGTCCTTGAGCAAGACTTGTAATCTCTAATTGCTCCCGATGGTCACATGTTGTCAGACCTATAAACCTCAAACTGATGCAACATTTCGACGTTGGCCTGCAAAGTCGCCGTCATTTCTTTTCTCAGGACTGACTTCCCTCTGTACTAAACCAGAACCAAGTGTAACATTTTCCACTGCTGTTTGTAACTCTGCGCTCACAAAGGGTCGGGGCTTTCAGCAATTACCACGACTGAAGGATTTCTTGCTCACAGCCTTGGTAACGGTGATCTTTAGACCTGCAGCGGCTGAACTATCTGCTGTCATGGCGACACACATGAGGACCAGAGCCAATGGGCTTTCGAGGCACATGAAAAGAAGAAGTTTTCTTGGAAAATGCCAACCGTGTGCACCGCGGCTCGTCTCACATCTCCTGAAGACTTTTCTCCCTCCACATACTGCCGCCGCCACTCACACGGACAAAGCAGTTCCATTAAACTCCCCATTTGAGAATGAATTCACCTTATCTGAGTCGGGGATTACCATCAAGCACCCGGCTCTCAACAGAAATGTGGGACTAAGGGTATTTGAAACTCGGGAATGAGCCACCTCCTGATATTTAAAAGATGAAGCTGGTAAAGTAAAAATATTCCCAGAGCCTTCGCAGAGGGCTGTGGAGCCAAAGGGTGCAAATTGAGCTGGCACTGGCCTTTAAAGGCATCAGCTGTGATGCTCATTTCCTCTGGCTCTGCCACCACTGCTGAGCCGTGCACGTCTGAAAGCTCATTCATCACCCTAAAGCCAAATTTAATATGCCCGGGCCAAACTTAATATCATTAAGGGCGATCGGCCCAGACACCGGCTGGCTGTGAACCTCGTCGGCTCATTCTAATGAGACAATAACAAGATGTTTCATGGGGATCTCATACCAAATGAGGCCACAATAGAAGGTAACCAGGAGGCCCACAGCAACCCAATTATTACACGCATGACTTATAATTTAATTCATATATTAAATGTTTGAATAAAGCCCTTATGTCATCTTCCAATTACTTATTTTAAGTGGAGCTGACGGTTGTTGTGATTTATCAGAGTGTAATGCCACTGTGGTAACTATGTCCAGCTGTACTCGAGTATTTGTCCTGATTACATTACTTTTGATCAACCAGGTCCCCAGCAGCAGCTAATATTACGGCGTCTGTCTTTCAGCCTTTTATTTCACCAAGCTCGTCTTCCCGGCGGTCCCAAACACGAACACTCCCCCCGTGTTCTGAGATCTAACAGACTGAGCTAACATGAGCTAACAGCAGCTACAGCTGTCAGCAGGTTACTTCACTGTCCATCATAAACTCTGTAAATCACAGAGAGTTGAGGCGGAGCAGCCGGAGGAAATCAGAGGGAAAACCAGAAAACATTTCCTCCATAAAATATGATCCAGTTTCACCAGAATCAGTGAAATAGTTGCTGCTGTGTGACTTAGTGTGTTATGTACTTCTCCAAAGTTACATAGTGTAATCAACAGATAATTAAAAAACAGAAAACTAATCTAATTTCTTTTTTCAGTCAATACATGCTGCATTTCTTCAATTTCCACCTAAAACCATCAAAACATCAAACACATACAGATAAAAACAATTCTCATCATTATTCTGTTAAATCTGACAGAAAATTAATCTCCAACATTTGATAATTATTTTTATAACTAACAATTGTTTGTCGTCATTATGAAGTAAAAATAAATCTGCTGATTGGACAAAACAAGAAATCACCTGGAAATATGTTAAATATATCAACGACGAGTCAAAGAAATACAGTTTGATTTGTTGGAGTCTTCTCCAGGTCCACACCAAACTCTGTTTTCCATAGGTGAATAATTCAGGCTGTTTTCTCCCCGCAGAACAGAATCCAAATGAGATTTCATCATCCATGATGCACCTACAATCCTCAGTTAAAAAAACATGTGGTGAAGATGAGACAGCTGGCCACAGACCACCTACAGTTTGCATAAAGTGCAGACGCCGGGGCAGTGACGCCTGAGGGTGCATAGTAATGGAGTCAGAGTGGCATTTACACTGCCCAGTGGTTCGGAGGTACTGCTGGGTTTCACGACGGCCGTGTCCTGAGGGGCTGTGCTCGTTCGCTGTATGCCACTGACTGTCACGCCCTCTGACAGAACAACGCAGCGCCCAGATGGCACAGCTTATCTGTATGCCGCGCTGCTCCAAGGACAGTGGCACCAGGCTGCAGCATCTCTGAGGATGTATGTCGGACAGGAACAGTGGCCTCTGCCACCCTCATCCAATACTCATGACTGTAACGTCTCGCTCACAACCACAATGTCCTTGAAATACTGCGTCGACAATTCTTTAGATTACACTCGAGTAAATCATTGTTTATCATGTAAAATTATATAAAAAATGTATTATTCATTCAATGTACTGAAGTTAAACTGACCCTCTGATGTCCTCCGGCTGCTCCGCCTCAACTCTCTGTGATTTACAGAGTTTATGATGGACAGTGAAGTAAACTGCTGACAGCTGCAGCTGCTGTTAGGTCATGTCTCAGTTTGTTAGCCGGGCTGCCCGGGCTGTGAGCTCAGAGAACCGGGGGAGTGTTAGTGTTTGTACCACAGGCGTTTTGGACCACCGGGAAGAGGAGGAGGAGGAGGAGGAGGAGGAGGAGGAGGAGGAGGAAGAGGAAGAGGAAGAGGAAGAGGAAGAAGAAGAAGAAGAAGTTTTCAGCAGTCAGCAGCTTCTATGGACATAATGGCAGAGGAGCAGAGAGTGAAGAGGACGCTGACGGAGGAAGCTAAGAAGAGAAAAGGAGAGAGTGAGCGAGCAAGAAGCCGCCGGACAAGAGTAAATGTGGGACTGACTTTTAGTGGTTGGTGAGAGCTCTTCAAAAATGTTAAAAATACAAATTTCAAACTCTCAAATATCGATATATCAGCTTCATTTGGGCAAACGTCAACACGTACTGTATCTCTTTATAAACTCATGAATTAAGAACTTTAATCATTCCCCAGTGAAATGTGAAGGTCTGACTCGTCTCCTCGTTAGCCCGTCGTCTCCAGACGAACGCCCAGCGGGGCCGTTAAAGTCTCTCCACTTATGATGCGAATGATAACAAGGAAATAAGGTTGATGATGTGTGGACATGACACAAAGCCCTTCAACCGCCAGCGCCTGTCCTCTCAACCTCTGGAACATGAAGGCCTGAGTCAGCGCAGAGTCCCTGGACAGATGGGAACGATCTGCTCTCTTAACCACCGGCTGGATCGGGGTGAAGGCCTGCTTGGCATTCACAATAGTGGCAGGTGGTATGCTGATGAACTGAGAGTTTAATATTTCAATGATAATATGATAACTACTACTTAGGAATTTAATTGTAATTCAGACAGCGGAGTTGTTTAAAACAATACAGGGCTCGTGGTTCACAAGAAGTTGAGGTAAAATGAACTCGAACTGAAGAAATGTTTTATTTACTTCTAAATAATAATTTAGATTTAGACATTTAGACGTGCAAAAAATGGTTTTCTTGAAACAGCTTTGATTTTTACAGCGATCAACTGATCCTGGTCTAAATACACAGATGTTCCCCGGGACACCACGTCCCTCTGAAATTACAAGACATCGTGTTCATCGCTCATTTTGGTGAGAAATGTGTTTCCAAAAGAAGTTTGTGTCATATTTTCAAGGATGCTGCGACAAAGATGTGACAAAAAATGATTGCAAACTGCAAATTCATTTGTCGTTTCACATAAATTTACAGTAGCAGCTGAGGGCTTGTGTCCACGTTCCATTTCTCCTAAGCACTCGTGTGGTTTTTCCGTTGATTCCCATGAGGAGCGAGCATTGAACCACGTGTCGCTCCACCTTCTTTGTGCAGCTCCTCCGAGCGCTGTGTGTGACTCAGTCACCATGATAACCTCAAAAGACTGGCAGAGAAACTCGTTCTGTCAGACAGCAAAACGTGGGGCTGAGAACTCAGCATGTTACGATAGTTTCTGTCATTTGTGGTCATGCACATTTGGGTGAGATCAAATCTAAGCTCCAAACATACAGAGAAGATTAGTAAAGCACTACTTCCACCTGCTTTAATCACATTTGGTGTTTTACACGACCACAGCATGCTTGTTGAGCTAATATCTGTTGTATAAATCCAGATATCTTCAAATATCCTCACCAGAAGCTCAGAAACATTGGCTGTTCTGAGATTGTACATTTCCCTCTGAGATGTATGATGGAGTAGGAGTGAATGTACTTGGCTGTATTCTCTATAACATGTTGAATCTATCCTGGGAAGGCTGGAGGAAGGCTCTGCAGAGACCGGCGATACGGGCCAGTAAACCATATGGCCCCATTATCAGCCAAGGGTTAGGGGTAAACTGAATCTAAACACCCACATAAATCACTGACAGGCACTAGAAATAGACTGCACAGCACCTGGCAGGTGAATCTGAGGATGGTACAGGCAGACAGCACAGAGGTTTGAGTTCACTTGGGGACTTCACCTGCAGCCTGGGAACGCCTCAGTAAGTTTGTCATTATCAATCAGGGAAATACAGCCGCCTGAATCTGAAGAGACACGGTGGGAAATGATGAAAGTTTCAAACTCCGTGCCCATGTTCAGTTAGCAGCCTGTATGACTAATGCTTTCTGTAGATGGGTGCAATCATTGTTTTTCACCAGGAATAGATGGAAACGCGTAGCAACTCTGCGTTTCATGGATACCTGCTGACGCACACAGCTCGCATTGCCTTCATCACAAAATTACAGCTGAGTACTAAAGTGTAGAACAAACAGAAGCGTGCATTGTTCAGTCAGGTATTTTAATCCAGCACTCTCACATGTTGAACTGTTGCCGCACATGTTTGTCCTGAAGATGCTTTCAGGCCTCACTAGTTTAGTTCAGTTTGTCGAGTTAGTGCAGTTCATTTGGGCTGGTGTGAAAGCGGTCAGGTAAGCCTGGTGTGGTCCAAACAACCGAGCCGAGACTGGGAAAAGGCTGGCTGTGGTTCACATCCAAGACTCGAGCTAAACTATTAATAAATCCATTCTATCAATCTGATAGTTGTATCTTTATCAGCCACACCATTATGACCATCTGACCAACACTGTGTCGGTCCTGGTCTAGCGGCCAAAACAGTCCTGACCCATTGAGGCAAACATGATTGGGGTATTTCTAGTTTCACCTTGCAGCGATATTCTAGCCAGACAAACCACAGATTTTATTTTGAAATAATCAAGGATACTGAACTAAAAGGGAGACAGCTCAGCTTTTTATGTGTCACTGCCATGACAGTTTCCACACAAAGAAAATCCTCCATGCTGAGAAAGACTTTTCATTCAGCCTCGACAGGACGGAGGGCGGGTGGCAGAGGACAAAGAGCTGAAGCAGGTTGTGTTCACAGCTTCCGACTCGGCGTGGGGAGTGTATGAAAGCTCACTGTTTTGTACAAGGGACAAGGAACTCCCAGAGGGCCTTTGTAGAGTCCGAAATAGATCCTGAGCAAAGTGACATAAAGGTTAATGTCACTGTAATGTCTGAATCTGACCTTCCAGCTGAAATGAATGTGCCGTGTCTGCATGGGACCACTGATTTTAACTCTGTTTAGTGCTGAGACAGTTAATCTACGGATCAAGCAGTCACTGAGCCAAAGAAAGGTTTATCGTTGTCAAATAACGGCTTTATCAATTAACTGTTTGAGTATTCTGTTAAATTTAACCTCTGGCGATGATTCAAGAATTGATAGTTCAAGTAGTTGCTCTCATTGTTATCTGCTGTGGATACCAGCATGAGTCGAGTGTGTAAAATGTTAATGGAAGGATAGATGTCGTCTCCTCTGCAGTTTTTTTACACAATGGGAGGCACACAGCTCTTCCCCAGAGAGAACGAACCGCCGAGTGCTTCAGGCGTGAAGCGACAAGCAAATAAGACGGTCCAGCGGCTCGATCTTCAAACACACAGAGTCTTCAAAAGCAATCTCGTTGGCCCCGCTTTAGCCTTCTTTGCCCAGAATAAACACGAGTGGCGGGGGAGATAGTGGGTAGCTCCATGGGCACAATGATGGCTGCAAGGGCAAAATCTTCAATCAGACACTGGGGGAACAAAGTCAATGGATGGATGGGGAGAGGGATAGATGGATTTATTTCTCGTCTGTTGTTCCCCGTTGGTGAAACGTCCTATTAGATCAGGGCCGTCCGTCTCTACCTTCACAAACCTCCTGAAGACACAGCTGGACATGATAAATCTATCCCCCTCTACAAGTGGACATAGATTCAATGCGAGTAGCGCACTAACATGTCCTCGTCACACAGTACCTTGATGGCTTACCTCGCTTTGGATAAAAGCGTCAGCTAAATGCTTAAATGTAAATAACCGATCACCAGTAGGATTTAAAAACTGGTTTGATATTGAGTCAAGGACCAAACCTGTGATGCCAAGTCTTACCACTAGGCGTCATAACATAATTTGACTGTGCTGTTGTAAGGCGAAAACAGAGGTTTTTCCATTCATTTCAATAGGGGTGTTCCACGAAGCCTGACGTCATGCAACGAGCCAAATAGCGTCACTCCCACACCGCCGGTCACCAGAACGCCTGATCCTGTCTGAATGTTTTCCACAACATGTTCAGACTGAAGTTTCACAATAACTCTTTTCCTTGTGAGATGAAGGGTTCCTGTCTCCTGAAACACTGGAGGGCTTTTATAAGGTCATGAAGATAAACGGTGAACCGTGCGTCACTTTTCATGAAGCAGATGGATGATTTTTTTTGTACCTCTGTAACATCAGCTGCTGCTGGCTGATAAACTGTCAGTTTGCTTACTCGTCCGTCTTTCTCCAACCTCATCAATCTCTATTTGTCACCTCGTTTATCAACCTCGTCACAATCATTGGACGCTCGGCTGTACCGATATATCTGATCAATGTTATGTTAAAGCTAGTTAGACAACAAGGTCATGATGCAAGATCAAAGACCCAGCAGCTAATTAATATGCACGCTCATCACCAACTGGACGATGAATGACAGAATATTCGTTCAACATGACGCCAACTGACCAGAAACTTTGAACTACACACAGCTGTTGCATTCACTGTTCACCAGGGGAACAAATTAGCTTCTTCACCTGGGAACATGTGATGTCTCGTCAGTTACAGACGATTACACGCCTGGTTGGTCGTCTGTGCTGTCAAATGTCAAACGGCCATGTTAACGAAGGCCTACAGCTCCACGTTGGCGATGGCGGTTTGTGGAGGACTGAGCCTTCAGACAAACACCCATTACTGCTGGTTTGATGGAGACAATGGCAGCACAAGGCTGTTTTGCTCTGTCGATATCTCCAGTGAACATCGAGTGCAGCTATTTTCTTTTTCTCCGCAGAAATGCAGTGTTGATAAAATTCTCTTTTTGGCATCGCCCGCCTGGAGACTCTCTCGCTCGCCTTCGAGAAGGAGGAGGTGGAGGAAAACAGGCGCAAGTGAGCATGACCGACCCTGCTGAGTGGGAGGGAAGCTCAGCGGGAGCGGTGAAGGGGGGAAAATCATCTGTATCCTTTCTCTTTTTTCACACATTTCCATTTCCAAAGGGCCCCCGGTGACTCAACACTCAGCTCTGCCTTTCACAGAGAGCAGGCCGGCCGAATGCAGCCAGCTCTCGCCTGGCCTGTGACTCAGGCGGTCTCCAGTGCTGCTGATGAGATGTTTGAATACAGGGCAGAGAGGAAACACTGACACACACAACACATTGATCATGGTGGAACAGAAGTGAGGACGAGTCCACACGGCAAACTGAAGCACAGAGACCGACTCGAAGAAAGAGAGACAGTGTGAATGAAAAACTGCTGATTCATGCTGCAAAATATAAGCAGCAATGTCATGAGTAAGTAGGTTCAAGTAGGCTATGAAGTACCACAACCTGCAGTTCCTCTAACGTCCACCTGAGGCTGGCTCCAGAAGTGAGTCAGTCTCCATAAGTCCCCATGTCCAAATGTCCAACTTCACAGCAGAAATAAACATGTTTACAGCCTGGTACAAAAAACTGTTTTGGTCTCTGTAGCTAATTTCCCCGTTCATGACAACTGTACTGAGGGTGAATTTATATACAACTCACCTGTTCACATTATATTAAGGCTTAAAGTTATGCAGGATTAAGAGCGTGGACGCTTTGACTGACAGGTGGGTGTGGTTACAGTAACCAGGCGTCATTCAGCCTCTTTCAGCTGCAGACTGTTCCCCACAACAAACTCAAACACCACGACCTCTTTCATGAAGAATCACGATCTGACAGTGATAACAAACTGCACCTGAACAGTTTAACCATTCGATGGCTGAATCAGACAGAAGAACAGATGGAGCACATTACATATTTATTACACCTGTTGGAGTCCTGTCATGTCTTCATTAATACAGTGAGGTTTATCATGTTCATGCACACCTTTATTCCCCTCTTCATACACTTACACCACATGTCGTTGTATACTTTGTAGGGGACAGATATGATTTGGGCTTAATGTGTGACTGAATATGTTTATTCTCTGTTCACTGCTCTGCAGTGGAGATTTATGCTGTTTTTGTTTCTTATTTTCTTATAATGTGACGATAATGTGCTGCATGTCAGCTGCAGGAAACAAAAGGAAACAGAGGCTCATCATCATACAGCAAAGATAACTGCTTTCCATACATTATTGAAGATAAGATAAACTTTACTGTTCTGCAAAGGGAAATCAAGCTGCAACCAACAGAATGTAATATACTGTAAGAGAGTGCAGTACAGAGGTACACAAACCCAACACACGCCTCACGAGACATATTAATGTTGAATTTACAGACAGCGTGCTGTATCATGACAACAGCAAAGAGACGTGAAACAACAGAGACACGAGCAGAGCTCGAGGCGGTGGAGGGAAACAGAACAGATTGACGCTGACTCTGAGCTAGAAGAAGAAAAGAAGAGGAAGAGGAGGAGGTGTGGAGTTTACCTGGAAAGCCTGCCAGAGCTGATCAGCCAGAGCGCTGATCTGAGAGAGGATGTGACGGATGAGAAAGGCCTGCGACATGCTGCAGCTCCCCAGTGTGATCAGGTACTCCATCAGCCTCTCTGCCGCCCGGAGCTGAAACCAAACAACACGTCACTGATGGAGGTCCGAAAAACTTTCTGTCTGCACGCACTCACAACTTTCTGTGACTCACACAAACTGCTGGTTACCACGTTAAGGTAACGAGTCTTTGTCTATACTTCAGATGTGTTCACGATGCCGTCGAGTCAAACTATTTATCCCCAGCTGTTTGAATGTGTCAGTTTAAAATATGGAAAAATGAGTGAATATGAATCAGCTGCTGCTGAATGTGAGCGTGCATGCTGAACAGAAAGCCTCCAAAATAAAACCTGTGTGATGTAGAAAGTGACAAGATGAGACACAAACAGCAGAGCGTCCCAGAGACTAACAAGTCTGACTAAATAAGTTGCAGCCTCGTTCTCCGTGTTTTCAGGCACCTGCTGCAGCACTAACAGAGCGAGGAAGCATTGTCTGAAAAATAATAGAGTGATAAAAGATGTAGTCACTCTGTTTGGGGTGGAAACTCATGAGGCGAGCTGGATCCAATATATGAGAAGGTAATAAAAGTTCTTCCAGTAGACAAAAGGATGACACGACGAGGCGATACGAGGCCAGCCAGGCACTAAACTGCTCTCCTCCCAAAAGGTTATTACGTGAAATATGTCGGAGGCACAGTGACATTTGAATGACACCACTTGGGGATTCGGGATCTGCAATTTCATCGTCTGGGCTCTTCATCTTGTCCAATCTCTTTCCTCTCAGAGTGTAACAACGCCTCCAGGTACGTCTGAGGAACCGAGCAGGACCGGCTGCCAGCGGCGTTACTCCTCGAGACAGAACACACTTAAGACCGCGAGCACTCTGCAAAACACCTCCACACACCGATGGAGCGTTTCCTACAATATCTATGTAATATCTAAGAAAACCTCTCCACCTGACGCTGGCGGCTGCTTTCCCATCATGCTTTGTTAAAATCTAACACATGAAGCAGCAACAATCCGTTTTTATGACTGATTAACCAGAATGTTTGCGATTTTATCCAAACCAACAGTCAAAGTGTAGATGTCACCTTAGATTCATGAAATTTGGTGAATATTTTGAACTCTGAACAATTCATTTATTAACCCCTTAAACTCCCTGTACAGGAGACGTGTCCAGTACAGACATCAATTCATCTGCTTAGAAAGCATCGATCCAAACATGCAGCATATTAAAATGACGGGACAAACTACATAATTCAAACCGAGTGATCATACGGACATGTCCACTTCAGTGCTTCAAGCAAACCACACACACAAGATGTCAATAATCAACGTTATCGTTAGCTGATGAAGAAAAAGAAACTCTGAACCATTTTTACACCTACTTCAAACTAATTTAGCAATAATTTTAATTATTGATTACTCTTATTATTTTATCTATTAATCGTCTTTTAAACATGTCTGTCAAAAAGACAAACGTGTCGTCCTAAATGTCCAAAACCCAGAAAGTTTATCATCACGTTTAAACATCAAGACAGTTTACTTAATTTTCCATCAATCAACTAAGTTCTAACTCATGAAATTAGTTTGAAGTCGTACAGTCTTAAAATCGTTTCTATATTTAAATCAGGGCTGTGCGATGACGACATTAATAAGGATACTGTCTGAATATATATCAGGATTTGTTATGTGTTCATAAAATCACTGCTATAAATTTAATCTGTTTAACCTGAACAACTCTTTTTGTCTTTAATTAAATAAACATGATGAGGTCACATTATCACAATATGATCATATTTAAAGCTGTTAAACTAAAATACTGAAGCAGCCTGAGTTTATGTAGAAATATCTCAGTGTAAAGTTAGAAGTTACAGTCATCAAGGTCACGTCTGTTCTCAGGTGATTAAGCTCTGATGAAAACAGAGTAATCAGGATTCTGTAAATACGACACACCGGACCTTTAAGTTTCTGAAGAAGTCAGAACTAATGTTTGTTTTGCATTTGAAGTCTCAGTAAACCTCTGTGCTGCAGAGCCTCTCTGTGAGCGGCAGGTTCCTGTTGGGACGGGATATATCTGACGAAGAAAAAACATTTTCAATTTCTAGTCCCCGTCCTCGAAGGAGGAGATTACAAGCCGCCGTATCAACACCTCCACCGCCTCCCTGTCGACAATCAAATCGCACTGAGTCCACAGCAAACTGTGAGAGAGAGAAATGAAGGTTAAAAAGATAAAACCCTTCAAAGCGGGCGTGTACGCACAGTGAGAGGTATCACACTCTGCCCTGCAGAACTACAGGAGCCTGGAGGAGACATACGTGAGGACACCTCACCTCATTACCTGCCTGTGATTCACAGACTACCACAGACTGCTTCTTTACAGGATGTCACATAAAAGATGAGTAACTGTGATTATATGGACACACCTGAGGCTGCGATGACGCGACAATTCACTGAAAATACAGCTGAGAGTGAATTCATCTGACCGAGACGAGGCGGAAAGCAAACACGAGAAGGCAGCTCGTTTAAAAAATGCATCACAGCTCAGCTCATTTTGAAACAGTATCCGTCCTCCTGACCGGCCTCCCAGCCTGCACAGTGAAACTCTTTCAGATGATCCAGAACACGGCGGCTCACCTGGTCTACAACCAACCCAAGAGGTCACATGTCACCCCGCTGCTCATCGAGCTCCACTGGCTACCTGCAGCCGCTCATGCTGACTACAAAGTAGTCTCTGGTTCTTGGACATGGAACGTCCCGCTCTACCTTCATATTCTCTTGGTGGTGGTCAAACCAACACTGTACCGTACATCACCGTTTTGCAACCCATCATAATATCCAGCTTCAATTATACAGTTTCTTATCAGGTCAAAGATTGGCGAGGGTTCAGAGTAATCTGCTGACTAATCATTGATCTAACAGTAGAAATAATCTGAATGTGCTTAGTCATCCTTTCATAATAGAATATAACCCAGCGGAAACATCTTCAGTGGTTGATGAAGACGATATCATCCCACTCCAAATCTAAAATGGTTTCTGAGCGGCGTGTTTGACAGATGATTCTGCTGTCACAATGTTTCAGTCCCAGTGGTCGTCTTCCTCTGCCGACACTCCTTGATGTTGTCGGGACTCTTTCCAGTATTATAATTACCCCCGCCCTTCATCTCTGACCTCCCCTCCATATCTGGATCGTCTCAAACAATCAGTGTGACTGGCTTTGAGTGATGGAGTGTTCGCTCCACGTCAGAAACATAAAGAGTTCATTAACGGGTTTCCCCCAAAGTCGTTTGCAACGTCCTCTCAGAGGAAGTTAAAGAGAGTTTAAGAGTTTAAAGATTTGTGATCTACTGCACAAAGAAAGCGCTTAGCGTGGTGAACTTCGCCAACTCCCGTACACATGCGCTGCGTGCAGACAGCGTTGTGCTCGGCTTGGCACTCGTAGTTCGATATAAGAGTAGAAACAGCGTCATTGTTTGAAGAAGCTGCATGTTACAGCTGCTGCCGATTCCCCTGTATGTAACAGTGCTCAGAGTGTGTGATTGTGTATGCAGAGCTGGATGTATGGCCGTGATTGGTCCAGGCTTATGAGGTGTGGCCACCACCGTCACAGCTTCTTGGAGACTTTCCTGATCCTCCGATCACTGAGATACAATTCAAACATCTCCTTTACTTAAGGTTGACAGTTGTGGCGGCTCAAGAACTGATTGGGAATGTCAACCATTGTGTTAACTCGTATTTCTACTCTTACATGTATTTTTTATTAGGTTTAGACAAGCGGTTTCACTCTGTTTTTTGGTTCTTACATAATATGAGAGTTGTAGATTAAGTTGAAAGACTCAAAGTAGTTGAAGTGTCAGTTGAAGCTGCGAGGGATCGACTCGTCTTTTGAAGTATCATTTCTAATTCTCTTTGCTGCTTCAGGTACACTGTAAAAAAAAAAAATCACCGGATGAGGTTTCTAACGTAAGTCGTGAAGCTGGTTTAAGAAAATAAATAACCGTAGTCTGGAAGCTTTTCACAGACCGCTGTAACTTTTTCACTGACCGCCATCGAGGCAGGAAGCCAACCGTTCATAAAAAGGTAAAAAATCTACCTGCAGAAGTTTGAACATTGTGTGAAAGTGTTGTGGTGGACTTTACTGACATGGTGGATATCAGTATTATAAGAGCTATAATAACGTATTTCCACAATAGAATATATCAGTGATTTCACAGCAGCAGAGGCTCGTCTGTTTGGGTGTCCAAAGGTTTCTTTCCAAAGTTTCCATTGTGGTCTGTAGACGGAGAGACATCCATGATAAAGAAAGGAAAGAGAAACACAGCTCAGGAGGTGTCAACGGACCAGAATGCAATGCAGCCACAAGGTCCAGCTGAGATCAGTGGCCCGTATCACCTACAGCCGGATGGTGGCATTTTAAACGGTGACTTCTTCACCTGTACAGGTCGACGTTTGACTCCGAGTTCACAGCCTCTCACTGAAGACCTGTCAAAGTGCAAAAATCAAAACAAGACGATGAGGGAGAGCGAGCACATCAGGAACATTAACCACATGAGCTGATCATCAAACCGGATTTAAAGTCGCCGTCAGCTCACTCGATCACAGACCCAACCCGTCTGTTAGGTTTAAAGAATACACTGCAGGTTCTCACGCTGACACTGATCTGCTGAACGTCACGTTTAGATCCCGTCTGATGGAAGGTGTTCTTAATTATGATGAGATGAGCCCTCACACATCTCCACGTGTCTCCAAGCCAGCTACAGATACAATGGTCCATTCACTGTGACCTCACGTTACCTCACAGAGAAGAGCTTCACACTGAGCTGAACCTAAATCTGTAGAAAGGATTGTACCTCACTATCAGCAAAGAGAGCCACACGCCGATAAACACACTTTTAATCTGAAGGAGCTTGTCTGCTCGGTGAAGCTCAGCAGGAAATGTAGACGTTTTAGTGCCATCATCATCATCATCGCGGACCTGCTCCACACAGTTTAACACCTCCTCTTGCGTCTCCTCCTTTAATGCTGTTTCATGGTGTCCGGTTTCTGATGGTGCCGTCTGAACATCTGTTTGTACGGCTCCGTATGCGTGACACGCTGAGCTAAAGCTAATTTTCCACCTTGCTGGACAAAAACAATTGTCCTTTTGTGTTTGTAGTGTAAAGAAACATCTTCTTCAAACTTTTATATCCAAACATCACCAAATATTTCAGGAAGTCACTGAATCCCTGAAGCATCCCGCCAAAGTAAGAGAGCCTGCCTGCGCAACTTTAAATCAAAACATGAAGTTAAACGATTTTAATTTTCTGGATCTGAACTCAGAACAGCTCAAAGGTTTCATACACACAATGTTTAGAATTATTATAGAAATAATGTCAATATATAGAGAGTGATGTCACACTTTGAGGATGAACGATTTAAGTATTTTTCCACTCATCAATTAAGGATGAACAAATCAGTCTCAGTCTCTGTCTTGGGTTGATTGAAGAGCAGGCGAGCTGCCACGGGGTAGTTCTGGTTTTATTGAGTTTTCTTTTTCTTTTTATTTACTGCTTTTGTCAGTAGAGTCTGGCAGGCTGCAGCAAACACTGTTTCGGTTGCAGGTCCTTTAAACATTCATGGACCATCACATGTAACATCCACACACTGGCTCCAGCTAACGGCCTTCCAGCTCCTTTAATTGACTCCACCTGATTGTGACTGCTCGTCTTGACTCTTAAGTAACCTGTCCGGTGCGGCTGTAAGTCAACCTGCCTCTTTGGGGGCATTAAAGTTCCTCACAGACAGATCGGTGCTCTGCTAATGGACGCTCTTCATTAAATTTTAATTATACGACACCCTGCTCGACACCATCATCAGTTTCAGTGACAGCAGCTAAACATCAGTGCAGCTCTGTGGGGATCGCTCGGCTTCGTCCCCGTCCGTGAGACTAAAGAGGAAAGGGCCTGCAGCCGTCTCAGTTTGTGAAGCCGTCCTCCATCCTCGTTATCTCAGGCTCGCTTTCATCTCCTCTTCCCAGCTGCTGCGTCCTCCCATGACGGTTACATGTTCGAGGCAGTGAGTGACTTTTATAATCCGCTGTGAAGCCAATTTCACCCTTTATGACTCAGAGAGCGTCGACTGAAGGCTCCAGCTCATAAAACAGGACGCCGCGCCGCTTCATGACAATACTGCCAATGTCATTTCAAGGGTGATGAAGGATTAAGACGACACGAGTGGAAAAACATGAAGTTCAATGGAGTGAACAGCGGAGTGCTGTTTCTTTAACGTGTCGAAACCTCCATGAGGAGGCGTGTGTTCATAACAGAACAGAAATGTCTATATAATCTATAGAACATGAGCCGCTGCACTCCCAGCGGAGCTTCAAGTCTTTTAAATCACCTTTACCTACTTTGTCTCGTGGGTCAGGTAAAGGTGAACCCAATCTAGGTGTGTGGTCTCTCTGCCCTGATTGGTCCCAGCTGAGGAGGCGTGGCCGCCATCACCGCAGTGTCTCTGAGAATGGAGCGGCACCTGGCCCGAGCGACCAATCAGAGAGAGTTTACCTCATGTTTGTGTTTTTGTGTTGAGCTCGCCTCTGCTGTGAAATGTTCTTCACGTTTTTATCTACACTGTGTTTTTTTAGAACAAATGATTTATTAATAACTGAAAACAGATTAATAATCATGATGACACTCACAGTCCATCAGGACGATGCTGAAATGTGTTCGGTCCATTTGACTCTAATTAAACTCAAAGTTTGGTTTTAAGGACAAATGATACATTTTTACATTTCAGTCTGAAAACTTGCTGAGTCAACACAAACAGCGATCGCGTCTTTGACATGATGAAACTTCAGGAGGCTCCTGGGAAACTTGCTTCGTGTTAAAGCTAATGTAACAGTGTCTAATCAGCCTCTTCAGCCTGTTTGCATTGGAATAATATCACCCAGGGGACGCGCAGGCTGAGCAGCGCAGAGATTCAATCCACAGAAATCTGCTGCATCTTTAATCTGCACACAGAATCTCCAGAGAGTTCTGACTTCATGTTTATACTCGCTTTATTTTAATCATGTGTGTTCCATCGACAGCTTCCCATAGTGCATCTCGCTCTGAAGTTTTACCTTGCATAGTTAAAGAGAGACTCTGTTAGCGAGAGAGCTAGACGTCAGAAAACGTCCAATTAAATGTGTTTTTGCCACCAGCTGAGGTGAAGCAGCAGCCAGGTTTGTAGTTTTTTTTCAGCAAATAAAGAAATATACATCTGGACCTGCAGCCAAGCTCGGTCACTTACAACAATAATACTTTGGGAAACCACAGAAAACCATCGAGAACCTGGAGAAAGTTACACTGACAGGTAACTCTTTAGAAAACACGCTTTAACACCACAAACAGCTTCCACAGCGCCTGAACCGGGCCAACACAGCAGACGTCACTTCAACAGAACCAAACAGGTGA
The DNA here is from genome assembly GCF_000972845.2 of Larimichthys crocea. NCBI lineage: Eukaryota > Metazoa > Chordata > Actinopteri > Sciaenidae > Larimichthys > Larimichthys crocea. The sequence goes on along the minus strand of NC_040016.1, from coordinate 22,566,312 downwards.
GACGTGAACACACCTTCAGAGTGATGACAGCAGACTTCATCGTTTATGCTGATCAACAGATCAGATCAATGGCTCCTTTAATTGAACGGCTCTAACTGTGGGGGGTAATTTTCCAGCTGTGGGAGTCTCCACAGACACATTAGTACAGAAACATTGTGAGCATGGAAACATCCCCTCCCCGTGGATCTCTTTACTCACCCCGCTGAGCTGATTACTTTGCAGCAGCATCCCAGTCAGCGCCGTCAGCGGCTCCTCCACCCGCCGCATGAACTCCACAGACGGCAGCCTCTGAGAGCAGAACAGCTCCATCGCCTGTGCTGCGACCCGACAGCCCTCCAGGACGAAGTCACAAGGGCCCGGCAGAGGAAGATGATCCCTGCACGCCGCCACCACCGAGTCCAGCAGCTGGCACACAGAGTCCACCAGCACTGAGTCTACGCCCCCGTCAGGTTGGAACCAGAGCGACTCCAACCCTCTGCTGGACTCCTCCACTCGGTGGAGCGAACACAGAGACTGGAGGAAGTGCACATGAGGGAGCGAGGCCTTCCCACGAGGAACTCCGTCATCGCTGGAGGGAACGGGCGGCTGAGGTGGCTGATGGGACGGGATGGCAGGTCGGAGGTCGTCGAGCAGGAGGTCAGGAGTGTCGGAGTCGCTGTCCGGCTGGAGGCCGGCGCTGAACCCGACACTCTCTGGACCAAACAGGTCCTGAGAACTGATGTCCATTGTTTCGTCATGACCTGAAGATGGAGCACAGAAATATTCAGCTTCATCTGACACACACACACACACACACACACACACACACACCTGTGGCCTGACGGAGGATGAATGATGATGAATGAAGCAGCAGAGCTGTTAAACAGTTTAATTAACAGCCTTTCTAATGAATGGATAATTAATTAGTCCAGAGCTTTACAGAGTTGGAGGCGGACCTCCGCAGAGAGAAACTCAGTGAATGAACAAACATTATATTAGTTATTAAAACGAGAGCACACAGGAGAGACTAGATGTGTGTGATGAGCTTCAAGAGAGCCAGTCTAACTCAGTGTGTGAGCTCCTCTGAGGATGAACCCGACCTCCACACGTCCTCTCTGCAGACTGCAGACACCATGAGGAGAATGTATCTTATATATAATAAGAATAATACATTTTATTTCATAGGCGCCTTACAATAAATAAAATAAAACAAAAAGAAAGCTCTGCTCCCCGTGGTGGTGAGACGGGTGGAGGGGACAGTCAGGTGGATGGAGGAGGCGAGGGGGAGCAGCAAGGTGGAGAAGATCTGAGAGATATGGTGGTGCGAGGTTATGAATGGCTTTGAATGTGAGCAGAAGGATTTGACCGGGAGCCGGTGGAGCTGCTGCAGGACAGGACTGATGGAAGGGGTTCTGGTGATGATGCGGGCAGCTGAATTCTGGACCAGTTGGAGCTTATAGAGAGATTTGTGGGTGAGGCCAAGGAGGAGGGAGTTGAAGTAGTCCAGGCGGGAGGTGACGAGGCTATGAACCAGGGTGGCAGTGGTATGAGGAGTAAGGAGCGACGGAGGCGGTTAATGTTGCTGATGTGAGACTGAAAAGAGAGAGTGCTGTCGAGGATGACACCCAGACTCTGAACCTTCAATTCTGCTGTGAAGTTGGACATTTGGACATGGGGACTTATGGAGACTGACTCACTTCTGGAGCCAGCCTCAGGTGGACGTTAGAGGAACTGCAGTTTTACTATAATTATCCCACAAATGAAGGTTCAGTGTAGTATTAATACTCTACCTGCTGCCTCCATGCTGTTCTTGGCGTTGGCCGTCACTTTGCTGATCAGCACTTCCTGTCTCAGCCTCAGCACTTCCTGCTGCAGCTCCTGAGCTTTCTTCTTCCAGCCTTCGTCCTGACGCTCCAACATGGCGGCCAGCTCCTCGGCGTGCTGCCTGCCGGTCATGCCGCGCGGTTTGCTCTTTATTATCGCCGTCGCCAGAGCGAGCCGGGCCTTCAGGAGGAAATACTCGGCCTGGATCGCTCCTGAAACAGAGCGAGGTGGAAGAACTTTACAAAATAAAACACAAATTCAACAGAAAATTAAAATGTTTTAGAGTAAACTGACTCAATAACGGTACATGCATCATTTCATCACACAATTTAACTCATAATTCTCAGTTTCAACAGGCGTAAATAACTTTACTTTGGTAAATAACAAAGTTTGTAGGAGGTGTTTTTATATTTAAAATATTCCCATTTATTGCAAACATAAAGAAATGAAAACAAACATTACCCTGTAGGTTGTTGGTGACTGGAACTTTAACGTCAAACTGCTTTTCAGCTGGATGCCGGTCACCAACGACCTACATGGTAATGTTTGTTTTGTCATTTTGCCTGGACCGAGTGAAGAACGATTCTCAAACTAACCATTAGTGACTAATCAAGTTTCAATTTGGACACCACACCACAACATAGATATTTCTGTCTGTTTATTGTGTAGGTTATAGATATTTTTGTCTGTTTATTGTGAAGGTTATAGATATTTTTGTCTGTTTATTGTGAAGGTTATAGATATTTCTGTCTGTTTATTGTAGGTTATATATTTTTCTGTATGTTTATTGTGTAGGTTATAGATATTTCTGTATGTTTATTGTGTAGGTTATAGATATTTGTCTGTTTATTGTGTAGGTTATAGATATTTCTGCCTGTATATTGTAGGTTATAGATATTTGTCTGTTTATTGTAGGTTATATATATTTCTGTATGTTTATTGTGTAGGTTATAGATATTTTTCTGTCTGTTTATTGTGAAGGTTATAGATATTTCTGTATGTTTATTGTGTAGGTTATAGATATTTCTGTATGTTTATAGTGAAGGTTATAGATATTTGTCTGTTTATTGTGTAGGTTATAGATATTTGTCTGTTTATTGTGTAGGTTATAGATATTTCTGTATGTTTATTGTGTAGGTTATAGATATTTTTCTGTCTGTTTATTGTGAAGGTTATAGATAGTTCTGTCTGTTTATTGTGAAGGTTATAGATCATTCTGTCTGTTTATTGTGTAGGTTATAGATATAAGTCTGTTTATTGTGTAGGTTATAGATATTTCTGTATGTTTATTGTGTAGGTTATAGATATTTTTCTGTCTGTTTATTGTGAAGGTTATAGATATTTGTATGTTTATTGTGTAGGTTATAGATATTTTTCTGTCTGTTTAATGTGAAGGTTATAGATAATTCTGTCTGTTTATTGTGAAGGTTATAGATAATTCTGTCTGTTTATTGTGTAGGTTATAGATATTTCTGTCTGTTTATTGTAGGTTATAGATATTTCTGTCTGTTTATTGTGTTTTTTGTTCTAACTCTGTAGTGTCTGCTTCACTTTCCTCTGCTGCCGTAACAATTAAATTTCCCTGTGGTGGGATAAATAAAGAATATTTAATATAATCTGATAAAAACTAATTTAAAAATCAAACATGTCACATCACAATCAGCTCGTTAGCATAACTACTGTATTTTTATATTAAGTTTTACAAATAGATAATCCACTAAATCATTAAAATAAATGTAAAGTCACATCTTGTGTTTAATTCAGCTTCCTGACCTGTAAACAAAACTATCTAATTATCTAATTAAGTGTTTTTATATTTATCTGAGCTGTTAGCTCAGGCTAACGTTAGAGCTAAATTTAGCACGAGCTAACTAGCCGGCATCCATTATCGGACACATCTTGTTTCTGTCGCTCACACGTCAGCCAGGTCCTCAGTGTGATTATAATGTAAAATAACGTTTAGATATTCATGTTTTTTATATGTATATTATTATGATATATTCATGTTATATCGGAGCAATCCGCGGAGATCATGTAGCACAGCCGCGTCCCGCTAAAAGAAGCTCGGATAAACTAGCTAACTGTTTCGTCATGAATAACCTCCAAACATCATCAAACTGTTCAATAACCGTCAGATTAATCAATTACCTGTCTGTCGCTCGTCCTGGCTCTCCATCGTCCGCAGCCTGTCTCACTTTCTCTCCATCAGGAGCCACAAAGTGAAGATTCACCGTCTGAACCGGTGTTACGGAGAAGTCTGTGACCCGTGCGATTCTGTGACCCTCTGTGAGCGGTCGGCCATCTTTGAAACAGGAAGCTGTTTTCAGCACAAAACACGTGACCCTGTTAAAAACTATGAAATATTGTTAATACTAAAATTATATAAGTGTATTTTAATATATATATATATATTATATATATATATATATATATTATATATATATATATAATCAAATTCAATCAATTTTATTTGTATAGCCCAAAGTCACAAAGTAACATTTGCCTCAGAGGGCTTTACACTCTGTACGGGAGTGACACCCTCTGTCCTTAGACCTCGTCGAGTGAGGGAAAAATCGTGCCCACAAAAACCTCTTTAACAGGAAAAAAAATGTGGAAGAAACCTCAGGAAGAGCCAGAGGGGGGACCCTCTCCCAGGACGGACAGACGTGCAATGGATGTCACGGGTTACAGGACAAATCAACACAACATATTGTACAATGACTGATAAAATGACAATGATATAATGAATGGATAAAAAATGATTCAGTAATAGATTATGGTAGTAATAATGACAGTAATATATATGTAGTGGGCGTCATGCAGGATCACAGCAGCAGCCACGATCCCGAGAACCTGCTGGACGACAGAGCACAGAAACTCCGGGAAGTTTGGTTAGTAACATGCATTAATGAGACATGTCACAGATGGAGAGATATGGAGAGATATGGAGAGATATAGAGATATAGATATATATAGAAGAGAGAGAGTGAGATATAGAGAAATATAGAGAGATATATAGAGAGAGAGATGGATAATATATATATCTATAGAGAGCGAGAGAAAGATATAGAGAGATAGAGATAGAGAGAGAGAGAGAGAGAGAGAAGAGAGAGAGATAGAGTAGAGATAGAGATAGGAGAGAGAGAGGAGAGAGAGGAGTTTCGGAAGGAGATGTGTGCATCTTCAACCAATACCGTGCCTGGCTGGCATAACCCTCGGTGGGGTCCCCGGCAGTGTAATCCTATGGCAGCATAACTAGGGATGACTGAGCAGCCCTAACTATGGCTTTATCAAAAAGAAAGTCTTAAGTCTATTCTTAAAGGTGTTGACCGTGTCTGCCTCCCGAACCCAGAAAGGTAGTTTGTTTCCACGAAGAGGAGCCTGATAGCTGAAAGCTCTGGCTCCCATCTACTTTTGGAAACTATAGGAACCACAAGGAACCCAGCGTCCTGAGAGCGCAGTGTTTCTAGAGGGGTAATAAGGTATTATGGCTCTTTTAGATAAGATGGTGCCTGACCATGAAGAGCTTTGTAAGTAAGGAGAAGAATTTTAAATTCTATTCTGAATTTAATAGGTAGCCAATGCAAGGAAGCCAAAATGGGAGAGATGTGATCTCTGATCTTGGTTCCTGTCAGAACACGTGCAGCAGCATTCTGAATTAACTGCAAAGTTCTAAGAGACTTTTGGCAGCCTGATAACAAAGAGTTACAATAGTCCAGCCTAGAAGTAACAGATGCGTGGACTAGTTTTTCTGCATCCGCCTGAGAGACATGCGTCTGATTTTAGCGATGTTACGTAAGTGGAAGAATGCAGTCCTCGAAATTTGTTTTATGTGGACGTTAAAGGACAAATCCTGATCAAAAACAACTCCAAGATTTTTACAGTGGAGCTGGAGGCCAGGGTGATCCCATCTAAAGTAACTAAGTCTCTAGAAAGAGAGTTTCTGAGGTGTTTGGGTCCAATTACAAGAACTTCAGTTTTGTCTGAATTTAACATCAGAAAATTGTGGTCATCCAACTTTTTATATCCTTAAGGCATGCTTGGAGTTTAGTTAATTGATTGGTTGCATCAGGCTTGATCGATACATTATTGGGTGTCGTCAGCATAACAATGAAATTGATAGAATGATTCCTAATGATGTTCCCTAAAGGAAGCATATATAAACTGAATAGAAGTGGTCCAAGTACAGAACTTGTGGGACTCCATGACAAACTTTGGTCTGCATGGAGGATTCTCATTGACGTGAACAAACTGAGATCGATCTAAAAAGTACGATTTAAACAGCTTAGGGCGGTTCCTTTGATGCCAATTCGATGTTCCAGTCTCTGTAAAAGAATTTGATGGTCAATGGTGTCAAATGCAGCACTAAGATCTAACAGGACAAGTACAGAGATGAGTCCTTTGTCTGATGCCATTGGAGTCATTTGTAACTTGACTAATGCGGTCTCTGTGCTATGATGCACTCTAAATCCTATATATATTATATATATAGTTTTCATATAAATATTGTTAAATTAATTTTTAAAGGTGCAGTGTGTCAGATTGGGGGGTTTACTTTCCGAATTAGGGCAGAAAATGAACTACTATATAATATTTATAACTATGTTTTCATGCATGTATAATCACCTGAAAATAAGAATACTGGACTGGACTGGGACTTATGGACCCAATTCTGGAGCCAGCCTCAAGTGGACGATTGAGGAACTGCAGTTTTTCATCACAGAAACAGAGGTTGATGCTAGGATTTCACCAAAGTACAAATACAAGATTAAAGTATACGGCACACTGTAGAAAATGTCATTAAAATAGTAACAAAAAGGTACAAAACTAGTAAGATTGTTAATAATTTCCTCCTAGGATTATTAAAGTATTTCTGATTCTGATTCTGATTCTGATATAAAAAATAAAAAAATATTAGGATTATTCAAAGGCGTTGGCGCTCCCTTACCGACTCACCTCCATCACGAAACAGTTTAAAAGAACCTTAAAATAATAATAATAAAAAAATAACAATGTATTCTAATTAAATGGTTAAAATATGAAACTCAGTGGATAACTCGTTGGATAATTGGTTGTGTCCTCTCTGACTCTCCGAGTGTTATTAGCAGGAATCCATCCCTGGAGCATTAGAAGAATATATTCCTGTTTTTCCCTCAGGCTGGAATAAAAAGTCATTTCTGGGTTGTTTTTCTCTCTTCAGGTTAAACTAATGGTAGTCTAATTCACTGCAAATTGTCAGAATTTGCATGCAGTGATTGTTAACCTTTTCAAAGTTTCCTCAATGACATTTTCAAGCCTCGTCCATAACGTAAGAGCTTCGTTGTTGAAACATGTCTGACTGTTTCAATGAGCCCGAGCGAATCAGCGGCTCATTATCTGCAGCAACAGGCGGCCCTCTTCTGGATCTGATCTCAGCCAACTCGCCGTACTTCACTGGGTTTTATTTATGTATTACTGGAGCAGCACTCAGTCTGGACTGCAGGCCAAATACACAGATTATTTTCTTTAAAACAGGATTCACGTAGAACCAACGTCCCCGTCTGTCAGTATAAAGTCACACAGCAGCAACTATTTCACTGATTCTGGTGAAACTGGATCATATTTTATGGAGGAAATGTTTTCTGGTTTTCCCTCTGATGTCCTCCGGCTGCTCCGCCTCAACTCTCTGTGATTTACAGAGTTTATGATGGACAGTGAAGTAAACTGCTGACAGCTGTAGCTGCTGTTAGCTCAGTTTGTTAGCCGGGCTGCCTGGATTGTGAGGTCAGAGCACCGGGGGAGTGTTAGTGTTTGGACCACAGGAGTTTTGGACCACCAGGAAGAAGAAGAAGAAGAAGAAGAAGAAGAAGAAGAAGAAGAAGAAGAAGAAGAGGAGGTAACCAGGCTCAGCAGCTTCTATGGACATGATGGCAGAGGAGAAGAGAGTGAAGAGGATGCTGACGGAGGAAGCTAAGAAGAGAAAAGGAGAGAGTGAGCGAGCAAGAAGCCGCCGGACAAGAGTAAATGTGGGACTGACTTTTAGTGGTTGGTGAGAGCTTGGTGAAATAAAAGGCTGAAAGACAGACGCCGAGCTGGGCTGACTGCTGCTGGACTAGGCAGTGATATCAGCTGCTGCTGGGGACCTGGTTGATGATTGGCTGTGAGCAAAGTTGTCGACTCACCAGTTTTGAGAAGTAATGTAATCAGAGCAATTGCTGTCCATATTTGTGAGGTGTACAAACAAAAGAATTAATCAATTACTGGGGATTATAAATCATCAGCAGATGACTCCATAATGGGCGCTGTGGGAGCTCCTGAAGATGCAGCAGCAGCTCGATGCAGGTCGAGGTCGTGCTGGATCATGGAGCTGCAGGCACTCAGGTGAAGGTCAGGAGAAGCTCGACTGGAGAATGGAGAGCTTCGCTTTGTGACTCAGCTCAGTGATCTATATAGAAGCAGCTAGAGCTGCACAATATAGACGTGTTGATGCTGCGAGGATGATGAATGATTTATGCTCAAAGTCTGACTTTGATTGTGCTCGCTGCAAGTACAGACCTTGAAAATGATTTTTTTTTTCTGCTGAAAGAAAAATAACATATGATTGATTTTTAACTGACTCTGCCTCAAAAGTAAAACATTCAGGAAAAGTAATAAACTACTAAAAGTTACAAACCTTTAGATCTCTTTCTTTGTTGTTTTTGTCCTCTAAAACTTCAGCTGTTCCCCCCAGGCGAGCTAACTATTTCAACCCTTCTTTTTCTTCATTTAAATCAGCTTAAACAAAGTTAGTGGATGCTGGTGGTGTAGTTGCTGCAACCCTCTCGCCTCACCCTCTGCATCCACATGTGAAGGAGAAACTACATAGACATAGAAGACATTTACTAATTAGACGCAGTACAGCTGATGGGAATGTGAGCTTTTCAGGTATTTGATCATGGATGAATTCAAACGTTGGCCTGCTGGTGGCGCTAAATGTAAAGTTAGATCATGACAATTCATCCTGAACATCTGAACCAAATTTCATATCGATCCATTAAACACGTCAACATATTTCATTTAAAAGTCAACGAAGGTCTGTTGGGTTCATCCTCTGAGAACCATGACCTGTATAAAAGTTCAGTTTGGACCAAAGCTGTCCTCCATTAGCGACCTCTGGACCTCGTGTTGGTGACCTGGACTCGTCATGTAAACCTGCATTTCTCTGGAGAGCATGAATGAATCTTGTTTGTACGACGAGTCGAAGGGTTAGAAAATCTCTTTTCTTGGTGACCGTGTTATCTAACGTCTTACTCACACTTTGTAGTGTTTATTTGTTTCACTTTGTGCTGCTGATTTTAGGTGTTACATAAATACTTCAGTGAAGATGTTTCACTTCCCGTGTGAGTAACAGAGACTCGGTTTATTTCTGAATGAACACGATGAGTTAAAGCAGAGCAGGTGTTTGGCACCCGAGCTGTGATGAGTTATGGCTTCTGAGTTCACCGACACACTCTCTTGATGGTTGGCAGTGTTCGCTGGCTCCACGCATCGCAGCCTCCTAAATGCAAGACAAATGTTTACTTGGAACGCGGATACTAATGTTGTTTAGGAAACAAACGGCATGCTGGGATGAGTTTCCAAGAGAATTCCTTTAAGTGACTTATGAGCCTCAGAGAAACGAGCAGACGTGTCGGAGATGTTCTGTTAATTGTCTAATAATTTAAAACTAACTGACCCTTCCTGAGTGCTCCTGTGTCTTTAAGTAAAAGTACTAATAGAAAAACTCAAAATATACTCAAAGTACAGAATTGTATGTATTTTATATAATTATAAAAAACTTTCTTTGTTTTTGATATTACCATCAAACATTTTATGAAAACATATAACCAAGCAGCAACCTCCGAGGCTATGAAGTACCACAACCTGCAGTTCCTCTAACGTCCACCTGAGGCTGGCTCCAGAAGTGAGTCAGTCTCCATAAGTCCCCATGTCCAAATGTCCAACTTCACAGCAGAAATAAACATGTTTACAGCCTGGTACAAAAAACAGTTTTGGTCTCTGTAGCTAATTTCCCCGTTCATGACAACTGTACTGAGGGTAAATTTATATACAACTCACCTGTTCACATTATATTAAGGCTTAAAGTTATGCAGGGTTAACCAGGCGTCATTCAGCTCCACGTCTTTGCTGATATTTAGATTAAGACGTGGACTACAAACATGGAGATGACCAGAATGGGACTACGTCCATGTTTCATACAGTCACTGATCTGTAATGTGTTTGTGGATGGAGTCACAAACACAGATTATTATAAATAATATTATATTTATTCATATTTCAAAGAGGTTTTTTTGGTTTTATTTCACATTTTCTCTGTAAATCTAAAATAAAAAGGTTGAACTGAGATTTAGAGAGAGAGAGAGAGAGATGACATGGGAGGGTGAGGGAGGGAGGGAGAGGTGAGGCGTCCTCCCGGTATATAACGGGCTCTCTCTCTCTCTCTCCCTCTCAGACCGGAGCGGATCTCAGAGCAGCTGACACAGACAGAGTTTCTCATTCACAAACAAACAAACAAACAAACAAACAAACGGATGTTGCTTTTAACTGTACTGCTCGTGACGTCACAGATTGCTGGATGATGGAGCTGGTGTTTCGTGTCCATCTGTGGGAGCTGATGGAGTGATGGTGAAGATGAAGAGGAGGAGGCAGAGGAGATGGAGCCGCTCCTCACGCTGATCTCCAGGCTTTGCTCTGAGCTCCATGACAGGGGGATCTGACGGGGGGGAAGGTGGAGGCATGGAGAATGCCGGTCAGCTCAAACCAACGCCTGTCATCTACGGAGAGCTGTTGAACATCTCCACCAACTACACCCATGCGGCCAATTTCACGTCGAAGGCGGAGGAGGGGAAGGACGGCAGCGTGGCTTTCCAGGCGGGTCTGGCCGTGACCTTAGCCCTCATCACCTTAGCCACCACGCTCTCCAACGCGTTCGTCATCGCCACCATCTACCAGTCCAGAAAGCTGCACACCCCGGCCAACTTCCTGATCGCGTCCCTGGCCGTCACGGACCTCCTGGTGTCCATCCTGGTGATGCCCATCAGCGCGCTGTACACCGTCAGCCAGACGTGGACTCTCGGGCAGGTGGTGTGTGACATCTGGCTGTCCTCGGATATAACGTGCTGCACCGCCTCCATCCTCCACCTGTGCGTAATTGCGCTGGACCGTTACTGGGCCATCACGGACGCGGTGGAGTACTCCAAGAAGCGCACGCCGGGGCGCGCGGCCGGGATGATCGCCACCGCCTGGGTGATCGCCATCTCCATCTCCCTGCCGCCTTTCTTCTGGCGCCAGGTGAAGGCGGAGGAGGTGACGAGCTGCAACGTGAACACCGACCACATTTTCTACACCATCTACTCCACCTTCGGCGCGTTCTACATCCCCACGCTGCTGCTCATCGCCCTGTACGGGAGGATCTACGTGGAGGCGCGGAAGCGCATCCTGAAGCAGTCCCGCAACAAGCCCGGGAAGAGACTCACCTCTGCGCACCTGATCACCGACTCCCCCGGCTCGGTGGCGTCCACCACCTCCCTGAACTACGGGACCGCCAACGACACCTCCTCCTGCTGTGACACTACCTCGTCCGCGAACCAAGTGAGCCAGGTGAAAGTCACCGTGTCCGACGCGCTCCTGGAGAAGAAGCGCATCTCCGCGGCGCGCGAGAGGAAGGCGACCAAAACTTTGGGAATAATCCTGGGAGCTTACATCATCTGCTGGCTCCCGTTTTTCATTTACACTCTTCTAGTGCCTGTCTGTGAGTCCTGCTTCCACCCGGAGCTCTTCGACATTTTCACCTGGCTGGGTTACCTCAACTCTTTAATCAACCCCATCATCTACACCATGTCCAACGAGGACTTCAAGCAGGCGTTCCACAAACTGATTCGGTTTAAATGCTGCAGGGCATGAACGGTGATTAACCCCACCTCCCCCTCCTCCTCCCTCAGATCCCATCTCTAATCATCTGTATAATGACAGAATCAAATCAAACCCACCTCCACCTCCACCTCCACCTCCACCCACCTCCACAAACACATCCCTCCAGGTTCATCCACATTGTTTATGATAATGTGTCTGCAGAGGACTGTGGGAATGAATGGAGCTGCCATCAGCCTGCAGTGTGTGCAGTGTGTGTGTGGATTACAGCACAAAACATGTGACGAGGTGGAAGCTCTGTGACATCCATCCATCCATCCATGCATCCATCCCTAACCCCACCCGACCCCGCCTGTACGTGCTGCACTGGACTGCAGCCTGCAGACTCACTCTTGCCATATGAGTCTGACAGTCAACGTCAGTTGGCTCGTAAGCACAAACAAGCTTAGGACTTAAGCTACCATGAGCCCCAAGGGCAAAAAATAAGATCTGTGTTTCATTTTCCTGACTCAATAAGGGGAAATACTGGTGCCTACAATACGTTTAGTTCAGTTCCTCAGACGTGCCCGGCTCCAGTCGGAGAGATCAAAACAAAAAAAAAGGCATGATTTGAGTTCTGGAGGGTTTTTCTTTTCTCGCTGTGGCTGATGTGTAAATGTACGACTGTATGCATCAGTGTGATTTATACCTTGAGTCATCATCGACTGTGAGGGGCTGGAGAGCCGACCCCGTTAAAGATGCATCTTAATTGTTAATATTTAGCGTTGATGTTCCATTTCATGTCAGGCTAAGCAGACAGACAGACAGACAGACAGACAGACAGACAGATGATGAACAGGAGGGTTTCCTACAGTCGCCTCGTGTGAGGACGAGTTTGAAAATGTCACAGTTCTGATTCAGATCAAATCCTCACATGTTAAATGTCACATTTTTAGCTGCTGCTTGATCCTTTAAAAGAACTGGGAACGCCTGAAAAATCTGTTCTGCTGCAGATACAGAATGAGCCATGATGGAAGTCATGATACGACTGTACACAGATCACACACGGTGAGTTCACTCTGCAGTTTATTCAAGTCAAAACAGTTAAACTTGATCCATTTTAGGCCAAAAATGAATTTAACTTAAAGGTCCAGTGTGAAAGGTTTAGTGCCATCTAGTGGTGGAGTTGCTCATCGCAACCTCCGCTCTTCCCGAGTATGAAACATGAGTCAGCGTTTTGTCACGGCGGACTCCGCCTGTTGATATAAAAGACTCATTCTAAGGTAGCAAAAACATAACGAGTCTCTTCAGGTGATTAAACATGGATGAAAACAGAGTTATGATTATTATTTTCTGTAAATAGAGGCGCCTAAATCTGACACACCGGACCTTTAATTGTTGGCATAGTCGTGGACAAATTTAGAAATGAAGTTAAGGCTAATTTAAGAGTTAAATAAATAATAAATATAAAGAGTTTCTTCAGTTTCTTAAATTGTGGCTACAGCCCCGTGTTCATGTCATGCAATAATTTAAGAAATCTCAAAATTATGATCTTACAAACATGTAGGAACCCCGTCCTGTTCTTTTAAAGGAATAGTTTGGAGATAATCGGCTTGTTCGCCTCCTCGCAGAGAGTTTGCTGTGACAGTTTGTGCCGCTCTCATGTCTGTTAAGAGTCTTCCATCCTCCCGTAACTCTGTCGGACTCACGATGGACAGAAACAATCAAAATCGAGGCAGCAGAACCGACAGAGATATCGCCGTTTGACCTGCGCCTACATTTCCCACAATGCAACTCAAGCACCAACATTTCTAATGGATAGTGGATAATAAAGCAAGGGAGGTGAAGCCAACACAGGAAGTGCAGTTCCTCTTGTAGTCCACTTGAGGCTGGCTCCAGAAGTGAGTCAGTCTCCATAAGTCCCCATGTCCAAATGTCCAACAGCAGAAATAAACATGTTTACAGCCTGGTACAAAGACTTTCCAGAATTGTGTTCAAACATCAAACTCAACACCTGGAAACGCACAGACATGAGAGTGGTATCAAACTGTTCGTCTAACTCTCGGCAGCAAAGCTAATGAGCTTAAAACATCAAACTATTCTTTATATATAATGAGGTAAAAAAGAAAGAAAGGGGGAGTTTGTTGTACCAGTAAAAACATAAAAAAAACAAAGATGGCTCTGCAGGACCGCTTCACCGCTGCAGCCGTGTTTCGAGGCGGCGTGGACGACGCCCTGCAGCCGTCCTGCTCCGTCACAGCTCGTGGTGAACAGCTTCATCGTGTACAGCGCCGATCAGCTCAGTGTGGAAGTTGCATCTCATCCAGGTTAGCTTCTGCTGTACAACGCTTCTGCACACATCAGGCGACGATGCAGTGTAACCGCTCTGCTCTGGAGGAGGAAGGAAGTCCAACCCACAAACAAACAAACAAACAAACAAACAAACAAACAAACAAACACTGCTGCTGTTGTGACAAAATATCAATAAAAAGGTCTATGGCATCATGAGGTGACGATACTCTGAGCACATTCTCATTTTTTAACGTGATTGTGACGCACGAGGAGAGCGCTGGCATTTCTTTCATGGTGTCAGAGTCAGCTGTGGTGATCTGTCTGCGTGCTCGTGATAAAACATCTCACAGATGTGAGCTGATGGATTTGCTGCGTGACGGCATTAACGGCCTCCGACTTAATGAACCACTAGGGGACAAAAAGTCTATCTGTGAGGAAAATGTCAGTCATGAATGAATGTTTGATGAAACGAACGCCGTTTTATCTGCTGAATGTTTGCATCCGTCCTCCGTGAGGAGGGTTTATATTACAGATAGTTTGGTGTACGATATATTTATAGTGTTTTCATCGCTTTATCTTGATGTCAGACAGACTTTATGGGAGGAAACCTTCAAAGTCAACAGACTCCTTTGACAAAAACAGTACTTTACCTCGCAGGACATGCAAGTTTCTGGTCCATCGCTGCCTCGATCGGTTAGTTTTGTTTAGTTTCTTGTGTTATTGTGCAACTTTGGTGTTTTAAAGGTCCGGTGTGTCAGATTTAGAATTATCTATTGGCAGGGATGGAATATAATATTCATAAATTATTTCATTTTTATTAGTGTGTAATCACCTGAAAATAAGAATCTTTGTGATTTTGTTGTCTTAAAATGAGTTTCTACAGACAAACCAAACACTAATCTGGATATGAGAGTATTTATTTGGTTGCAATCTGGAACTTTGCCACTAGGTGTCACTAAATCCTACACACTGGACCTTTAACACATGAGTTCAGATCTGAAACCAATGTTAGTTGCTGCCCATAGAGGCAGCGTTGGACCAGCAGTTCGTATGTTCTGTGAGGTAAAATGACTGTTTTTGTCAAAGGAGTGTGTTGTCTTTAAACTGCTTCAGTTTCCTGCCATAAAAGTTGTCTGACATCGAGATAAAGTGATGAAAATACTCATGTTGCTTCATGTTACTGCTCTACTGACCATGGATCAGAGCCTCATACAAATAACCTGAACTACAGTAAAGATCTGTGATGCTGAGTCACACTTTGATACCAACATGTTTTAAACATGTTCTGTGTTCACTGAGTATAGAGTCAGTATGCAGACTAAAGCACTGTTCATGTCTGAGTGGTGATGAAAATAAAGAGTCTGCTTACAGCTGCAGAAAAATGAAATACACTGCAGATGGTGAACAAAAAAAACTAAGTATGAAGTCATTCAGTTTCTTTTTGAAACATTGAATCTAAAGTGACAGACGTCTGACATTTCCTGTCAGTATATAACTGTACAGTCATGTTTTTATATACTAACTGCAAAATACAGATTACTTTTAGCACACGCCTCTGTGGGATCCACTGATAGACTGACTGACCTTTAAGAGACAACATGTCCGTGTTAATACTGTCCAACTTGAAGACGTGCATCTTTAAAAATCAGAATCAAAGTTTGACTCTTAAAAAAAGGAGGAAATGTTTCTGCATTTTGTTTGGGGACTATTTCCAGCGGTGGATGAATACATGTTTGGTGCTCTAGTAAGTGGCAACAGGACGATGTGTGTGTGTGTGCCTGAGCTTAAACAAGCTATAGTGTGTGTGTTCATTGATGTGTTTTTCGACACAAATGGAGCTCCGTGGCACCTAGGAGGAGATAAATCAGACTGTGATACAAACACAGAACATGTTGGTCGATACGTTCAGTCTTGTTCTTCTTATGGGACTATAAAAATATAGAATATCAGCAGATGTGGTCTTTAAAATGACAGGTTTGGAGGGTCGTGAAGCTTCAGCAGGGGTAGAAACAAACTAAATCACAGTGCTGACGCTCGGCGACTGTCAAAATCTGTTGAGTCTGTGCGTCCTTGAATCATCAACTCTTCATCCCGTCTTTTCTCAGAGACAAACAGCTGACGTCATTCTTTCTTTTTGTCATGAATTAAGATTGTTGGCTCTCTCTGAAATCGATCAGACCCCCGTGGCCCCGCCTGATTACTGTTTCCATGGTGTGATGCTCAGGATAAACCATGGCAACGCGAGCTCTGCTGGAAACCAGTCACGCTGCCAAAGCCAAATAAACACACTGACTGGAATAAAGATGAAGCTGGAGAGGCTTCAGATGTCACGTCGTCGTACCTGATCCTCAAACAATCTGCAGATTTATTCTAAACCCCAGAAGCCGCGAGATGTTTCAGGAAACAGATGATTTTTAAAGCGGACTGTGGAGAATCCTGCAGATATTTCTCCTGCTGTCGACGGCAAACCTGCAAACACAAATCTAATTTTCCAACCTGATCTGTAGAAAACAAACAAGAATCAGATTTCAAGCACAAAGTTTCCACATGTTGCTTCATTTCAGGGTGGAAATGTCGATTCTGATGCTTCATAATCAGTTTTCATTCACTGAACATGATGATGACTAAAGGGACTCCAACACATTTTCCTCGATTATTTTAATTTGCAAAATGTTTTTTGTCTGTTATAAAACAATTTTTTGATAAAACAATCTGAAGGTCCATTTAGCAGCTTGTTCTGGAGCTTTTGCCTCATTGTTTTCTCCACATTGTTTTTTTTGTTGATTTCTCGTCAGTGTCGACTCAAAATTCAAAGCATGAACGTTCATTCTTTAAACTTCTTTAGGAGCGTTCTAAGCTTTAACTCCAGAGGAGAGCAGGAACGTGATGATGATGATGATGATGATGATGTGTGAGGGTGAGATGAAGCTATGAGGAACATCTCACTGCCAAACAAACAAAAAGACTTGCAGCAAACATCAGAGACGTCATCACACTGTACGAGCTGAGAATCGATTCAACAGGACGAGAAAGACTCAGTGTGAGGGTGTGTGTGTGCATGTGTTACTGTGTGTCTGTCACTGTGTGTGTGTGTGTTACTGTGTGTGTGTGTGTTACAGTGTGTGTTATAGTGTGTGTGTGTGTGTGTGTCACTGTGTGTGTGTGTGTGTGTGTGTGGGGGGGGTGTTACAGTGTGTGTGTGTGTTACAGTGTGTGTGTGAGTGTTACTGTGTGTGTTACAGTGTGTGTGTGTGAGTGTTACTGTGTGTGTTACAGTGTGTGTGTGTGTGTGTGTGTGTGTGTGTGTGTGTGTTACTGTGTGTTTTGGCCTCCTCTGATGAGCTGCTAACACTGTCGTGATAAATAATTGAGCGTCCTGAACATCAGTGATATTTACAGAGGAATCCTGTCAAGCTGCTTCGAGTGTGAAAGTTCAGTTCAACGTTCAAACGAGTCGATGGATCATTTACTGAAGGAAACATCATCGATTCACAGATTTAATGATGGAAACATCATCGATTCACAGATTTACTGAAGGAAACATCATCGATTCACAGAGCTCAACTTTGCTTTTGTCAATATCAACAGTCTTTACTGCCCTCAAGTCCTTAGATCCTCAAGTCTTCAGGTCTTTGGGTCTTCACGTCTTCAGGTCTTCAGGTCTTTGGGTCTTCCGGTCCTCAAATCTTTAGGTCTTTAGGTCAGCTAGATCAGCAATTAGATCAGCTAACAAACTTTTTAAAAAGCCAAAAACTATAAAAATAAATAAATAAAAATAAAAGAAAATTCATTAAGAAAGCACAATGTCCACAAACTAACACAACTCCTCCTCCTCCTCCTCCTCCTCCTCCTCCTCCACCTCCTACCCCTCCTCCTCCTCGTCCACCTCCTCATCCTCGTGTTGTGACTCAGTTTTAGTCACAGGTGCAAACAGAGACACTAAATGGTCTGCTAAGAAAAGCAGCGGCGGCATAATAAATGGCTTTAATAGTACCTCTCACTGTAGGTCATTACTTAAGATGACAGCAGACACGTTGTAAAGGCGAGCACGGCAATGATTAAAATGATAATTCAGATTCTGGACGAGGCCCCGTGAGCCTCAGGATGGAGGCAACATTCACAGCTTACTGAGATAAGACAATCCAAACGAATCACACATTGCAGGAAATCACAAAGACTCTCTGACTCGAGCGCCAACAAACCGAAACAACGGTCAGCTGTTTGTAGAGGAATTAAATATTCAGATCAACATCTTAAACAGCCGACAAACGTTTTGTATGATTAATGAGGACTAAAACCTTCAGAGGACAGAAATACTGCACGTGAATATTTGATATGAGGTTTGTCTTTCAGCACTGAGAGAACATGATAAATGCATTACTGTGATGAATTCTTTACATAACTGGACTGAAACACAGAGATGACCAAGCAGAACTCAGGTGATCGGCTCACTGCAAAACAAGAAGAACTTTTACTAACTTTCCAAAGTTCACGTGTCTGTTGGAGAACTGAAAGCCTCAACGCCAAGCTGTAAACATGTAAACTGTAAACCAACATGGGGACTTGGGGGCAATGGATACTGACTCACTTCTGGAGCCAGCCTCAAGTGGACGTTAGAGGAACTGCAGTTTGTGGCACTTCCTGTGATGGCTTCATTTCCCAGCCAGGCTGCTGCTTAGGTGAATATGAAGCTACATGTGGTTAGCTTAGCTTAGCATAAAGACTGGAAACAGCTAGCCTGGTTTCGTTCAAAGGTAATAAAATGCACCAACCACCACACAATCTCCGAAGTGAGCAGTAGTCTAACAGTGAACACAGCGACAGAACCTCTGAACCAGCAGTGTCCAGTCTAACAGTGAACACAGAGACAGAACCTCTGAACCGGCAGTGTCCAGTCTAACAGTGAACACAGCAGCCTATCAGGTGGTTTTCTGGCCGGGTTTGGCTCCTGACATCCCGGGCTGAGTCAGTTCAGTTAGCTCCGCGGCTGACCGAGCTAACCACAGTTAGCGCTTCACTCCTGATCAATGTTTCCATCATGAAGTCTGTAAATCACCTCGGTACTGTGACGTTGTTCCTTGTTGGTCTCAGAGGCTGTGCTTGAACTCGCCATAGATGGACAGAAACAGCTTCAGGCTCCATTTTAAACTCTGTTGAATAAAACTCGAAACTTTTCTGTCATTTCGCTTGTTTCGGAGGTGCAGCAATGCGATGTGTTCTGTCCTGTTTATTTTGGAAAATAGGCTCCATCAGGCCTTCAGCCGTCGATGATTCAGAGGCAAACAAGCACTGAACTTGTTTGCATAACGGTCTCTGCTGTATTGCTTCGTGGCGGCGAGGCCGGGCTGGATGGGAGAAGAGGAGCGTTATGCTGATGAGAGAGGAGGCGAGACCGCTGGTTTGGCTGGGCGGCGACTGGGTGAGTGGGTGTAATGATACCCTCGTCTCAGGAAAAACATGTCAGTCCTCCTGGCAGCCGGGAGCTCGGAGAGGAGAGGATGGAGAGGCTGCCAGATCAAATTTAGGAAGATCTGGTCAGAAAAACAGGGTGGAAACCTCAAATCTCATTGATTTAGATGATTTGTGTTTTCCTGGCAGGTTTTTCCTCCTGTGGTGACACGAGTCCAGGAAACTAAATGTTTCTGAAACATTTTAATTTCCTCTAGTATAAAGACTGGAAAACTAAAAGGTAATAAAATCCACTGACCTGTACCTCAGAAGATCACTAATTAACATTAGTTAAATCTTGTTTGATTAATTTGTACAAAAAGTAGTTAAACACAACTTCAACTTCAGCATTGACAGTCAATGATATTAGACTTTAATTAAGCCAATCACAGTCAGCCTTGTGGATTTCTGCCCGGCAACCATGTTCAGTTAACTACCAGCACCACAGCAATCGACCAATCAGAGCAGAGCAACAAACAGCAGCTGTGGCTGTCAGTTGAAAGTCTCAAAAGTTCAACTTCAATCAAGAGACCACTTGTAGCAAAACGTAGCTCGTATCAATGAATGGAGAAGATTTGAAACATCCCCAAATCTTTCTGAACATCTGTGCAGTTAAAGTTAAAAAAATGTGACTTCTGGAGAGAGAAGAAGAACTGGTCCATGTTCACAGCCTCAACTTCCTCTTTATGTGAAGAGAAACACGTTGTGAAGAGATTGCTGAAGTCAAAGGTCAATGGTGAGGTCAGGAGTTCAGAAAGTGTTCAGGAGCCTCTGATGTCTTATGCTGTATTATTTATTGACTCTTGGCCAAGGAGAATTAGAGACACTCTCAAAGTTCATCAGAAGTGCCTGAGTCGGTCTCACATTCTGCCCAACTCATCCTGGTGGATCGACTTTAAACCCCAAGATAACACCACAAATACTACACGCCCAGAATTAGTCACAGAGAATGACTTTACCCATGGAGGTGTTATTGTCAGCATGTTCTAGTCTGGAGACACAGATGTCTGTTTACGCAGATTGGACCGTCAACAACAAGCTATCTATTATGTCTATGAAGGCAGCAACAGGTCTCTGTGACCCTGGACACCACAGTGTGGAGATAGACTGGCACCTACTGTTCCCAACCAAAGCCAAACAACTAATACTGCTGAGGACTTCAAGGCCCACACGGGACCTCGAGGCCCACACGGGACCCCCAGTTAACAACTTCAACGAACAAACCACCTAACAACCGCAAACGTTAAAACGCCAAACAAAAGTTAAACGGTCACAACAGAGTCAATCAAGGTCTTCAGGAGAGTAAACTCAAGAACACCTTAACCATGTCCCATTTGTTACAAACAGACATTGATCTTGAACAGTGGCTTGAACTCTTATATAGTTTTGTTTGTTACAGCGTTGGATTGAATCAATGAATGCAGAAACAGATTCACATTAAGGTTTTAGACAGTTGTGAGGACTCACCGGAGACTACGCCCAGGTTTTAGACAGTCTACGAAATGTCAACGAAAAACACACACACTCCCATGAGTTAAAACACTGCACGCCAGCATACTCTAAATTATATAACAACACTTTGATGAATAGGAGTTTCTACAGTCATCAGCATGGTTGAGTCATGAAACTGAGAGGCCCCCGTGTCTTCACACTGACTCTGAGCATTTCAGGACAATCTTCCTCTTCTTGTTTTCATTAAAAGAAACACAGCACCTGTAAACAGGCCGCTGGGATTGGATGAGACAGATTAACTATCTGACCTCACCCTAACACAGGAAGCAGACGCAGCATCTCTGTACTAAAGCTCGATCCAGACACTAAAGAGTCAGAAGAAGAAGAAGAGAGGCAGAATCACGATGGCTGACTTCAGATGGATTCAAGTTTTCCTGTTTGTTATCGCGCTGCTTTCAGTTCCGGTAAGAATACATATATCACAGATATTCATGACAATAACTTTGTTACTCTTAATTCACTTGATCAAATATTTGATGAGCTCAATTGTTGGAACTGAGACGACAAAACCTGTCGATTGTTTCTAACGTGGTGAGTTCAGTGAACTCGTCACCAACTAGAACATAACAGACATTTTCTCATTTCTCTGCTCGTCTTCACAGAAGCTGAAGACTTTCTCTTATCCTCCGTCACTGTCAGAGCTGGACAGGAAGTCACTTTGCCTTGTGAAAATGTGATAGACGATCAGCAAAACTGTGACAGTACGACATGGCGATTCATTAATTCAAGTCAGAGAGCAACAGTAGAGCTGATTAGACTTGGACAGATTGTTGAGAACTCTAAATCAGACAGACTGAGTGTTACACAGAACTGTTCTCTGGTCATAAAGAAGCTCACACATGAAGATGCGGAAGTTACTACTGTACCCATACAAACCAGGACGAATGAAGTCAGTCTCTGTGGTTGATCTGTCTGTTGTTACCAGTGAGTATTTCCATCATCATATTTTCAGCTCAAACTGTGAAACATCACAATAATTATGATCATAATGATGAAGTGAATTTGACTCTTGTTGTCTTTCTCTCACATTATCTCCATCTTCACCAGTGACTGAACACAAGATCAATGATCAGGTGGTGTTAAACTGCTCTGTGTCAACATATCATGAACGATGGTGTGTACACACAGTGAAGTGGCTGTTTGAGGGTAAAGATGTGGATGAACATCACAAAGATCTGCAGACATCACAGTCTGACTGCTCTGCCTCTGTGACCTTTACGACTTCTCATTTCATTCACACATCAAACTCTGACTTACTGACGTGTGAAGTGACTGATGGTTACAGAGTGCAGCTGTTTCCCTTCAGACTTCAGCCCTCAGGTGAGGAACCAGGTGAGAATAAGTCGAGCTGTTTAAAGTCACTTCAGACTGACGTGAATGATGACCTGAAATATTTGTTGATTTTATGGATGTGAAGTTTGAATATTACGTCATATCACAGCACGAGTTTGGTGCTCAACAGTTTGGTGACTCGTTTTCATCTGATCAGGTGACACGACAACAAAACCAAGACCAGAACCCACAACCAAACCACCAACAGCAACAGCAACAACCAAAACACCACCAACAGCAACAACCAAACCACCAACAGCAACAGCAACAACCAAAACAGCAACAACTGAGAGCAGCATGAAAAGAGGAACCATAACGACAGTGCCTGCAAAAAATGGATCAGCAAGTCTTAAAGGTGACTCAGCATTTTTATAGCTCTCTGTCTGTGGAGATATATAAATGTTGTGAATGGTTTCATGTCGGCTGATGACTCATCACTATTTTAAAATGTTCCTCACTGATTCGGGGGTCCTGGAGAGGAGGATCCGTAAGTTGTCAAACCTCGGATCCAGGAGGAGCAGTGTGGTTTTCGTCCTGGTCGTGGAACGGTGGACCAGCTCTATACCCTTAGCGCGGTCCTGGAGGGTGCATGGGAGTTCGCCCAACCAGTCTACATGTGCTTTGTGGATCTGGAGAAGGCGTTCGACCGTGTCCCTCGGGGAGTCCTGTGGGGGGTGCCCCGGGAGTATGGGGTTCCGGACCCATTAATTGCCGCATTGCCGGCAGTAAGTCGGACCTTTTTCCGGTGGGAGTTGGACTCCGCCAGGGCTGCCCTTTGTCACCGGTTCTGTTCATAACCTTCATGGACAGAATTTCTAGGCGCAGCCAGGGTATTGAGGGGGCTGCAGTTCCGTGGCCTCAGGATTGGGTCGCTGCTTTTTGCGGACGATCTAGTCCTGTTGGCTTCATCGGAGCGTGACCTTCAGCTCTCTCTGGAGCGGTTTGGAGCCGAGTGCGAAGTGGCTGGGATGAGAATCAGCACCTCCAAATCTGAGGCCATGGTTCTGAGTCGGAAAAGGGTGGAGTGCAGCCTCTGGGTCGGGGACGAGATCCTGCCTTAAGTGGAGGAGTTCAAGTATCTCGGGGTCTTGTTCACGAGTGAGGGAAGGATGGAATGGGAGATCGCCCGGCGGATCGGTGCGGCTTCTGTGTGTGTTTGTGTGTGTGTGTGTGTGTACACACCACCTGTTTTTTTGTGGTGATTATGGTTTTGGTTTTGTTGAGAGAACAGTTTAATAAAGTATTGATCTGATCTGTTTGTCTCAGGTTCATTGATCATCGATAGCAATAACTTGGACTGAAGTTCGTTTGACGTTAAAAAAAAAAGTTAAGCTACTTTTGTCATTTTATCGTAGCTCAGCTTGCTACATTTGTCTGGCGTCATGGAAACTAAGAGACAAACCACTGCACAAGACGTCCGAATCTTTAAACTGACTTCACACTTCAGACCAGTCTTCACAACATCAGCTTCCTCTTCTTGTTTCTAACAAAAAACAAAAAAAGGGAAAACAAAGAGAGAGATGATGCTGGAAGTTACTACTGTACCCAATACAAACCAGGACGAATGAAGTCAGTCTTTGTGGTTGATCTGTCTTTTGTTACCAGTGAGTATTTCCATCATCATATTTTCAGCCAAACTGTGAAACATCACAATAATTATGATAATAATGATGAAGTGAATTTGACTCTTGTTGTCTTTCTCTCACATTATCTCCATCTTCACCAGTGACTGAACACAAGATCAATGATCAGGTGTGTGTCCGGCTCTGTGTCGACATAGGAATGGTGTCACACACAGTGAAGTGGCGGTTTGAGGGTAAAGATGTGGATAAATCACAAGATGCAGACATCACAGTCTGCTGCTCTGCCTCTGTGACCTTTACGACTTCTCATTTCATTCACACATCAAACTCTGACTTACTGACGTGTGAAGTGACTAATGGTGACAAAGTGCAGCTGTTTCCCTTCAGACTTCAGCCCTCAGGTAAGAAACCAGGTGAGAATAAGTCGAGCTGTTTAAAGTCACTTCAGACTGAGTGAATGATGACCTGAAATATTTGTTGATTTTATGGATGTGAGTTTGAATATTAGTCATATCACAGCACGAGTTTGGTGCTCACCAGTTTGGTGACTCGTTTTCACTGATCAGGTGACACGACAACAAAACAAGACCAGAACCCACAACAACCACACACACAACACAACACCAACAGCACAAGCAACAACCAAAACCCAACCACCAGCAACAACCAAACCACCAACAGCAACAGCAACAACCAAAACAGCAACAACTGAGAGCAGCATAAAAAGAGAACCATACGACAGGCCTGCAAAAAATGGATCAGCAATCTTAAAGGTGACTCAGCATTTTTATAGCTCTCTGTCTGTGGAATATATAAATGTTGTGAATGTTTCATGTCGGCTGATGATCTCACTATTTTAAAATGTTCCTCACTGATTCGGGGGTCCTGGAGAGGAGGGTCCGCAAGATTGTCAAACCTCGGATCCAGGAGGAGCAGTGTGGTTTTCGTCCTGGTCGTGGAACTGTGGACCAGCTCTATACCCTTAGCGCGGTCCTGGAGGGTGCATGGGAGTTCGCCCAACCAGTCTACATGTGCTTTGTGGATCTGGAGAAGGCGTTCGACCGTGTCCCTCGGGGAGTCCTGTGGGGGGTGCCCGGGAGTATGGGGTTCCGGACCCATTAATTGCGCATTGCCGGCAGTAAGTCGGACCTTTTTCCGGTGGGAGTTGGACTCCGCCAGGGCTGCCCTTTGTCACCGGTTCTGTTCATAACCTTCATGGACAGAATTCTACGCAGCCAGGGCATTGAGGGGCTGCGGTTCCGTGGCCTCAGGATTGGGTCGCTGCTTTTTGCGGACGATCTAGTCCTGTTGGCTTCATCGGAGCGTGACCTTCAGCTCTCTCTGGAGCGGTTTGCAGCCGAGTGCGAAGTGGCTGGGATGAGAATCAGCACCTCCAAATCTGAGGCCATGGTTCTGGATCGGAAAAGGGTGGAGTGCAGCCTCTGGGTCGGGGACGAGATCCTGCCTTAAGTGGGAGGTTCAAGTATCTCGGGGTCTTGTTCACGAGTGAGGGAAGGATGGAAGGGGAGATCGCCCGGCGGATCGGTGCGGCTTCTGCAGTGATGCAGACTCTGCACTGGTCCGTCGTGGTGAAGAAGGAGCTGAGCCGAAAGGCGAAGCTCTTGATTTACCAGTCGATCTGCGTTCCTACCCTCACCTATGGTCACGAGCTTTGGGTAGTGACCGAAAGAATGAGAGCACGAATACAAGCGGCCGAAATGAGCCTCCTTCGCAGGGTGGCTGGGGTCTCCCTTAGAGATAGGGTGAGAAGCTCGGCCATCCGCAAGGAGCTCAGAGTAACCGCTGCTCCCCGCATCG